>NW_019174820.1:526443-550091 GCF_002260705.1 Seriola dumerili | reverse complement strand
GAGCACACACACACACACGGCCACCCACACGCACAGCACAACACAACACAGCAGGCACACACACAGATAACGACACGGCAACACAGGACACACGACACACAGTTACGCAGCGCACGGCACACAACAGCAACATACGCACGCACACACAGAGGCACACAACACACACATCAGAAATACAACACAATCTTCTTCCATTTCAAGTGAAAGCTCTTTAAACACCCACCTCAACTGAACTTTACGCATGGACACACACACACAGCACACACACACACACACAAACACACACACACACACACACACACCTTGCCTATAACTATACGAAGATTTGTGAAAAGCTATTTAAAACACCATCAAGTCACCCGGTCTGAAACTTTACGCAAAGGTTCAATTTCATGTTTATAAGACCCACACACACACACACACCACACACACACACAACACACGACAATCACACTGATCACAACAAGTGTTGGATTTACCATACTCTATGCACAGTACATAGAATAAAATATGTCTGTACTTTGAGTCAACCCGGTCAAACACACCTCCTCCATCCACTTACACACACTCTTACTATACACACAACCACAGAACACACACCACAAGTGAAGCAACAGAGACAGAAGTTGTGTAACACTGATCATACTTATTGATCAACATGAAACACGAACCTGAAGTGGCCTCTCTGTTCTGTGTTAACCACCTTTATTAAACAAACTCAAGTAACTTCTTAAACGTCTATTAAACCATCCCTAGCTGTGATCACGTCTCTTTGCTGCCAGTCAGTACCATCTGTCAGACAATCAATCAAAAAAAATCAGTTCTCTACCTTTAAAGTTCTCATTTCCATTCCTTGCCTCCCTCTCTCTCCTCTCCTCTCCTCTCCTCTACTCCCTCCTCACTCCTCTCCTCCTCTCCTCTCCTCCTCTCCTCCTCATCTCTCCTCTCGCCTCGCACCTCCCCTCCTCTCCTCTCCCACTCCTCTCCTCCCTCTCCCTCCCTCTCCACCTCCCCTCCTCTCCTCTCCTCTCCACCTCTCATCCTCTCAATCACTCTCCTCAACTCTCAACTCTCCTCCTCTCCAATCCTCTCCTCTCCCTCCTTCCTTCCCTCTCCTCTCCTCATCCTCTCCTCTCCACTGCCTCTATCCTCTCACCTCTCCACCTCCTCTCCTCCTCTCCTTCCTCACCTCTCTCACTCTCCTTCACATCACCTCCTCTCCTCTCCACCTCCCCTCCTCTCCTCTCCTCCTCTCCCCCTCTCATCCTCTCATCCTCTCCTCTCCTCTCCACCTCCTCTCCTCTCCACCTCTCCACCTCTCCTCCTCTCCTCCTCACCTCCTCTCATCCTCTCCTCTCCTCCTCTCCTCTCATCCTCTCCTCCTCTCCTCTCATCTTCTCCTCTCATCCTCTCCTCCTCTCCTCCTCTCATCCTCTCCTCTCCATTTACTGTTTGTTCTTGCTGATAAATAAATGACAAACAGTATGAAAATGATATTCTTCGCCAGATGACAGCCATTTTTCATCCCTAGCCCTAAACAACCCCCCCCTCCTTCTCTACAGTGTTGGTCTGCTATCCCTCCATCTCATCGCTCTCCTTCCCTTTACCTCCCCCTCTTTATCCCTCTAACACTTTTTTCCTCTCGCATTTTTGTGCTCTGGCAAAATTAATCACCTGTCTGTGTGTGTGTGTGTGTGTGTGTGTGTGTGTGTGTGTGTGTGTGTGTGTGTGTGTGTGTGTTTTTGTGTGCACGTGTGTGTGTGTGGCCGGCAGGAAGCCCACAGAGGTTTTTAGCAGCTGATTTATTGCTGAGTTAATTCATAACGGCGTCCGATGATGATGAGAGGCTGCGGAAAAGTATGGTCGTCACTGTTGTTGTTGAAGGGAGAGAGAGAGAGAGAGAGAGAGAGAGAGAGAGAGAGAGAGAGAGGATAAACAGCAGCTCTTTGGTATGAAGTAATGGAGTAGGGAGTGATAGAGAGGACGAAGGAAAGACTAAGTGTAGTGGTTTGGAGTGAAGGGAAGGAGAGACTGATGTGAGATAATAGAGTGGAGGAGTGAGGGAGGAGGATGAGGAGAGGAGGTGAAGGGTTCTGTCATGTAGAGGATGAGGAAGGTCAGTAACTGGACGTCTTCCTCAAAACGTACAAATGTTCATATTTACAAATCACCTTCTTCTGTTTATTTTGTTTTTTCTGCAGCAATGTTTTATTTCAAGTTTTTTGTGAGCTTTTATTCTGAAAAGTTGTGAAAGGAAGTTCCAAAGGTTCTGTTGCTTGACAAACGTCTGACGGAGTGACACACGATGTGGGACATGAAGAAAATAATCAGTCAGTCAGAGGTTTAACATGTGACTGTGGCTGGATGAGCAGAAAGAGAGGAATCACTACTTCCTGTCAGGACTTTCAGAATAAAATCAGAGCGGAAACAGAAAGCAGATGATGAGCAAGATGGTGGATTGAGATTATGCATATGTGAACAGTAACAAAGTCAGTTCCGACTCCTGATTCCAAGGATGAAATAGAAGAAACCTCAGGACGAGCGACAGAGCGACAGAGCGACAGAGCAGGGATCCCTCCCTCCAATAGGAACAGATAATATGAGTAATCATTAAATGACAGGGTCCATTCATCAGCTGTTCAGGAGCTTTCAGTGGGGTCTTGGTCTTCAGCAGATGGAGCAGTAGATGTTCAGCTGTTGACGGTCTGTTTGTCCCCGTTTGAAACTTCATCCTTAATTAAAATAAACTCAAATAAAACTGAGAGTTTGGATTCATTCGTAAAAACCTTCAACTGAATGAACTGTAAGCTTCACTTCACCAGCGCAGGTGTATTCGTAATGGAGCGACTTCCTGTGACGCAGTAATCCAGTTTAGCAGAAGCTTGTTCTGGGTAATTGATCCATTTTCTTATCAGATTGCATTGAACAGCTAATTTAGCTATCATGCTAACAAACGCTAGGGAAGCAGTCATGGGTGTCAGTGGAGGAGGTTTCTGTGGCCGTTGTTTGTGAGGATCGTCTGCCGTGATTCCTAAACGTTACTTTATAATGCAGCATGTGTTTAATTATTACTGTTAAAGATTATTCATATAGATATATTTTTTATTTATATATGTGTTTTACATCTTGTTTTCTCTTGGACTTACTTCAACATCTTGACAAAAGTCGTCGTTCAGTTTTCAGCTGTAGATATTTAGTGACTGGAGCTGCTGATGATTGTTTTTCTTTGGTTTGTCCTCCGCTCCTCTGACGCATGACGTTTAGTCTTGACTTCTGTCACTCACATTCTGCACCTCACGTCTTCCATAATCAGATTTCTGACCTTCCTGTCGTCCTCTGCTCTCACCCAGGCTGCAGGCTCTGAGGAAGGAGAAGTCACGTGACGCGGCGCGATCGCGGCGGGGAAAAGAGAACTTTGAGTTTTACGAACTGGCCAAGATGCTGCCGCTGCCGGGCGCCATCACCAGCCAGCTGGACAAGGCCTCCATCATCCGGCTCACCATCAGCTACCTGAAGATGAGGGACTTCGCCAACCAGGGAGACCCGCCGTGGAACCTGCGCATCGAGGGACCGCCGCCCAACACCTCCGTCAAAGGTAGGATGGACGCAGGCGGGGCTAAAAGACGGGATGGGATGTTACAGCACCTGTTTGTGGTTGTGTGTCGTCCCAGAACTCTTTAAGACAAATGTTTCTACTTCTGAACAGGAAAGGTTCAAATCTGAAGTTTTCCTTCAGAGCGAAACAAGTAAAGTCCAACAGGAAACCTCCTTTTTCTTTCTCTCCCTTTACACTGGGTAAAAACTACAACTCTGTTCCTTCCATCTTCCTTTATTTAAAGTGATGACGTCACATTCAGGAACCTTTTCTTTGCACCGGACAGGTGAACCCTTCGTTTACTGCGCACGCTTTCCCTGAATGTTGCAGCAAAGACTGTCGTAGCGTGACCTAGATTCACTTGAATCTCAGGTAAATTCAGTGTCACTGCTGAGGTGTAGCTGTTCCTTCTCACCATGAAGTCCAGGTGTGTGTTTCCATCTTCCTCTGGTCTCATGGAGATTTACAGTGGAATAATTTAAACACATGTGGACGAATTGTTGCTTCAGTTTACTGACACTTTTTTAGCTAATGATATTAAGTTGATTTTTGCATTTGAAATTTAATTGTCAATTTTTATCAGAATTTAATAGTAAATGAAATTGTAATTTCATTTCTGCATCAAAAAAATTGCAAATTAAAATCTTCAGTATTTAATTTTCTATTGTGACACATCACTCAGTTTATTCTGCCATTATCTATAAATCAATTATATTGGTTAGTTAGTTAGTTAATTCATTTTCACAGTTGTGTACAGAAACACTGACATGCACATTACAAAGTGTCTTTGTCATCCTGTCTTCAGAATAGAGACGGCTCCGTATAATAACTCAAACTTTAAAGAATGATTTCTAAAAGTTGCAGAGTAAATCTAGTGGGGACACAACGACTCTGAGAACACATGATTATTGGAGATGACGGATCTCTTCATTCAGATTTATTTTATTTTCAGTCCCGCGCTGACTCTCTGTGAAGTAATCCACTGTTCATCTTCCTCATGGATTGATCCTGTATGTTCACACAGAGAGTTTCATTCTAATGAATGTGAACATACAAACACAGGCGGCTCTGCAGTGACTGCCTGGCCCTTTAAACTGCTATCAAACAACACACACACACACACACACACACATGTACAGGCAGCTAGCTTCTGCGCTAAGTGATTTTCTGTGAAGGGAACATTAAGCTTTGATGAATTTCTGCCTGGAGTACCAGAGTATACACGGCACTTGTGAATCTAAGTGGAATTTGCCTTTGAAATGGGCCCTTTGTGCGACGCACTTAGAGGAGAAGAGGAGCGCTCGCTTTTAAAAGGGACGTTTGGGCTTGTAGGAATGACCCAAAGATGAAAGTAAATTGCTTGAAATTTCTGCTAGTGTGTTTCTGTGTGTGTGTGTGTGTGTGTGTGTGTGTGTGTGTGTGTGTGTGTGTGTGTGTGTGAGAACTACAGGCAGGATATTTACCTGTGTGCAGAGCAAGACTGTCGTTCAGTTTGTGGTAACGTGTGAATGAAAGTAAATGTTTGGGTACTTGTGAAGGTGCAACAGTGTGTGCGTGCATGTATGGGTATTTTTACACATGTCTCTGAATGTGTGTGTGTGTGTGTGTGTGTGTCTGCACATACCCTCGCCACACAACAGCAGATGGCATCATTGTCGTCAGCTCTTTGAAGAGGCACATGCATTTTAATGAACTAAACAGAAATGTACACACTGAATGTGTGTGTGTGTGTGTGTGTGTGTGTGTGTGTGTGTGGATTGTTTCAGCGCTCGCAGCACTGTGTGTGTTGTATATTTCCTTCAACACAGCTCTACATCCTGTCAGAGAGAATCACACACAGAATCACAGTGAACCTGAGTTAACCTGAAGTCTGAAGCTATGGAGGTTCACTGGTGACAAAATGTTAGCGATCAAATATTACTGATCAAACACAGCTCTGGTTTAATTGATCTAAACTGGGGCTCAGATTTCATTAAACTGCAGGTAACCATAGAAACAGCACTGATGCTAAACTAACCAAACACACTTTAAAAGATACTGGCCCCCCAGATTATTTTAATGATATGTATTTCTGAAATTAAAAAACAGCAACAGTCACCCACAGAATCACTTCCTCTTTAGCGATTTTGCCTAGAAAAGCATGAGGAAGTTTTTTGCTTTATTTCAAGCTATTGTGAACTTTTATTCTGAAAGGAAGTTTCAGAGGTTCTGTTGCTTGACAAACGTCTGACGGAGCGACACACGATGTGGGACATGAAGAAAAGAATCAGTCAGTCAGAGGTTTAACATGTGACTGTGGCTGGATCAGCAGAAAGAGAGGAATCACTACTTCCTGTCAGGACTTTCAGAATAAAATCAGAGCGGAAACAGAAAGCAAATGGTGGATTGAGATTCTACACTTTAATTAGAGGCAGGTCTTCCTGTCTCACTCCCTCTGATATGTAGAGTAAGTCAGAGCTGTATTTTAGAGTGAAGCCTCGTTCAGTTACTGCATTGCATGTTGATACAAACTCACTACTTCCTGTAACCATTTCACATTAAAAGCCCTGTAGCATTTCAGGGGGCAGAAACTCTTAGTTTCTTCACAGGGCTTTTATTGTTGTGCTGCAGTAAGAGTATCTCCCCCCTGTGTGTGTCTGACATAGTTATTCATCTGCCTCCTTTAGTGATAATGATATATGGAATTAAAGTCGTTTATTTACTGTCATGATGGAGACTAACAGACAGGTGTGTGTGTGTGTGTGTGTGTGTGTGTGTGTGTGTGTGTGTGTGTGTGTTGAAACAGAGTGTGACTGTTTACAAAGATGAGGACAGAGTGAAGGTCTGAAACACTAAACAGTCCTCACTGAGACACACACACACACAGAGAGGAAGGTGAGGCCGGTCTCACCTTGCATATGAATATCACCATGCACACACACACACACACACACACACACACTGAAACAGAAAATTCAATTTAATCAGATTGTCCCTCCTACTGAACTAAAACACACACACATGGAAACACAGAGTAGCCTGCATTACACACACCCTCTCTCTCCTTCTGTGTGTGTGTGTGTGTGTGTGTGTGTTTTGTCTTCTCTCTCTCTCCTATTGACTGACTCTAATGAATGAATATCCTCCTCCAAAAGACTCTGTGTGTGTGTGTGTGTCCAGGCCCATGTGACGTTTTCCATTGTAGTTGTGTGTGTGTGTGTGTGTGTGTGTGTGTGTGTGTGTGTGTGTGTGTGTGTGTGTGTGTGTGTGTGTGTGTGTGTGTGAGAGTGTGTTGCAGAGTGTTCAGTACAGCAGAGAGTTATTGATTTTGGCCCCTGTGTAGCTGCTCTGCATCGGTTCAGGTAATGAAGATGGGTGTGTGTGTGTGTGTGTGTGTGTGTGTGTGTGTGTGTGTGGTATTCCTGCTGATGACTCCATACTCTCTCTCTCTCTCTCTCTCTTTGACCCTCTGAGAAGATCCTCATTTATTTTGTTTTCTTTCTTTTTTCTGCCTTTTTCATTCATTTTCTTTCTCTCACGACTATTTTCTCTTCTTCCTCTCTTCCTCACAGACAACTCTCTCCCTCTCTCCCTCTCTCTTTCTCTCTCTCTCTCTCTCTCTGTCTCTCTCTCTCTGTCTCTCTCTGCCTGTCTCTCTCTCTCTCTGTCTCTCTCTGCCTGTCTCTCTCTGTCTCTCTCTGTCTGTCTCTCTCTCTCTCTGTCTCTCTCTCTCTGTCTCTCTCTCTCTCTCTCTCTGTCTCTCCCTCTGTCTCTCTTTCTCTCTGTCTCTCTCTGCCTGTCTCTCCCTTTATAAACATGTTCCCATTCATCTGTTTCTTTATTTCTTTATAGGATCAGATTCATTGTGACACATTCATGACGAAGCAGCGATCAGATGTTTATATAAATACTGTGATCAGGAACAAACAATGATAAACAAAACGTGTGTGTCTGTGTGTGTGTGTGTGTGTGTGTGTGTGTGTGTGTGTGTGTGTGTGTCTGTGTGTGTGTCTGTGTGTGTGTGTCTGTGTGTGTGTGTGTGTGTCTGTGTGTGTGTCTGTGTCTGTGTCTGTGTGTGTGTGTCTCTCTGTGTGTGTCTGTGTGTGTGTGTGGTGTGTGTGTGTGTGTGTGTGTGTGTGTCTGTGTGTGTGTGTGTGTCTGTGTGTGTGTGTCTGTGTGTGTGTCTGTGTGTGTGTTTCTGTGTGTGTCTGTCTGTGTGTGTGTGTCTGTGTGTGTGTGTGTCTGTGTGTGTGTGTGTGTCTGTGTGTGTGTTTCTGTGTGTGTCTGTCTGTGTGTGTGTCTGTCTGTGTGTGTGTCTGTGTGTGTGTGTGTGTCTGTGTGTGTGTCTGTGTGTGTGTCTGTGTGTGTGTCTGTGTGTGTGTGTGTGTCTGTGTGTGTGTGTGTGTGTGTGTGTCTGTGTGTGTGTTCCCTCCTCTTCCTCCTTCACTGCTTCTCTCTCCTTCCTCTTTTCCATCCCCTTTCACTTCTTTTCTTTTCTCTCATCTTCCCCTCTTTCCTTATTACTTCCTTTAATCTCTCCTCTCCTCCCATTTCACCCTCCTGTTTTCTTCCTCCTCTTCCTACTCTCTATTTTTCATTTAGTCTCTCACCTTATTCTTCTATCCTCTCCTTCTCCTCTTCCTCATCTCTTTCTCCTCCTCCTCCTCAAACTTCTGTCTTTCTCCCCTCCCTTCCTCTCCCTGCTTCTCCTCCCCGTCTTTGTTTTCTCCTCCTTGCCTCCTCATCCTCCCTTCTTCTTCTCCACTCTTTCCCCCTGCCTCCTTCTTTCCCTCTTACTAAAATCTCCCTTCTCCTTTTCTCCTCTCCATCCTCTCCTCCTCCTCCTCCTCCTCCTCCCTCCTCCCTCCCTCTCTCCCTCCTCTCCCGTTGACCTTTGCAGTAATTGACCCATCAGTTGCTCTTCTACAGTTTAGTGTTGGAGGTTTTGACTTCCTGTCAGAGAGTCTCCACATCTGCTGCAGGACGCCACACAAACAACCATGACCTTTGGAGCGTCCTGACACCCAGCCCCCGTGTGTGTGTGTGTGTGTGTGTGTGTGTGTTTATACGACTGACCGCTCACCACTTCACGATGTGACTAAACGTCGGTGTGTGTGTGTGTATGTAGCTGCACATGTGCGTACGGTATGTGTGTTCAACAGTGTGTGTATGAGTGTTTCTGCCTTTGTGTGTCTGTCTGACAGTCTGTTGCGTGTGTCTGCGCGCGTGTGTGTGTTTGTGTGTGTGTGTGTGTGACCCCCTCCGACACCTGGCTATTCATTATGCATGCAGAGAGCAGCAGACACCAAAATGCCACACTTCATGAGCCAGTCTACAATCAAGACACACACACACACACACACACACACACACACACACACACACACACACACACAGCGACACTGTACTCCACACACAAGCAAACAGCTTCTCCCTCCCTCACACTCCCATAAACAAACACACATGCAGGTTTTACACAGACTTTACACTCACAAACACACACATGTACATATTAAGAACTCACACGTACACCTGACTACATGCAACCTGAGGACACACACACACACACACACACACACACACACACACACACACACACACACACACACACACACACACACACACACACACCCACAAACACACTGTGTCATTCATGTCTTTGCTGCTTTACATTCTGTATAAATTTCCTCTCAGTTATTAAAATATAAATATGGCATTTTTTATAACACCCACAAACTTACTTATGGCTCAATGCAGGAGTGTGTGTGTGTGTGTGTGTGTGTGCGCACGTGAACGGGGTCATTTCATTTGAAATATTTCCTCTGCATCACCTTTGAGAAGCAGTTTATGGTTATTAATGCAGGTGAATGTAAAGGCTGCAGACTTCATAATGTAGCTTCAGCTTTTGGAGCCAGAAGTTAATTATGAAGATCAGCTGTTGTTGTGTATCTCCATGTGAATACCCGACGTGTTGGAGGAGAAACAGTTTTAACAAACTTCTTCTGAGGATTCAGTCGGTTTCATTCCAGGAAGTCTGAATGTGTAAAACTGTAAAAATGAGCAGCAGATTCAGTTTTATCGGACAATTAAGCAAAACCAGAGAATTGAGTAAATGATTTGATGTTTCAGAGCGACATACTGCAATGCTAATTTGTTCATTAAAAAAAAGGGACATTTAACTAATTGCATATGTTGTTGTTGTTGTTGTTGTTGTTGTGGTGTTTCCCGTGAGGGGTCAGCTCAGCAGATCACCACCTGTCTCAGTGTCTTATAGAATATACAATTAGCCTGAAGTTCATCAGGGCGAGAACACAGACTTTAAACTTTCAGGAATTATATATTTGACTTGTTGTCCCTGAACACGACTCAGAGTCAGCAGAGAAAGTTTCACGCTTTAATCATAAAGTGAAGGATCTGTCCGCGGCTCTCAGCGACCCACGACGGGTTCGTCCAGACAGAACCTCAGGACGCAGCCACTACACACGGACAATGAAACCAGTTTAACGACAGATTTATCCTCTGACCCACCTGGAGGGTCCCGAACCTCAGCTTGGGACCCACGGAAAACATTGGGACAGTGACGCCCCCTCACCCTGTTGAGTAGCTAATATCTGCTGCATGTCAGGAGTCGTGTTGTGAAGCGTCAGCCGCACTTCGCTGTGATTTCAGTCGAATCCTGGTCTCCTCGTGTCTGTGTGTGTTCACATCCACTTAGCATCACACACAGACAGACAAAATCAACCTCCTGCTTAGTGAGATAGTAAGCACTGAGAGAGAGAGAGAGAGAGAGAGACCATCAGAGGGAAGAGAGTGAATAGAAAAATGAGAGGGATAAAGACCAGACGGGGGAGAAGGAGAGAAAAATAAACGAGACAGTCAATTAGAGAGACAGAGGCTAAGAGTGAGGCAGAGAGAGAGAGGCCGAGAGACAGAGGAGGAGAGCAGCGGGAGTCTCGTCTCGTTATGATCCATCTCGTCTCTTTGTACCAGCTGACGTTTTTATGATGCGGCCTGCTGGCTGGGCTAATGGCTTCCTCCATTATACTGAGGGAACACAGTGACCCCGGCCCCCGGATAAACACGGCGCTCACATCAAACCCCTCCCACCTCCCCGGCCCAGCCTGCAGTCCCACTCTGGAGGTTGTGTGTGTGGTGTTTCATGTTTAAAACGACTCCGCTGGATGTTCGAGACGCACAGAGTCGAAGCCGTCCTTTAATCTGAGTGTTCACAGATAGGTTTGTCAGTGTGCAGTAGATCTGAAATAAAGGAGACCTCGGAGTATGGAAGCCTAGAGCTGCCAATATTAAAATGAAACCATTTCATCTAATTGAATTTACTTTTTCCATTTGTGCGAACATAATGAAATTTAAAATTTTACGTTTTCCAGCCCCGTTTCAGTTACTGCAGAAATAAAAATAAAAATAAAAACTTCCCATTTAAAATACCATTGCCATAATGATAATGAAATTAAATGTGAAATGGACTTTTTTTAATGTGGTACAATGTGCTGCAATCTAAACTTGAAAATAGAATCACATCCGAGACTTTTAGTATGAATTTTGAATTTTAATATATTTTGGTGTTAACTAATTTATAATTAACATAAAATGGAAATGGATCGTTGTGGGTCGTTTTCAAAATGGCAGGACTTTTTTAGTTTAATCTGTCAGATTCAACCATGATAACCACTGAGCAGGACAAAAGTTAGTCATTTAAATTCATGTCCTTGGGCGTCACATCAAGTTCTGAAAAATTAGGCTTATTATAGGATTTTAAAAGGAGCCTTCAGTCTATTTTTTAGTTTATCCTTTTAATGTTTGTTGTTATTGAATTAGTTTTAAAAATGTGTCATACACCAAAAACATAAAAGAAAGTGGTCATCCTGGAGACGAGCTGAGTTCAGAGGGTTTTATACAAACATGGAGATCCTTAAAGCTCCTCCAGTGTAAAGGTCTGTGTCCATGTGTAGTGTGATTATAGATCAGCTCTAGCTTCTATATTAATACTGTGAAAGTATCAAAGCCTCAGTCCACAGAGAAATGCACACAGCCTGTATTCAGAAACTGAGCCTTAAAACCAGCTGTCAGGACTTCTGGAACTTTGTGATGTCACAACAAAGCAGTCACCAAGCCCCGCCCACCTGGACCCACCATCCAAACCTTTACAGGATTTGGTTTCTCTGAGTGTTTTTACCTGAAATCTACTATATTTTTATTGGATCACTCAGAAAACAGTCAGCCAATCAGAAGAGAGGCTCAGAGCCTCCTCTCTTCTGATTGGCTCACCGACCTGTTGTTACTAGAGCTGCAGAGAGAAGCCTGAGAGAGGAGATGTAAAACTACACTGAGATGGTTTTTCATCTTCTGATGGATCAACACTTCAAATTAAACAGAAGAAGAAGAAACATGGAGCTTTAAAACAATTCCCTCCATTCTGCTTTAATATGTGAGTAGATCCAGATTTGTGTCGACAGATCATGAGCCACTCTCCAGCTAACAGCCTGTTGTTTCCATCTGTAAGCTAACCACCCTGATCTCCCTCCAGCTGTTAAATTCAGGTTAGTCGTCATTTAACAGCAGGATCGTCTTCCCGCCGACGTCTGATAACAACAACACGACTCCGCTCCTAAACCCATGCACAGTGGGACTGAACCGAAGCATATGAAACACAGAACCTCAATTATCTGGACCACAACATGTACACGTGTGGCGATAATTGTCATTTCCTTCTCAAAGACCCCCCATCCACCATTCCAGCCTTTTACCCACAAACCTAATCTTCAACCTAAAAAGCGGCAACCGCTGCTCCCTCACATAATAAACTTGTCAAACGCCGCTCCAGCTCTCTCGCCGCAGAAACCCGCGGTGTTTGCTGTCAGCCCCCCGGCCAAGCCTCGCTCGCCTCTGCGGCAGAGACGCCGCTCCGTCCGCCGGCTAGAAACCGCTCGCCGCGCATGCTCGCACTTAATAAACGGAGAGTAATTTGGCCAGCTGCGAGTGTGAGATGTTTTGATTCCCCAGTCTCAGTGTAAAGAAAAATGGAATGACAGAGGGAGAGGGAAACAGCAGTAATTATAAAACTAATTACAAAATGCTGATGATGCCCATAGGCTTTGCATAACTAAATTTAGACGAGGAAATTGCTTTCGGCTCACGACGTGGCTGCTGGGCGTTTCGTTCATCGTTTTTTTTTCTCTTTCTTCCTCTCTCTTGTCCTGCATGCTGTCACACACTCACACGCCAAAGACGAAAAAATAATCACCATGGAAACAATTACTCAAACACCTTTTTTCCCCCTGCATCTTTCTCTTTTTTTTTTTCTTTATTTTGTTGGCAAACACAAAACAGCTCCAGGAAGTGTTGTTGTCCAACAATGTGTAGTAATGACAGAGGATATAGTTGCTTGTTTCTGTTTCTGAAAGACGTGACAATTAACTCGAACACCGGGACGCTCAGAGAGAGAGAGAGAGAGAGAGTCATTCACATACTGAATCAGCCTGCGTTCCTCTCTGTGGGTTTGCATATGAAATGACATGTTTTTGTCTCCCTGAGTGTCGACTCAGATTTGTACCCAGCTGAGTTGGAGTGATTGCAGTGAAGAAGTCAGATGTGTGCTGGAGTTTTGGTTTGGTCCGGTCTGGTTCTGAACATGATAACTGTTATTTTCACCACGAAGTTTGAACATTGCGATCTGTGAAAGAAATAGAGGATCAAACGGTTGGTTTATCATTTAAATACCAAAATGTAGAGTTGAATTATTAATTAACCACTCAGTCAGTTTTGAGTTTCTCCTGTGACATTGAATGCATCATTAGAAAAGGCAGAGTGTTCCCCTCATCTTGTTAATGGTCAAAGAGGTCATCTGAAAGGTCAAAGGGTCGCATGTGGGTCGAGTTTTTAACTTTAGGTGTGTTGTGTTCAAGGACGTATGAGTCAGTGGTAGATATGCAAATTAATGTCTCATAGTTGGTTGTTATTGGCTGTAAACATCAGGTGACATGTATCTCGACCAATCTGAAGTGTCCACTTCTTTGTCCCTAGTTGTACTTGCTCTGTCAAAGGGTTCCTCTCACTCTGTTGTTGGGACAAGGAATGGTTATACTTTCCAGCTTTGTGTGAGCCTTGTCCCCTTATTGATCAATAATAATCTGTTTTTCATTGTTATTAATCTTCTGTCAGTCAGTGTCTGTTTTCATTTCTGTGTTTGTGTCCAATGTTTGAAGAATATCCACCACAGATCGGCTCAATTAAGAGAAACTGGATTAAAGTTCTTTTTTTATTTTTTAATATAATCAACAAAACACAATTGTGAATGGTCTGTGTTTCCATTGAGTGACGTTACGCAGATAAAGCTGGGTTCTCTCCTCCCACGATATCACTCCAATTAAACCCAGCAGTCTGCCTCTCGGTGGGAACCGGCTGCAGGAGGCGCTACGACTTCAATGTGAAAAAACTGTTTTTATTTCAATTCAGTAAAATATTTCTTTCTCTAATCGTCTGAAAAACCAGCTCATGCGAGCGTTTACATGAAATTCATCTCTTCTTCACTTGTTTTTAAGTTCACAAATTCAAGTTGTGCATTAGGCAGGTAAATGGAAACGACCTGCTGACGAGATTCCAGATGGTCGTTCGCGGGATCGAACGAACTGTTTCCTCTGAGGACCAGACAGGGTTAATGAAAGGGTTCAGAGATGCTTGTGGGAGTCGTCTAAGAGGGTTTTCGTGTCTTTCAAGGAACTCCACTATTATTTTTATGTCGTTGGCCGTTGCGGTTGTTTGAAGTGTTTCCAGTGGTTGTTCCAGATGTTTTTAAAGGGGATATCAGAGTGATCACAGAGGTTAAAGATGTCTTTAGGGAGACAGCAGTTGTTATTTACAGGATTTACAGGAAGTCAGAGGTTGTTTAGAAGAGCACTAAGGATTTTTGTTTACAGGGATTTTAGATGTCTTTCAGAGAGTTCAAGAGGTCTCTGATGAGTTTCAGGTGTAATTTGAAAGGTTTAAAGAGGGTCTCAGTGTTGTTTAAGAGAGTTTAATGTGTTTACCAAAGGGCTTCAGGGATGTTTAGAGGGATTTTAAGTGTCTTTAGAGAGTTCTGCTCATATTTGAAAGGTTGCAGGTGTTGTTTGAGCGGGGTTTACAGTGAGCTTCAGCATTGTTTTTAACAGGATCTAAGGACTTTTACAGGGATTTTAAGTGTGTCTTAGATGCTTCTGATGCTGGTGGAAGAGGTTTGAAGTTTCAGGGGTCTGAGACGTCTCCACAAGGTTTTCAAAGGGGTTAAAAGGATTTCAGAGTCTTTTCTGGAAAGTCTTGGAAGGCGGATCATTTGAGGGGCTTACCTCAGGTTTCAGCAGCTGTGTATTTATTTTCATCGGTGTTTGAAAGGATTCTAGGTGTTTTAGAGAGTTCTTTGGTCTTTAAGGAGTTAGATGTCATTTGAGGGGATCAGAGGATGTTTAAGACAATTCAAGTTGTTTTAATAGGGTTTTGTGTAAGTTTCACTGGTTTTAGGCATGGCTCCTTAAAGGGTTGCAGACATAATTCAAAGAGTTTAAATTAGGTTTATGGGGGGTTGTTTGAGGCAGCTTCAGGGGTCGTGAAGGGTTCTGGGAGGTTGGTGAGGTGTTGCAGGTTTCATCTAGGGACTTTTAGAGGGAAGTGTTGTTGAAGGGTTTCATTAGGGGGTTGCATAAAAAAGCACCAGTGATAGTTTGAAGGGTCTGTAAAGAGTTTCAGGTTTATTTAAGATGTTCATGGAACCACCAAGGTTGAAGGAAAAGGTCTTTGGGGTCTTATTCAAGAGGAACAAGTAAAACTCTTTGACGCTCAGTAAGTGTGAACTATTTTCATTTGTTTGTTTTCTTAATGTAACTGTCTTTCCCATCACGCCTGTCATCTTCTGTTTCTGGGAAGTCCCACAGTGATTGGTATCACTTTGTATTGATCATAGTGAGACTCTTGTGAAGGACGTTTACCCATTAGAGCTGATGTCCTTACTAACCCAGTTATACTTCTAATGTCCTTTTCTAATCTGTTTATCCCCCTTTCCCTCCATACCAGACAAATGGGACATTATTGGCTTATGTAGTGTACACTGTGCGGCCCTCAGCAGTCAATCATCCCCTCTAATATTCAGAAAGCCGAGCTTTGACACTGAATTAAAACCGACATGAAAAGCGTGTGTTGAACAAAGTAAAGTATTTCCAATCAGGTGTAATTGGCTTGTCGGAGCCAGCGGTGATATATGTTGGTAATTAGTTAAGCGGCCCGAGTTTGTCTCAAAGGGTGTTTTTTATTTTTTAATTATTTTTCTCCCCCCCACCCCCGCCACCCCCCCACCCCTTCCTCCTCCTCTTCCTCCTCCTCCCACAGCTGATCGTGAATCAAAATGTCAGAATAAACTGGGGAATAAGGAGCTTTTTAAAGAGCCGCAGCACCGATTGCCAATACACATGATTGGACTGGATGGGGGGGCAAGGGAGTCGGCAGGGATGTGGAGTTTTACCCGTCAAATTCTCTTGGTATCTAGAGAATACCCACCAATAAATATAGAAATATAGTTACCATGGAAACTGTGTACGTGCTGATAGAGGGAGTGGGCCACAACATACAGTATTTTCATTACTAAATAGAAAGGCGTCACGAAGGCCTCAGTTTTTATCTTTTGACTCGACTTGAAAGACTGAGGTAGAATCTTTTATATTTTTACCCACACATGTAAATAAATAGTGTCAGCCACTCACCAGGAACTGTTGTGTAATTTAATGTAAAATCTAAATGAGTTCACAACACTTTGGAGTAATGACTTGTCCAGAATGTGCTGCAGAGGAAAATTAAGGAAATTAACTGCAAACAATCAATGTGAACGTTTCATTAATTTGAGAGTCGCCCACTGTTGCAAAAACAAATTTCTCCTGGTTGTATTAATTGTACTGGAGAAAAAAAGAAAGAAAAAGAAGTGATTCTAATTAGGATTGTGGCGTAAGGGTTAGTGAGGGTTAGTGAATAATAAGATACAGCAGGAAGTAAAGCATGTGAAGTGAAGGTGACGTCACAATCAGAGCCCTTAATATTTGTTAAAATCCACTTTAAAGTGGAAAACAGTCTGGTTTCATGGAATGGACGTGTTTGCTGAAATGTAACCTGTAATTTGAATTTTTTAACTAAGTGTCTGTGATCTGACCTTGTAAACTGATGTTTCTCTTGGGATCAGAAAAAGTCTGTCGATATTGTCATCAATGAATCCCACGTGCAGAGTCGAGCAATGAACTATTGTTTCTGTTAAAAACACATCAGTGAGTCACACTGTTCCCCGGGAGACATGTTCCTCCATCACCATGAACACACACACTGTAGTTTATTTAGACTCAGTCCCAGACACACACACACACACACACACACACCGTCCTCACTAGAGCAGTGAATGTGGATTCATCCGCTGCTGAAAATAGTCCCCAACAAATCTCCTGTTTCCTAATGTATGTTTGATTAAAAACAATGCATTTTTTAAAAGAATGAAACTTTATATTTATGATGTGTCTTTAAAGACTCACATCATCAGTAGGAACCAATGGGCTTAGAGCTGAGAAACAGCATTTTAGCTGACGTCATTTTCTGCAAAGACACTGTAAAACTATGACCACAGAACCTGAGGACGCTTTAATGATCAAATAATAATAATAATAATAATACACTAAAGGCACCTTTAGTGTATTATTATTATTATTATTATTATTATCATGAAAGTCTATAGAAGCATCTGTAACATCGTATTGGAAGATGGCGGCACCAATCAAAGCTCTTGATGGCAGTGAAGCGTCTGCAGCAGCTTCTCCGCTCAGCTCTGTTATTACCTTGTTTACTGCCTGTCACACTCACACACACAGGAAATAAACATGTGGAGATAAATACACTCACAGACCCATGATGCACAGTTATATAATGTGAACACACACACACACACACACACACACACACACACACACACACACACACACACACACACACACACTCACACACCCACACACACACACACACACAGACTGCTGCACTCAGATCGAAACCAATGGATTTAATGGATTTTTACAATTTAAAATTGTAACAGGGGAGAGTTGGAGGACAGAAAGAGAGACATGAATGAATCAGAGAGAGAGAGAGAATTAGATAAACTGGAGAGGGACAGAGAGAGAGAGCGGGAGAGAGGGCGGCCGAGCTTGTGTTTGCTGGGTCGTGAAGCGTTCAGCTGTACCGCCATCTGAACGCTCCGTTAGCGGTCGAGCCATTTCTTAATAACACTCATAACTGCTCTCTGAAACACTCCTCCTCCTCCTCCCATCCCTCCATCTCTCACTCCTCTATCCTCCTTCCATCACTCTATCATCCATCTTTATGCCTCCGTGACTTCCTCTGTCTCATGTTCAGATTTTATTTGTGTCTGAGCCTCTTGAAATCGACGGGAGAGGTTCATCGAAGAGGCTGAGTGAGGGTCTGTAGATCTTGTTTTCATACACTTCATTAAAGCTGTTGGTTCAGGTGTGAGTCTTTTTAAAAATTATATTATAATATAATATAATTGTTATTTTCTTGGTCAGGAGATTATAAAGGTACCTGAGCTGCCACTTCACTGACTGAGGTTCTGGCAGCAGACAGACGGTGCAGTAGATGAAAAGCTAAAGAATACTCTCTCCCTGCTCTGACACATTAAAGAAGGATTAATCCTCCATGTATGAATGTCAGAGAGGCTGTTTATACTTTCTACATAGATCTGTAGTTCTAGATTCACTACAGACACTTATTATGAGGGAGTCCTACTATAATGTGGAGGCAGAAACATGAGCAGTATGTGAGGGTTAGAACTGAATGTGGGTTCATCTGCCACTGAAATGAGTCCCTGACTATTTCTCCCTGTTTGCAGAAACGACAGTGACCAGCTGAGTCTTTAATTAAAATGAAACTATATGATTTTTGTTAAAGATTTATGTCATTAGAAAAAAACAAATGTCTAGTTTTTCTTCCTGCTTTTCTTCTTCACACCTTTATTCTTTATTCCGCACAAGCACACACACACCACACACATTAATTCCACTGCCAGTTGGCGCTAACTCTGATTAGCATGTCTATGAGTTTTCCCAGCCACAGCTAGCGCCAAGCTAATTAGCATGAACACACACTTACACTATCTGAAATTACTGCAGCGGTAGCTCTGGAAATATAGTCCGTCTCCTAATGAAGCTGTCTCACTCCCATCCCTCCTTCCTTCCCTCCATCCTTCCTTCCTCCTCTCTCCCTCCTTCCTTCCCTCCCTCCTTCCTTCTCTCATTCTAACCCTTCAGTTATTTTTAATCTCTTCCTCTTTTCCCATTTTCTGTCTTTCTTTAGCATCATTTTCTTCCTCCTTCACTTCTCTCTTGTCTTCTTTCCACCCTGTTTTCCTTCTTCCCTCCCACCATCCATCCTTAATTACCCTCTTCATTCCTTCCTTTAATTGCCTCCTACTTTTTTCTCTCTCCCACACTTCTCACCCGTGTCTCCTCTCCTTCTTTACTCCCTCTCTCCCTCCCTCCCTCCTTCACGTCTTCCTTTTTTAAACCAAAGACAAGCTGCTGTTAAACTAATTGCAGCTGTTGTTTTCTAACTACAGCTCTAGATATCTTCTATTGTATATTAACACAGCGAAGATGAAAAAAAATGTTGCTTTGAGGCTAAAAGCAGAGAAAGTTCATTTTGAAGCCATCTGTCCCTCAGGACGCTGATTAATTTGTCGCAGACTGCCTGTCACTCAAACCGTTTGATCTGCACTCTTACTAATTGATTTTTTAATTTTTTTTTGTCAGGAGAAAAAAAAACGAAGCTAAATTGACTTTGATGAGGTTGTTGATCAGAAGAAGTTTTTATTTTTTTAAGTAGCAGCGTGTTGAGCCTCGGCTGAATCAAAGACACGAGGTGAGTGTGGTGGATGTGGAACAGTTTGTGCTGATGTTGTCTGATATGACCGAACACGATGTGAACATCACGTCCTCTCTGCGGAGTTCCACTCTCTCAGGAAGGAAAAGTTTCTGCAGCAGCGTTCAGACCGCGGCGTCTTAAAGCTGCGTTCACAGAGGACGCCTTTTAACTGATTCTGGAGTGTCACATCTAGTGTGATGACTCTGTCCCGTTCACTTTGAATCCTTGTGGCACGTTAAACCGTCCAAATCACATCGTTTCAGTCGCTCATTCGTTTGGCTCATTTATTGTTCTTCAAACAAAAGAACAAACATGTCCAGTGGAATACAACAATACAACACAATACAACACAATACAACAATACAACAACAACAACAACAATAATACAACAACAACAATACAACACAATACAACAATACAACACAATACAACACAATACAACACAATACAACAATACAACACAACAACAATACAACAACAACACAACACAATACAACAATACAACAACAACAACAACAATAATACAACAACAACAATACAACATAATACAACACAATACAACAACAACAACAACAATAATACAACAACAACAATACAACACAATACAACACAATACAACATAATACAACAATACAACAACAACAACAATACAACACAATACAACACAATACAACAATACAACAACAACAACAATAATACAACAACAACAATACAACACAATACAACACAATACAACAACAACAACAATATTACAACAACAACACAATACAACACAATACAACAGCAATACAACAACAATACAACACAATACAACAATAATACAACACAATACAACACAATACAACAACAACAACAATAATACAACAACAACACAATACAACACAATACAACAATAATACAACAACAATACAACAATAATACAACAACAATACAACACAATACAACACAATACAACACAATACAACAACAATACAATACAACACAATACAACAACAACAATACAACAAAACAACAACAATACTACACAATTCAACAAAACAACAATACAACAGCAATACAACAACAATACAACAATAACAACAACAACAATACAACAACAATACAACAATAACAACAACAATACAACACAATACAACAACAATACAACAACACAACACAACAATACTACAATAACAACAACAACAATACAACACAATACAACAACAATACAACAACAATACAACAACAATAATACAACAATAATACAACGCCACATACAGAATGAATTTACACCTGATTTTGCCGCATGCTTTTATCTGCTGGTTTAATATCTGATCAACCCAGAACAAGATTGTATCAGTGTGATGTAATACTCTCTGTTTTCCCTCCAAAAACAGTTCAGTAATAATAACAATGACATTATTATGAAGCAAAGAAACACACGTAACCCCACGTCAATATCACGGCCATCTTGGACCTGTTGTTGTTGGGTCGATGGGAAACTCTCGTCTTTCTGAGGTTTGTTTCACCCCGTCACTGTTGGGTCAATATGTGAGATCCACACAAACAAACATCTGTCCAGATGTTTGAGGCTATTCACCCCCTCCTACAGTGGCAGGAGCGTCAGACGTGAGAGTTCAGGCGGAGAGGATCGGATGTGACACGTGACCTAAATTAGGAGTGAAAATATCAGATCTGGATCATACGAGTGAAATATGAGATGCATCGTTTCTTAGTTTTGTCACAATGTTGCATCAGCACTGTCTGTCACACACACACACATTTGTTTCAGAGACCAAGTTCATTATGATGCTGTGTGTGTGTGTGTGTGTGTGTGTGTGTGTGTGTGTGTGTCTGTGTGTGTGTGTGTGTGTGTGTGTGTGTGTGTGTGTGTGTGTGTGTGTCTGTGTGTGTCTGTGTGTGTCTGTGTGTGTGTGTGTGTGTGTGTGTGTGTGTGTGTGTGTGTCTGTGTGTGTGTGTGTGTGTGTGTGTGTGTGTGTGTGTGCTGTAGCAGGTCAGAAGAATCGTGTTCTCCTGATTAACAGCCTCTGTTTCATTCTTTTGTTCTTCTCTCTGTTTTGTGTGTTTGTGTTGATTCCTTTACACACACACACACACACACACACACACACACACACACACACACACAACTCTTAGTCTTAACAGCAATGCTATCAGTTTGTATGTGTGTGTGTGGGACCTGATGTTATTAAATGATATCAACATCAAGGCTCATGTTTGAAGTTTAACTTCCCTTTTTGTTCTCTTTCTACACACACACACACACACACACACACACACACACACACACACACACACACACACACACACACACACACACACACACACTCACTCACACACTCACAGACACACACACACACACACACTGTGATTGTACTTCATAAGTTTCCTTGTGTGAGACAGTTTATTGCAGAGTTATCAACCCACTGCATCAGTTCTGTGTGTGTGTGTGTGTGTGTGTGTGTGTGTGTGTGTGTGTGTGTGTGTGTGTGTGTGTGTGTGTTTGTGTGTGTGTTTGTGTGTGTGTTTGTGTGTGTGTGTGTTTCCTATCAGTGCTGTGTGTCTCAGTGCGGGGATGAGAACCATACATCATAGTTCTACTGTACCAGATAGCTTATCACACACACACACACACACACAGACACAGACACACACACACACACACACAGACACACACACACAGAATTTGCAGGGTTTAGATTAATTTGTCAGTTTCTGTATCTGTGTGTAGTCTCTCTCTCTCTCTCTCTATCAAAATCTGTTTGTTTATTTATTTACTGTTTTATTTATTCATTTATTTTAGTTTAGTTTTGTTATTGTTTTTTAAGGTACTGAAAACCTCGGCCAATAAAGGGCTGGTTAAAGGTCATGCCCCCCCCCCACACACACACACACACACACACACACACACACACACAGCGTTCAGTCAGGAGACCTCGAATGTTGTATGAACTGTGACAACCACACTAGTGTGTCCCAGCCTGGTGCGTCGTGTTTGTTGTTGTTGTTGTTGTTGTTGTTGTTGTTGTTGTTGTTGTGAATATTTACAGAAGATTGAAGGTGTTTTGTGAAGGTGAAGTTTTTTGACCTCTCAGGGCCACCATAGTAATATAGTTTTCTTTTCCTGGTTTCCTGACGTATATCATATATAATATTATAATTATCATATATAATTACCTCAGCTGATGAGACCTTCCATTTGGAGAGAGAGATCTTTTCCTCGTATTGAACAGGAGAATTAGCGGAGCTCAGACTCTTTTCTCTTCCTGTAGTTTTCCTGCCACTTCCTGAAACGTGGCGTTCATTAGTGACACGTAGCTGCTGGTACAGTGTCGTTAATGATGTACAGTTTAATCACAGCCGCTCGTCGTCTGGTTAATGACGCTCCCTGGTGGGTGGCAGTCTGTTGCTTTAACACACACAGGGGATTGTTGCCATATATGGAGACATCTGAACCATTTAAGGTGGTATTTTCATGTTACACGCTGAACTAATGAGCGTGTCGTCAGTCTGTCGCTCCAGACGTCTTAACAACTTCCTCTGGCGTCGACCTCAGGAGGAAGTGTTGTGAAAAACCTAAAGGTCATGCTTCACACGTTCCTGTTCTCCAGAGTTTGAGCCTCGTCACGGCAGACGACACGGTTTCAGCTGCTGGAGTGAAACACACGTATGATGTGAAGCGTGTTCTTACAGCCGTGTGACGGCGCCGGATCATTAACAGTCAGCGTGGTACGTTCTCAGTACCGTGGATCATACGTCTTGTCTGTGTCTCTGACAGGAAGCAGTGACACAGATCAGATGCTGTTGTGCTGAAAAATGGTTGTGTGTGTTATTTACTTATTTAGGTTTTATCTGTGTGTGATGCAGGCTGTAGATACCAGCTGCATCTAACACACTAACTCCACCTTTTCTCTCCGCTGCACTCTATCTCTTCTTCACTTCTCCGTCTTTACGTCCTCCTCCCTCCGTCCGTCCGTGTTCTCGTTTCATCGTGGTTTCCAATTTTTTTAAACCATTTTCTCTTCTATTTACGAAGTTTCTCTCTCTGCCTCTCCGTCTTTCTCTCTCCATTTCCTTGATTTCATGGCAGCACTATGAGTGTGTGAGTGTCTCTGTGGAAATGTGT
>NW_019174820.1:525711-526418 GCF_002260705.1 Seriola dumerili | reverse complement strand
GTGTGTCGTGGTGTGTGTGTGTGTGTGTGTGCGCTCCTGCTGTCGAGCTGTGGGTGCTAATCGATTAACGCCAACATGTCTGAACCAGCATCGCATTAGTCAACGTCACACACCGCCACCTGCACAACACTGGTTGCCGTGGATCATACGTCTTGTCTGTGTCTCTGACAGGAAGCAGTGACACAGATCAGATGCTGTTGTGCTGAAAAATGGTTGTGTGTGTTATTTACTTATTTAGGTTTTATCTGTGTGTGATGCAGGCTGTAGATACCAGCTGCATCTAACACACTAACTCCACCTTTTCTCTCCGCTGCACTCTATCTCTTCTTCACTTCTCCGTCTTTACGTCCTCCTCCCTCCGTCCGTCCGTGTTCTCGTTTCATCGTGGTTTCCAATTTTTTTAAACCATTTTCTCTTCTATTTACGAAGTTTCTCTCTCTGCCTCTCCGTCTTTCTCTCTCCATTTCCTTGATTTCATGGCAGCACTATGAGTGTGTGAGTGTCTCTGTGGAAATGTGTGTGTGTGTGTGTGTGTGTGTGTGGTGTGTGTGTGTGTGTGTGTGTGTGTGTGTGCGCTCCTGCTGTCGAGCTGTGGTGCTAATCGATTAACGCCAACATGTCTGAACCAGCATCGCATTAGTCAACGTCACACACCGCCACCTGCACAACACTGTGTGTGTGTGTGTGTGTGTGTGTGTGTGTGTGTG
>NW_019174820.1:512515-525686 GCF_002260705.1 Seriola dumerili | reverse complement strand
AATAAACCAGAAAAAAAATCTCGTAACAATAACAATTCAACACCAAAATAACAAATTCAAACATAACCATAACCCGAAAATAAAATAGTATACAAAAACACGATACTTCGTTGTGTTGTTGGAGAGATATCTTGGCAAATATCTACTGAATTCAATTGCACAAAATTTTGTGCTAATTCATGGGTCCCCAAGAGGTTGATCTCTGACTTTCCGTAGTGTTGATTTGAATGAAAGCCACTTTGTCTAGAGCCGAAATTAAGTCTGGCAACTATTAGAATGGATATCCATAAAATGTGGTACAAACATTCATGTTCGCCCCTTAGGATGAATTGTTTGTCCATTTATTTGGGTTGGTGACCAAAAATACCTGCGAAACGGATGACAGTCACACACGCTGTTAGTTATTAATTTTGTTTAGTGCTATTAGCAATGTTAAGCCAAGCTGGTTAGCACAGAAAACATATACGTAGCTAAACATAGAGGTTAGCATCATCAATGTAATCAGTTACGAGCTTTAGCTCAAAGCACTACTATGTCTCAGAGCACAGTCTCACGGAGCTGTCTACCAGCTGTACACAGTCACAAATCAGCAAGAAGGAGAAATGAAATGACGATGAGAGCGGAAGAAGAAGGAAGGACAAGAGAGTCGAACAGAAGAAGAAGAAGGATGAAGATACACGAGATAGAGCTCCAGATAATGATGGCACGAGATCGCTGGATAACTAATGCACGAGAGAATCTAGCACGGTAAAGGAAGAAATAGCCTGCAAAGCAGATTAGGGGGATCATGTGAGCTAAAATGTGCGATAGAGGAAGCGTATGAATCGACGCATTAGAGCTAGCAGAGTAAGGTACGAGATGTAAGCTTGAAGTGAGGAGGAGGAGAGTTTCATGATCAAAAGCTGGCGTTTTTTGCGCACAGACAAAGAAAGAGGTGCAAAAATACAGATATGAAAAGATCGAAACCACAATCTGACAGAGGAGATGACTTCGCAGAAGGAGAGTCACACAGTTTGACAGTAATGTATGCGATGTGAAGAGGAAATCGTGATTTTGTGCTAACTATTATAGGAAGCCTAGATTCAGAGCCTGTGTTTCGAGCGCACAGTATATTGATAGTTCTATATCTCACTCTTTTTGTTGAGCGGACTTCGTCTGGCTTTAGGATATAGAGTTGTGATTTCATGGCAATTCTTAGAGCGTATATTTGTTAAGAGAACGTAGAGTCAGTGATGAAGTCAGTGCTTCTTGAATTGAAATTAGCGATCAGAACTACAATAGCTCTCACCAGTTAGCTCCCTTTCTGCCTTACCACTCGTAGTATATATTTTACTTAGCAATACAGATACTTTACTCAAAGCAAGCAGTTATGTACGATTCCCTTCTTACTCTTCTGTCTACACTCCTCACCTCACGAGCTCATCCTGTAATTGACCTATTGAATCACACTCGAGAGAAGACTCTTTGAGATAGCGTGTCCTCTTTTCACAACTTCTATTCCGAAATAGAAAGCTCACAACTAGCTTTGGAAATAAAACAAGCTACAAAAGCGAAAAGACGTAACACAATTCACTTGCTCTGTCTATTTTTGTCTAGGTAACACTTAGCATAAGAAGAGCACAGAAACTAGATATTAGCTTCTGATTCAACTAGTTGTATAGCCTCAGATAGAAATGCGGTGTTCTATTTTTTTAATAAAAACAAAACAAGATGGCTCGTTCACATATCTAGTAGAGTGATATTATTTCTCAGCAGACGCGCAAATCAACTACAATAATGCATATATAATCATAGAAGCTTCACTCTCTAGCTCCTTCTGTGTTCTTGATTGGCTCACTTACGTGTTGTGTACTCAGAACTGCAGGAATGAGCGCTCGTAGGAAGAAGATACTTTGCCTTAACAAATCTATCAGGAAGCATATGTTATTGAGTCTTTCTTATAGTAACGCTCAGAGAAGTTAATGAGTATTGCTTTGCTCGGCAATTTTACACACTGTGATATTAAAACACAGAAGAAGACAAGAAAAGAGTTGTGGTATGCTCCTTTACACTAATACAGGACTTGCCTAACTACTTTGCTCATGTAACTGATGACCGATCATTAGTTGCATCGGCGCTTTTACTTCTGCCATCTTCCTCTGGATAGATCGTCAAGCAGCTTGTTCTCGTCTTCAGAATCAGAGTTCATGTGCACATTGAGATCCATGTTCTGAGTTAGAGAATCACACTTTGGAACCTTGATACCCCGATTATAGCGACTGCGTCTCTACCTCCCTTGTGTTAGGGACCACCTGAGCAGAAGTCGACCCGCTGCACGAGCTTTGTCGACCTCTATTCACCCTAATACTCACCTGAGCGGCGGAGGCACTATATTATGAGTGGTGCACTGGACGAATCGCGAGGGGGACGTCCATCGGCTGGAGACCGCTCTGGAATCTTTACCCACGTCCAACAGGCGTCATTCATCACGGGGCGGCCGCTGAGATGACGTTTAACTCCCCACTCCAGCGCTCAGCTACAAGCTCGACGGCACAGAGTGATAATTAAATGAGGAAATAGTACGATCGATATCGATGGAGTGTCATGCGTACGCTCTGCTAGTGGTGCACTCGCAGAAAATTCAACAGACAGAGATGTGAAATACTACTACACCAAAATGGCGGCTCATCCACATGTTGAGTTCCGACTTGAGAGTATACAGATTGATGTATGACAGATGTGGATGAGAGTGAGCGTCTCACGAGGACTGAGAGAAACTTATCTTAGCTGGTGAAGTGAGGCAGCTCAGGCTATAGACTAGGTAAATTCACTCTCTGGCCGCGCAACACAATGACAAGCTCTCTCGCCTCCCTCTCTCTCTGTGTTACTCTCCCTGTGCTCTCCTCTCTTTGTCTTGCCGACGTACACACGACCTACACACTGTCTCTTGTGCTCAGCCTGGAACACGCGAAGCGTCTTTGATGCCAGAAGAAACAAACATACACCAAGAGCTCCAACTCCTCTCCTGCTTTGAATATATCTCGCCCAGCAGTCTCCGTACACATATGCAGCCGAATCTCACTGCAGAGCTGCGGCTCTCCGGGTATTAGTGCTTATGTTCGCGAGCCGCGCGCGTGGCTATGCCGAACTGTGAAATGCAAGCATAGTCTTACGATAGGAACGATCCATGTAAAGAGTAAAATACAAAAAAAAAGCATAAACCTAAGTACCTGTAATGTATTCTATGAGCGAGGGATACTGCTTTCCACGCAGAAAATTAATGTGAAATTCTCAAGTGCTGATGCTGACGTTTTTTTGAAAAATCGAGGCTTTTAATTGTTTTGTTGCGCGAAAGATGCTCCATAGACAAAGTGTGAGCAGAAGTGCAATGAGATTAACATTATATTACATTATTATATTTTTATTATTTTATTATATTATTTATATTAGTATTATATTTAGTTGTAGTAGGTCTTATAGTTAAGTACTGTGAGTCATATATATCATTTTAGATTTTGATGTTATTTTTGTATATTTAGTAGATATAATCTGTATAATTGATAATATGTCTGTATGAGTAGAATCTGTATGTGTAATTAGATAATTAGATGAGTGTAGTAATATGATAATTAATGTCACACTCCACAAGTCTGGCCTCTTCATGCTTCATTCACCACTCATGCTTTCATACCCCATACAGGCCACAGCGTGGCACACACTCATTTCAAGATTTTATTCTTCAGAGACTATGTTTTTTTCTCTTAAATTGAGCAGAGATGGAGAAACAGTTTTTTGTGTATCATATCAATTCGTTGGAAACATCTATAGTACACCTCTCACAAGTTTTTAGGCGTGAGCTCTGATATAACCCATACAGGTGTTTAAAATCCACTTAGAGTATCTATGTTGATATGCGAGATATATACAAATGTTCGATGAAATCTGTTCATCAGCTGATCCTGAGCCAGTTCATTATCTTTATGACGGATTTTAGAGTTGTACTTAAGACACCGAACACAAGAACTCACCAGTGTGTGAATTGACGACTCTTTCTACGTCAGGCTAACTGAATGTGATACAAAACAATACATTTAGCACACTAGTATCCGTTCTACTCCTGTATACATCTTTACACACTCTAGAGCTTTATATAGTATGTTAAATAGGAAAAATTAAAAATGTAACTGACGATTTAGAGTATATATAGCTCGAGGGCACACTTACTATTCAGTGACGATCATATAAATAGTAATCGGATAATGAAGTATACTTAACAGACTGTAAACTATTTGGGTGCGTACCAGTACGTTTGTCTCTACTAGAGCAATTTCTATAATTTTTCAACTTTCATTAAATGTTTGTGTACACATGTCCTTTGCAGTATAATCTATGTTTCTCTGCTTATCAAATCACTTTACATTTTTTATCTCCAATTACTTCATCTATTCCACTCATAGTATTCCATACCGTACTTGTTCCCTCCCCAATTCAAACATCATCGTGTCTGCTTTCAATTATTGCTCTCCATGATAAGGAGTTCTAACTCACCGCACGCGCTCCCTCTCTTCATTCACACTACCATATGTCGAGCACTACCATCACGCACGCGACACACCACATAACTAGCACACCTCTATAGAATTATCTAACAAACCACGACACCGTTTTAATTACTGAGCTACACAACAATTCTAGTAGTCATCACACACAACACACAGCCACCATCGACGCAACTAATCCCTGACTAGCGAGCAATCCCACACCTCACAACACAGCTCTGTAGCTTTTTCAAGGTGGCGTGAGCATGCAGCTGGCGATGTTGCGAGACTAGATCCGACAAAGATTGGTTTCTGTGATTTCAAACCAGATGTTCTAGGCGTATAAAATATCTCGATAGCCACCACAGTGCTCTATCGTAGCAGGATCCTGCACATATAAGACAAACAAACACTAACAACACACACACCAGACTACTACTCTACACCACATTACTCACTAATAGACACTCACAACAACTACTCATAAGTGTGACCTACCTTGAACTCATGAATCCTACACGTGGTGATTAATGCGTGCTGCGATTGGAAAGACGTCTCCTGAAAAGCAGACGAGTATGAGAGAAAACTCCGTTACATAGAAGAGGTCGGAATAAGTGACTCCTCTCAATAGAATTGCGAAACCACATGAAAACAGAACACGACGACGGAGGAAGCGAGACGTAAAGACGGAAGAAGTGAAGAAGATGTAGTGAGGAGCGTGGACACTGCGCAAGTCCTGCTATTGAATATAAGAAAGGGTTAGCTTGAGAATGCAGCTTGGGTACATGATCCGTCCTGAGAAATCACCACCAACAAGTAGTAAAAGCCTAAGAATACAAAGTGAGATCCTAACACACAAGCGAACATTACAACAAGCAATCAGAAACACGATTCTGGATTACACAATTCGGCTTCCTGTGCAAAGAAGCGACAGACAACAACATAGTTAGATCACCTGACACCAGAGGAAATTACTCAGAGTGTCAAGCTGCGCACAACACCACACACCGTCTCAATGTCTCTATACACCTGTACCTACTCCGCCGCCGTCCACGCGTAAGAACACGGCTTTCAACAGGTGCATTACTCGTTGCTGTTCACACATATACACGACTATTTCTATGAATTCAACCTGTTATCCGTCCTCGCCGTCTATCAGCCATCCAGAAGTTTGGTTTCAAATATATGGTCACTTCATAGTAGCTCGTGAGCCCCAGAAGACACTTTGACATTGAAGGAACTTCAGACGCCAGAATAGACCTATTTAATGTGTTTTTTCACAACACCTCCACTCCGGACGGAGCGCTCTGAACGCCCTGACACGTGGAGGTAAGGACGCTGTCTTGTTAACAGTACATCTATACTTGGAAGGATGACGTCACAGACTGACGACACGCGCATTAGTCAGCGTGTAACATTGAAGAGACGTAGACAACAGCTATACCATCAAGTATGCAACAGTTTTTGATTGTTCGGTAGCATGTCACAAGATACCTTCAGCTTTCAGGAAGTAGTGTGCAAGGAAGTTTCATAAATGACTCTCGATTACAATATCCCCTGTATGTGTGGTTTGTGTTCACTATCTAGGGCGCAAAAAAGAAAATAACTGCGCGACGACAACAGGGATGTCTGTTCCATTTGATACTCAGTGCGTTTTTTTCGACGGCTCTGTGATTTGTGAAATCTCACAGCCGCCTCATATCAAGCAAAAAAGGGAAACATAGTTTGAGGATACGGGAGTGCAAACGACACCGTTGTAACCAGACAGCCTAAACTGTGTAACAACTAATAGTAACGGCCACAATTCGAGGAAAGCCAGGCATGGGTATTTTATACTACTTTAGTGAAAAAGAGAAAAGTAGTTCTAAGCAATCAGCACTAAAAATCTTGCCCTGCAATACTCGAGGAAGATAACTATAATTTATAGCCTCTACACTACTATCACAAATAGCAGGCAAGAAAGGGCTAACTACAACAGTCGAAAAATCAAGTGGCTTACTAATACATAGGTGTAGTTATTATTTGAGACATAAAATCTTTATTAAAAAACTAGTGTCACTCCAACTGAGACTATTAGCGCGCTCTATGAAGACAACTCAAAGAGGTAACAAACAAAGATACGTTTCTATTATACTTTTCCTCACCTTAGCAAAATGACCCTAGAGAGGATTCTAGAAAAAACTATACAACCTATAGTCTACCAAAAACACCTTCAACTTGTTTTTTGGCTGTGGACAATTATTTTCATCATTCAACAACCACTTCATTCACAAAAACTAACAACAACAACAACAACCAACACAGGTAATAGAAGAGATCGATCGGAACGCACCTCTAGAGCACGCTAGGAGCATTACAGGAGATAGACTTAAGTGCTAAGGTATGGCATAACTGCATTCCAAACTTGACTATCATTCACGTACCTTCTCTCTGTAAGTGAATCACGCTGTAGCGTTGTGCATAGATTGCTTGGTGTGACGCGAGTGCGGTGGTCTGTGCAGTACTACGTAGTTATCGCTAGGAGGATCGGGCTGGGGGGGGGTAGAGGTCCTTTAAGGGGTTTGCCATTCTCTGATGTATCTACTGTACAACTAATACCAAGGATCCCATAAATTCAGTCTATTGGTCGAGAGTGTTATTTAGATATACACAGATCATTCCTTACTCAACTCTTTCAAGAAACCTCACTCTGAGAAATCACTCACAAGTAGGAATTTCACTATTTTTCACTAAGCTAAAATACAAAAATTAATGAATAATCACACTTATGAAATCACAGAGAAATACACATAGAACAAAACTACGGAACAATTGTTGATAGAAGATGACAAATCGAGAAGAAGATAGGAGAACTAGCCTAACGGCAAATTCAAGCATACTGTTAATAACACACAGATCACCACATATGCCAAAATGAGTACGGAAGACAAAAATTAATACGTAAAGCCCTAGTAAAAACTCAGGCCTGTGTCTCGAGTGTAACTAGAACTGTCTCTCAATCTGTAGGCGAAGATTGTGTATTACGTTGCCGGTGTGATGAGAGTCCCTGCTTGTCAATTGTCGCTCGCTAACGATGTTTTGTTGGGAGTGACTGTGTATTATAGTCTATCTTTGGCGAAATAATCTAGAGTAAGGAGGCACTGAATATTAATTGAACTCCACTCGCAGTTACTCATCCCCGACATAAGCTATGAACAGTACAAGACAAAGACATAAACAGTATGACTAGACGAGAACAAAAACACACACACCCAATCTAAAATAACACATACTTTTCCAATGACAATTACTCGACTACATTCATCAAATAACGACCATCTCTCCACAACAGCTACAACACATGCACATTCACACACAACAGACCAACTACATCACAACACCAAAATATTTCCAAATTATTGAGCAGACATCGGAGAACTGAGTGCGATTGTGTTTTTTTAGGTTGAGAGTCTCTGCGGGCAATAAAACTGTCTCGACAGCAAGGAGAACATTGATGATGTAGGTGAATCACAGTGTTTGTGTGTGATTGGGGCGTCGAGTTGTCTGTTCAGTGATGTGTATGTTGTATGTTGGCGTTAGATGTGTGTGTGTGTGTGTGTGTGTGTGTGTGTTGGCGAGTGTCGTCGGCTGCACCGTGTTGTTCGAGCGATCGTTTAGAAACTTGCCTTGGTAGTTTGATGTTAGACGTGTCTCTATCTGATAGTAGATTATCACAAAAAAGGCGAAGTTTAAACTTTCACATTACATGAGCCGTGTTTGGATGTATTTTAAGTTCACTTCAATCACATCCAGGTCTCCACTTAGCACAATTACAATTGAATGTAGCTGATACCTCTGTACGCAACATACGAAGATATTCCGATAGTAGTGAGTAACACTTGGAGTTTTGATTTGTACTCGTGTTCCGTCAGAGAGTTGTGCGATGTTGTGTTCGTGTGTTGTAAAGAGTCGATACCACAAGAGAACACAATCAGTGAACGCACAGATACAAAAGAATAGAAACAGAGCCGAGCACTAGCCTCTAAATACAGGCGCAAGAGACACGATTCGTTTCTATCTCTGCTATGCACACGACACCACACACACACATCACACACCATACACCCCACACACGTTACATTACTAACCACGTGAAACACACTTCTCACACTGTGTGCACACACAAAGTCGGAGCAATTGAAAACATAAAACTAGCGAACTCCATCCTTGTCTTTCACACATCGTTTTAGCATCTACCTTATGGACACACACAGACACGACAAAGCACACCGAGTACATGCCACAGTATACCACTCAAGCAACCACACAGACACATCAGCCCAAACTCAGCCGGACACCCCATGGACCAACAGCACGATCCAGGAACACACAGCCAACCACACGAGCCACCCTTCACCTAACCACCACAAGAACGTACACCGATCGCAAGACACACACACATGACCACCAACCACCACCACGATGACCAACAAGGTTCACAAACACCCACACACACCGAGGCATTCATAATGAATCCTTGGGTCTCTGCAAACAATCTCGTGGAACCTGGACTCTTCCTGAGGGGGCGTTGTGTGATCGCCCAGTTCGATTGCAAGCAGTAGGCCGGTTGTGTCGTTATGGCGAGACAATGTGAAGCAAAAACTCACACAAACAAGCAAATACTCAAATTGATTCTTGAGCATCGTATATTTAACCAAACTACTATGATTTTCATTCACTACACTTATACTATAGGTTCACGTGATCACTATCTCATCCTTCTTTCCGCCACTTGCTTGACTCTCACTGTCTCCGCTTCCATGCACATGCTAGAAAGGTGAAAGAGATTGAGTTTTACTTCAAAGGATGCTATGATGAGTAGTAATATGTGGTGTTATACTAGCACTATCCTATTGTCACCTAACAACAGTGACGGTATGTTTGTATGACAAACCTCAGAAAGTAGCGCATTGTTTATATTCACCATCGCACACAAGCAACTCATACACACATTCGCAGAGATAGGTCCACTCACACACCCCTTCTTAGTGTATTATGGACAGTGCTGGTTGACTGAGTAGTATATACTTTGTCATTCAATACATACTACTATTTTATTTTACTTAATATCTGAACTTGGAGTTTTTAGTATGTGGACATATTTCGACAGAGAGTGTTGAATTACATACACGACATGACACAATGCATTGTTCTGTTGGTTGCATCAGAGTAAAACATCGAGCAGATAAAAGCATTGCGAGGCTCACGATAACTCAGGTGTAAATTTTCTGTCCTGTATTGTTCCTTGTCTCCATGCCATTGAATTGTTGCCGGTTATTTCTCAGTTCTTTGTTGATTTTGTTGTATTTGGTTGAGTATGATTGCTTAAACTTGTTGATCGGGTGTCGTTATGTTGTTTTAGTTTTGAGTATGTCTTGTGTTGTGTTGTTGTCATTTAGTTGCGTGATTATGGTGATAGATTATTGTGTCTGTATCGTTTGTTGTTGTATTGTTTGAGTATGCATATATTGTCTTGTTTTAGCTGTACGTATGTAGTTGTTGTTGTATGCTGTGTATCCGTTTTGATTCTTTAGTGTGAAATTGTAGTTGAGGTTGTTTTCTAATGTGTTTGTGTTTTTGTGCTGTAGTTGTATTGTCGTTTGAATTTGTATGATTAATGGTGTTATCTTTGCTGTATAGATAGCTGTTTGTGTGTATCAGTGTGTGTTGTTGTTTATTGTTGTGAGATTGTTGTATTTGTTGTATTAGGTTTGTTGAACTTGTAAGTTTGTTTTTATTTCCTGCTCAGATTCTTTGCGTCGTTTAGTTTATTTTAGTTATGGTACTTATTGCTCTTTCCTAGTCGTGCTTCATTTGTCGTTGTATTATTGCTTGTATCTCTGTGGCTGTGTGTGTGTGTTTATATGCGGACATACTATCATTTGCTGCATGATCTATCTGTTCTGTTGATCATCATGAAATGGATTGTGTTGTTGTTTCCAGGATCTCTCGTGTTTTGACCTAATTTAGTTCTCCCTATTTGTAGTTGTCTTCAATATGAATAAATTGATTTTACAATCGAAAATCTTGGGTATGTGTCTGTACTTATTTTTTTTTTTTTTGTATTTGTTGTTGTTTGATCCCATTCGTTATTGTTGGATGCGTAACTCTCATCATGTCTTTATCTGTTGTTAGCTAGTGGTTGCTTTTGTGAAGATTGGTACCAGTGTGTGTTATGTTATTAGAATAATACCACTCTTGGGTTCTTATTACATCTGCTTTGGTTGTTAATAGTATGCCTTGTCTGTGATTATTCCTTTTCTGTTATACGTGTTTTGTTACTGTTGTTGGGCCTGGTTTTATACTTCAAGTCGTTCCTATCGTGTAATGTCTGTTTATTGTAATGTGTTGTATTGTTGTTTGTGTTGTTGTGTCTTAGTTTATTATTGTGCTGGATGTCCCAGTGTATCTCAATGTATGCTGTGATCATGCGAAATAATACTTTGCTCAGTTGAGTTAAATTGTTGTATTGGTGTTTTTGTTCGTATTGTCTAATTTCTAGAATTCTTTGTTAATTATTATAGGTTATAATGTTATGATTCTCATAGAGTATTTTTGTGTATCGCTGTATGTGAGTTTATGTTAGGTCGCTTTGTTATGTTTGTTGACCTATCCAGCCTTGGAGCGATAATGATTTGCTTTATTCTCTTTTCTGTCTCTCTCAAAAAGATATCATTATGATATCGAGCTCGCTAACGGGTTAGTTGACTGAATGGAGATTCCAAAGATCATAAGATTAGCAGAAGTTTTGAATATATAGCTTTGTTCTTAATAACTTCTCTCCTCTTCTCAGAAACTGAAAAATCTGATACCAAGTAAACCGTGGGCACTCTGTCTGCCAACTCCAGCAATGTAAAGTGCACACCTATTATAGGAACTAAAAAAAGGAGCGACTGAAAGATGGATTTGCGACGGTTGTAACGTGCCACAAGGATTCAAAGTGAACGACAGAGTCATTCACCACTAGATGTGACCTCCAGAATCATTAAAAGCGTCCTCCTTCGTGAACCAGCTTTAAGACGCCCATTTCTGAACGCTGACTGCCAGAAACTTTTCTTCCTGAGAGGTGGAACTCCGCAGAGAGGACGTTATGTTCACATCTGTTCGGTCATATCAGACAAACATCAGCACAAACTGTTCCACATCCACCACACCACTCGGTCTTTGATTCCAGCCGAGCTCACACCGCTGCTACTTAAAAAAATAAAAACTATCGCTTCTGTAACATACTGAACACAGATCAGCATACTCTCAGAAAGTACTCTAGATTCACTTATTTCGATTTATATGTCCTCTTGAGCTAATATATAAAATAGAAGTATCATTTAAATTGTATAGATGTCGCTCACACAGATGTCATAACACTATGTTAACGACAGTGTACAGACAAGTCTTGCACCGTTACACAGTCCTTTCATCTACTCCTCCTCCAAGTAGTTCCCATAAAGAAGATCTTTCAATATTATGTATACTCAATATATACGTATCTCTATGTCTGCGACTCTCTCATTGTCTTACTGTTAACGCCCTTCTGAAAGCAATCGATATGTCATATAGTCTATGCTCATAGTGTTAATAAATAATAACGCTAACTAAAGATGTATATCTATAGTACGCAGTGCAGTTAGAAGAAACTCAAAGCACTCAGACAGATTCTAAGCATTTAGTGTTTAACATGTAGTCTTTGTTTGAGCTAATTGTCAGTCTCGATCTCCTTCCAAAGAAACCACCGAGAGGGTGTTATTCTGAGTTGTGGCTGGGATGAGACTGGAAAACGATGTAATGGCCTTCGCTAGATAGTTGTGCGTGAGCTGTGACCAATGAAGCTTACACCGCGTGCGACCACAGCTAGTGATAGAAACAATCGACGTCCTGCTCTGGCGGAGCTTCCACTGTGTCTCAGAAGGAAAAATGTTACGTGACCACGCGAGGAAGCAGTCGGATCACGACCAGCTGCTCCATATCTCCATCGGAGATGAGGGTGAGGCGATATGGACTTTGTAAAGAGCTCTGCTGGTTAATCGAGTGAAGGTACGATGATTAACAGTGTCAACATATACAATACAAACTCCCCTCTTGATTAGATCTTTGATTTTGCCTGGAGTGTCACATCTAGTGTGATTGACAACCGTTTTATTTCTCCGTTTTTCGAGTTTACTTATTTCGAGAAATTCCTATGTATGGTGTTCTGTGACAATCGGTTATTCTTTAATAGTATGCTAAACTTTAACCGTTCAGCGACTAAATTATACGATCTGTTCTTATCACACATATGCTTTACTGTCTCAGTTCTGTGTGATTTGGCTTACAATATTGTATTCATCTTTCTTCAGTAAATCACTACTAAGATAAGCTGGACAAATTATAAACACTGTTCTCACACATTTTCCTGTAGTTTCTTGCTGATACTCTGTGGCCACTTCGATTCGCAAAAGTTACACCTCGCATGTATAAACAATAGACCATCGATATTGACTAGTTTACCCTGACCAATACAACATGAGCCGAATTCACTACAACAATAATGATACTTAACACAGAAACAAGGCACTACTTTTACGACTAACAGAGCCTGCAGTTTGACATTAAAACGTAGACTATTAGCAATAAACTAT
>NW_019174820.1:497515-507515 GCF_002260705.1 Seriola dumerili | reverse complement strand
AACTGGCTCCAGATCAGCTGATGAAGCAGATCTTCACAACACTTTCTCAGTTCAATTGATCAGCTGATTTTTAAACCCTGTATGGGTCGAGCTCCCTAAACACTGGAATCTGTGTTTCCCATAATGCACCAAAAAACTGTTTGTCAACCGCCAAAAAAACATCAGAAGAAGAAAACCACGTCCGTGTGGAGCTGGTGTGATGCTGTTTGAAGCATCACTGTGTGATGAAGCATGAAGAGGCCAGACTGGGTCAGATAATACAATACAATACAATACAATACAATACAATACAATACAATACAGTACAATATAATATAATATAATATAATATAATATAATATAATATAATATAATAAATAATAATATAATATAATAATATAAATAATAATATAATAAAAAATATAAATAATGTAATATAATGTTAATCTTCATTTGCACTTCTGAAACTGTGATTTCGGCAACAAAAATAAAACCCATTTCACAAAAAGCAGCTCAGTCCTTGATTTCTAATTTTCTGAGAGCTTCCCTCGCTCACTAGAATACATTACAGGTACTTAGTTTTTTTTTTTTGTTTTTTTTTTAATCAGCTAACCGTGATTGTTTGTTTGCCAGCAGCGCCGGCGCAACAAAGCTAACACGGAGAGCCGAGGCCTCTCCAGGAATCTGGCAGCAGATTGTAGAGACGCGGGAATCAAAGGCAGCGGAGACGGAGTTGGTCTGTGATGTTGTTTGGATCACAAGACGCTGCGCTTCAAGCTGCAGCACCTTTGTCTCTGTGTCTCGCAGCCAAAAAACACAGGGAGAGACAGAGAGAGAGGGAGGCAGAGAGAGCTTCTCATTGTGTGCGCGAGCCAGAGAGTGAATTTACAATAGTCTATAATCAGTGACATTCACCATAAAACCATTTCTCTCTCTCCTCCTCATTATCTCCATCATATACACTCAACTCAGATGTGGATGAGCGCCATTTTGTCATTATATTCCCCTCTCTCTGTGTTTCCCGCTCTCTATCAGCGTCCGTCTCTCCTCGATGGAGCGATAATATCCATCTTATTACACTCTGCGCCGAGCTGTCGAGGCTGGAGTGGGGAGGTTAAACGTCCACTCAGCGCCGCCGTGAAGAGCGTTCGGCTGAAGAGTGGAGCGCTCTCAGCCGAGGGAAACGTCCCCCTCCGTTCGTCCCGTCCCCAAATATGCTCTCCGCGCCGGTGGTTTAGGGTCAAAGGTCACAAAGCGACTGCAGCGGCCACTTCTGCTCAGGTGACTCTAACACACTAACGGTGAGAGTCGGGGTTCAAGGGTCACTGGTGATTTTCAAAATGGATGCCTCAATGTGACACTTGTTGAACAGTCAGCTGCTGCTTTACCAGAGAAGTATTCAGAAGAACGCGCCGACTCACAATGACGTCCAATACAGGAAGTAGTTAGAGCCTGTCAAAGTAAAAGCTCCACATTTTCTTCTTCTTCTGTGTTTTATTTGAAGTGTTGATCCATCAGAAGATATAAAAACCATCTCAGTGTAGTTTTACATCTCCTCTCTCAGGCTTCTCTCTGCAGCTCTAGTAACAACAGGTCGGTGAGCCAATCAGAAGAGAGGAGGCTGTGAGCCTTCTGATTATTGATTATTGATATTTGGCCTGCCAGATTATTTGATAATGTGATTTTTTGTTTTAATTAAAAAAAAAAAAACAGATCTCCATCTGAGCAACAACAGTTACCAGCAGAATCACTTCCTCTTAAGCAATTTTACCTAGAAAATAAAAGCGCAAGAAATTTTTTTTTTTCTTTTGTAGCAATGTTTTATTTCAAGCTATTGTGAGCTTTTATTCTGAAAAGTTGTGAAAGGAAGTTCCAAAGGTTCTGTTGTTCAGTACGTTCAATACGTGACTGTGGGTGGATGAGCAGAAAGAGAGGAATCGCTACTTCCTGTCAGGACTTTCAGAATAAAATCAGAGTGGAAACAGAAAGCAGATGGTGGATTGAGATTCTACCCAAAGAGATGATCACATGATCTTTTTTACCAACCTCAGACTCTCCATCCATTTTCCCCTCAGAGAGAAGTCGCATCACAAAGTGACGATGACATCATCACCTGTGAGGTAGAAACCACGGCGATGATGTAAAAGAGAAAAATCGATTTCCTCATCCACTCTCTTCTTCACTGGTTGGTTTCTTGGCCGACTCCTTCTGTCAGATTGTGGTTTCGACCTTCTCTCTGTTTTCCTTCTTCCTGGGAAAGAAGCCAGCTCTGAAATAAAACTCTCCTCCTCTCTCCTCTTCTCTCTCTGTATTCCTGCTTCCAGTCCTTTCTCCTTTCCTCTCCTCATTCACCCCCTTTTCTTTCTCTGCTATTTCCTTTCCTTTCCTCAGTTCCCTCCTTTCCTGTGATCCGTCCTCATATCCTTTCATCATTTTCTCTACATCCTTCTATCCTTCCTTCCTGTTCGACTCCTCTCTGTCCTCTCCTTTCCTCTCTCCCCCTCTTCTCTCCATTTCAATCCTCCTTCTTTTCCTCCTTTACCTTCCTGTCTTCCCTCCTTCCTTTTTCTTGGCTTCGTCCTCCTTCCGGTTTTTCCTTTTACTTACTTTCTCCCTTCCTCTCCTCATCTCCCTCCTTCTATCAATCTCTCTCTCCTTGTCTTCCCTTCTCCACCTCTCTTCCTGTATCTCCTCCTTTTGTTGTCTTTCTCTCTGTCCTCCCTCCATTTCTCTCCTCTCCTCCCTCTCTTCACCTTCAGTTAATTCATCCTTCCACTCTTCTCCTCTCTTTACCCACTTCTCCCTTCCCTGCTTCCCGTGCCTCTCTTCTCTTCCTCCTTCCCCACTTGTCCTCCTTCACCTCCTCCTCCCCTCTATCCGTCTCTCCTTCAGAGTTGAACGGTAAAAGCGGCTCTGGCAGCGACTCCTCTCCACTATAAACGCTGTGACATTGAGACGTCTATTTTAAGCGTCAGATTTTACTTCCTGGAACTGAGTGAAATCAATGAACGCCAGCAGCGTCGTGCCAAAACTATTTATACCTTTTAATTCATCAAACGAGCCCAGAGTGTTTCGGAAGGGGCGATAAATAATAGCTTTTATACCTCCGCTGTAAATGGTCTCCTTGTGGAAAGAATGTGAAAATTAACCTTAAAGAAAACAGACACGTCTTTAACACAGACTTCACCCAGTGAGGAAGACCATGACACGAGGCTGAGAGCCAGAGAGCCACAGAGGGAATATTAGTGACTGTGAACGTTTATTCTGATGTTTACAAATAACTAACAGATCAAAGATCCATAACCAGGTCATGTGATGACATCTGAGCAAATGAAGACCTGAAGATTTGGTTGAAAGCTCCAGAAATGTATATCAAGTTAAACATAATGAGTTCAGAGTTTTATTTTATATTAAAACTGTGCAGTGTCTCATCAGGAGGTTCTGTTGTTATGTTGTGGTGCAGCAGGTTTTAGTTCTGCAGGACTCTCTCAGACACACACACACACACACACACACACGCACAGACACACACACACGCACAGACACACACACACGCACAGACACACACACACGCACAGACACACACACACGCACAGACACACACACACGCACAGACACACACACACGCACAGACACACACACACGCACAGACACACACACACGCACAGACACACACACACGCACAGACACACACACACGCACAGACACACACACACGCACAGACACACACACACGCACAGACACACACACACGCACAGACACACACACACGCACAGACACACACACACGCACAGACACACACACACGCACAGACACACACACACGCACAGACACACACACACGCACAGACACACACACACGCACAGACACACACACACGCACAGACACACACACACGCACAGACACACACACACGCACAGACACACACACACGCACAGACACACACACACGCACAGACACACACACACGCACAGACACACACACACGCACAGACACACACACACGCACAGACACACACACACGCACAGACACACACACACACACACACACACACACACATACAGCCTTTACTTCACTTCCAATGAAATAGTTGAGTGTGAGCATTTGTTTTCCTGTCTTGCTCTCTTTCTTTCTCTCACAAACACACACTCCTGCAGGCTTGTATTGTGCTGCAGTTAATAAAGTGTGTGTGTGTGTGTGTGTGTGTGTGTGTGTGTGTGTGTGTGTGTGTGTGTGGATCAGACGGACAGATAAGGACTGCAGTAACTCTCTGCTGTTCCAGACTCCGTTGGTTTGATTCTTAAGCTGTTTTCTCATGTGAACTCCGGACTGTGTCCAGAGCCTCAGGTCTGGACGTGGTGCAGCTCGTCCACTGTGCGTGGTTGAGGCTCTCTGTGGAGAGCGTGCAGGACAGAAAGGTCATCAGGATGGCCACTCCTTCGCCGTGAGTCCGGCTCCGTTCAGTCCTCGGCTCAGTCGGACTCTGTGCTCAGGAGCTGGTGAAGTCCGGTCCAGCTCACGCTCAGCTCCTCCAGGTGATGTGGAGATAAGAAGCTCAGTGTTGGGTCCTGATTTGTTTTTCTGGATTTCGGATCCTTCCATGACATCAGGTCGTGAACATGTTGTCAGACTAAATACGTGTAGTGAAAGGAAAGTGTTCGGTCTGCTGGTACGTGTTAGCACCTGTTTGTTTCTCCAGAGCTATTTTCACAAATATCCGTGACCAAGTGATGAAGTTACACCATTGGTCGGCTCGCTGACTGTTGGACTTTCCATGTTGGTTGTTGGAGTGAACAGTTTCTACGTGTAGGGGTGTGAGTCTCGCTTCCATCTTGTCATGAACCAGCTCAAAATTCAAAACAAATAAGGAGACCGAAAAAATAATAAAGTTTAAAGCCAAATCAAATGTATTTTAACTAATAATGAAGAAAACACCATCAGAGGACGTGTACATCAGACCCACAGCTTTCATTTATACCTCCTCAGACAGTGGCCAGTCTGAACTGCGTCACACGTTGAGTTATTTTATTAAAGTTAGAGAAGAGAGAGAGAGCCCCTCTCTCCTGCTCTCTGCTGGGGGGGGGGGGGGGGGGGGTATTCCTCCTCCTCTTTACTGGGACATGAAGTAAAGCAGTTAATGTGCCGTGACGGAGGCGGGGCTCAGACTGAGTGTCATGTAACCTCAGTCGTCAGCTGCTGTAGTTAGCACAAGTGAAGACATACATTTCTGAGACTGTGGGTGTGTTCCTTTAACTATACAGTTTATTTGCCATAACCAGGATCTTTGACCCCCCCCCCACACACACACACACACACACATACACACATACAAACGCCATGTGTAGACAGCGTAGAGAGAAATCATTTCCGTGGCGTTGTCGTTGTCATGTAAGCCGGGGTTTAGCAGAATATGGCGTGGTGTCGGTGACGGGGTCGTGTGTTGAGCAGCGCCGCCTGACCTCGGCCTGCACCGCCGGATGCCTTGGCGTGTGACAGCAGCTGAAGCCGCTCTGCCTCTGAATCAGTGCTGAAGGTTTAATACGAGCCGCCGTGACTTTCTGCTGCTCCAACTCCACATTTAAAAGAAGATGATTTGAACCCTGACGGCTTATAATTAATTAACATCCTCCTCCTCCTCCTCCTCCTCCTCTCTCTCTCTCCGCCTCCTCTCTCCATTCCTCTCCTCTGGTTCTCACTCCACTCACTCTTTCTTTCTTCTCGATGATCTTCCTTTCTCTCCTCTTCTCTCTCCATCCCTCTCTTCTCCCATCATCGGTGGCATTCAGCCGTTTCCCATCTGACACGTAATGTTCACAACGGCAACTTAATTACACTTAAATGTGAATCGGCCGGGGACGGAGAGATAGAAGGAGGGATGGAGGGAGGATATGAAACCAGAGGGATGGAGGCATGAACAAAACCAGCCTGTTATCCTTTGAGGATGAAAATAAGTTTTACAAAGTCCTGGAAATGCAGCGTTTTTCTTTTCATCCATGAGAATTCCCCTCTGTTTATTCCTCTCTCCTCTTCCCCTCCTTCTCTTTTCTTACTCCGTCAATCCTTTTCCTTGCATCATCCGTCTCTCTCTTGTCAAGATGGTTGGTCAGAGTTCATTAATTTTTACTGCTGAGGTAGTTTCCTCCGTGGACTGCGAGTGAACAGATTCGGGATCGGTTTCTACGGTTACCAGGCTGTAATCAGAGGTGAAACGAGGTGAAAAGATGACTGCAGCTCTTCTCACTAAGTGCTGCTATTTGAGCTGAATTACACACACATTTGCAATCAAATGTTGTATCAGGAGCGCGTCAAGAGCCAGTGTGATCACTGTGAAATGCTTCTGAGTCATTGGGAAATTTGTCCTGGTATTGTTTGCTTTAATGGTTAAGAGGAAGACACTTTGTCTGCCGAGATTAGGGGTTTAACTTCCTGTCTGGAGCGAGGCATTACGGCTGAAGTGTGGCTCCGGGGGTTTCAGTATCAGCTGCTTGTTGGGTCCAGACTGAGCTGTTGTAAACGGAAGGTTACATGATATTCGACCGTATCTGAGGCAGTAAACCACTTTTATAACACTAGTTAGCAAAACCCGCTACATCAATACGTCATGTTGCTAACCACTTCCTGTATGCTAAGCTACGAGCCACTGTGTTACTGATTGGAGGAACCGGGTTTGCTCTTTGACACCGGTCAGCTCCTGGCGTCAAGTGCTCGCTGTGTGAACGCACCTCCAGAACACTGATGCTGCCGACGCACCAAAAAATATGAATAACTGCTCCACTACAGCGTAACTACAGTCGGTCAGGAGGGAATTTATTATTGGTATGTTGTGTCCAACACTGCAATACTGTGGCTGTAATGAACACCTTTTATTTTTTTATATGAATTAATTTATTATTATTATTGTTCTAATTATTGTTATTATCGTACAGTGGAAAACGGGGAGTAAAATAAAAGGCTTGTATTTTACAGTGAGCAACAGGAGCAGCGCAGATATATAAGTAATTATGTAGAATATATTCTGATAGACACATTCCAAGACACACACACACACACACACACAGTGACACACACACACCCAGGCTGAGCCCTGCAGTGCCGTTATTATGTGTGGTGACAGTGTGACAGAGAATAATGGAGACATGTGGCCTCATTCACCTCTGTGTCTGTTGAATTAATGACTAACAGCTTCACACTAAACTCCTGCAGCTCACTCCGTCTCATGTTACAGTCCAGACAAATTAACAGCAGATTAACGCCGAGGAGAGCAGCAGTCTGCCTGCTCACTTCATCTGCTTCGACCGGCCCCCGTTCTTAAATACCCCGACCTGCCGAATGAAGATCCTCATTCACAATAACACCCCAGCACTCAGCGTCCCTGGCAGCTTTCAGTATGATGTCTCAAACAACATTCAGAGCGTCCCGGGACAGAACATTAATAACATCAGCTCCGTTCAATTCACTGGATTCACGACAAAACATCACTGAACGTTTTTAGAAGAGAAAACAGCAGCTGGAATTATTCTGACTGATATCTTATAACAACACTGACGCTCATGCCAGAAAACACAATTCTACTTTACATATCATGTTTGGAAATGTTTGTCCTTCGTTTCCAGCTGTGAAATATTCCACGTCTCTTCAGTCACTTTCTTCTCGCACACTATCACACACAGAGCTCATTCAGTGTGTTGAACAGAAATAAAAGAAGCGTGATAAGAAAACAGTATAAAAACACGGATTATAAAACAGATCATATCTCATTAAAGTTAATGTGACTGTAAACACAAGCCTCAGAGATGCGACCTGGGTCCAGTCTCACTCTGTGTCCGGTCATTCTGCCATGGGTGACTCCAAATGTGAAAGTTTGTCAAAGGCTGTTGCCATGACGATGTTAGCGTTAGCAGCTGAACTGACCCTGAATCTGTGTTTTCTGAGGTTAAAGTTCAAAGCTCTGTGATTGGATGTTTTATTAATTTTTTCTGAACTGAACCTTTGCCTGTCGTAGTTTGAGCTTTTATGACCTTTGACCTTTTCTGTCAAGGAACCGTCTTTTGTAGCGTGTTCATCTGAGACATCAGCTGTTTCCCAATTTGACCACAGAGGCTGAACTGAAACGAGACGGTCGGGTCCAAGAAGGATTTTCACTTTCCGTTACCAGCTGTGTCCGCCCTTCCTGTCGCCTAGCAACCTTGACAACACGCAACTTTCTATCACCAAAACTTTTTGTTTTCAGTCTCTTGGATTTATAACAGTTGCAGCGTCAGCTGTTGAACATTAACAGTGTGACTCAGACTCTCTGTCAGTGCTGTTTGCTTTCATTACCTGTGAGCAATGAATCCTGGGATACGTTGGACCACGAAGGATCCACCTGTTGGAAAAGAAGGGCGGATTTGAAGGAGCCTTCAAACGGGACAGTGTAGTGGCGCCGCTGTGACGCAGTTGTACAGATGCAGCCTCTGAAGGATGAGACCCTGAGTTGGGACACAGCTGTAGTCTGGACTTTTACTTCCTGCCAGGTGCGTTTTGTAAGATGAAACAGGAAGTAATGGCAGAAAGGAAGAAAGAAAAGCGGCGAACGAGCGTGTGCTGGCGTTCAGAGCTGGCAGGTCGACTCGTGTTAATCCTGACTGCTGCTGGTCCACGTACACTCCCACTGCGGCCGTCCACCGCCTTGTTCCCCTCACGCACAGTAGGCTGCCAATTAATTAACGTGTGTGAGTGTGTGTGTGTGTGTTCACGCCCTTTTCCCATGTATTATGGTGTTCAGCCGCTCCCAGTGTGGGTATTCAGGGGCTTGTTCAGTTCACCACTGGGGCGTCAGGGCCCCTACCTAATTACACTGTGTGTGTGTGTGTGTGAGTGTGTGTGTGTGTTTGTGTGTGTGTGTGTGTGTGCGCGCGTGCGTGCGTGCGTATGTGTGCGCCCAGGAACATATCAGACTTCTGTGTGTGTGTGTTTCTATGGTACAGTAGGCTGGTTCCTAATTACTGTCTGCTCCTTGTATTCCCTCAGTGCCAATACCTTCCTGCCTCACTGAACCCTTGGTGTGTGTGTGTGTGTGTGTGTGTGAGTGTGTGAGTGTGTGAGTGAGAGGAGGGAGGGATAGAGAGAGAAGCCGATCATGTACTCTGACAAACTCAGACACAAGAGAAGCTTCAAATCTCACAGGGTTGTGGATTCACACGCGCGCGCGCACACACACACACACACACACACACACACACACACACACACACACACACACACATATTCCTGCAGGACACCAATATAAGTGCCCCTGTTTGTGTTGCTGTGTCTCTCTCAAACTGAAATCTGAATTCTCTCATTTCCTTTAAGAACATATGATACAGAGCGACAGAGTGATGATGCTGCAGCTGCTGAACATCAACATCTGTAAATTAGATTATTAGATGTTTCTTATGGTCTCGTCTTTATTCTCTTGGAGTGAAATCAGTTTCAGAATAACTCCAAACCGTTCACAGCTTTAATAAGGACGTAAATACAATCAATACATCAATGATTGATTTACTTATAAGTTCAGTCTTGATGTTTTAGCCACATGCTAATGAACATGTTTGTAGCATCATTTAAAGAGACGGTGTCGCCTGTGAAGTTCGTCTCCACTCAGAAAGTAGCGAGCGGTTAGCAAAGCTGGCTAACGTTAGCGCTGATGTTGTATGACCACCTACTTTGGTTCTGCAGCAAACTGAAGCAGCAGTTTAAACACCCCCCCCCCCCCCCCCCATGTTCCAAAACACTAATGAATAAAAGTCTGTGGTTTCCTCCTCTATTAAGTCCAGGGCGGGAAAATTTAACTTTTCTCAGTTAATTCAAACAAACTAAATTAAAACTAGTGAAACGTCTGTCCAGGTTTATGATTAAGTGAAATCTCTCTGTTTTCTCCCAACACACATTTTCTTTTCTTCCTCTGTCTCTGTCTTCATGTCCTCCATTTTTATTCCCTGTCCTCATTTTTCTTTCTTTGTGTTGTCACTCTCTCCCTCTCTCTCTCTCTCTCTCTCTC
>NW_019174820.1:468461-495961 GCF_002260705.1 Seriola dumerili | reverse complement strand
AACTGGATGCTTCTCTGTTCAAACCCGAACACACAGAACCAGTAATCAGTCCAATCAGAACCTCAGTGATCATTAATGAGTCTGTCTACCTGAAGGAAACCAGCCCACAGCTCGTCTGTCAGCACGGTGTTATGACATCACAGTCAGGTTTTGTTGCTAGGCAACATCTAGTGGTTGTAGTGATGACGACAGGAGTGAGTCCACGTCAGGAGGTGGTGGATGGCGAGTGGTGTTCGATCATGACCGTTGTTGTTGTTATTGTTATTGTAACCATGACAACAGAGATCATCTTATTTTAACCCAAAACACGCTCTTCTCCTAAACCTCACCGAGCCGTGACCGTTACTATAGAAACTACAGCGACCAAGGAAGGCGCACGCTCTGGGTACAGTCTGTGTGTTTATTATTGTAACCATGACAACTGTCGCATGGTAACGTGCTAGCATTCAGCTCAGAACGTCACAGGGAAATTACTCAGAGTTAATAACAGAGTTGATAAAGATACGATGCCTCTCGGCGCGGGGACGCAGCCTGGGGTTACCGCTGATTCACACAGCAGCGTGTCCTCCCGCACATACTGCGGTCAGCGTGTCACAACAATAACAAATACTCTCCCACAGCTGACCTGCGGTCAGGCCCTGCAGCGGAGCCCCGTCAGAGTCTTACACTTCATTAATGAAGACCACACATGACGACGGACACTTTGACATGTTTACAAGCTGTAGGTTAAACTAACCAGTCAGTGAACTACTGTGACTGAAGCAGTTAGATAGAAATATGACGTACAGGCCGGGCCTGAGGAAAGAACCGTGCATGTTCAGTCTGTCTGACTGTTGGTCACAATATAGAATGACTTATAGCTTGTGTTTGTTGAATAATACAGAACATAAGGAACTTTAACAAGTTTAACCACAAATAATTGTAAAAAACATTGCAATGAGCTTATTTTCCCTAATGGTTGAGTCCTGTTGGAGACTGGTTGAATGTTTCAGAGCTGTAGAGGGAGGAAACCTCAAACCGTCTCATAGTGACATCAGGAGGTGGGAGGTGTCCATGTGACGTAAGCCGCCGCCCCTCGTCCTCAGGTGGTTATAGGTGGGAGGTGTGACTGAAGGAGGGAAATGATGCAGGCTCAGCGGAGCGACTCTGTTTGGGGGGGGGCTCTCATCTGTGTGACCAGCTGTGAGCTGCTCTGTCACACCTCAGTCAGCCTCATACCACAGGTCTTCACTGTTACACACCTGTAAATGAGCATGTCTCTGCTGCACAGATCAGTTTGTTAATGAGAGGTGATGGTTTGTTTTATTTTGACAGTATTTACCTATATACAGTATATATATATATATAATACCTATATATAATAACTGTAAGATTCAGTGTCTGTATTTCACCTGAACTCAGATATGAAACACAGATTAAAGGAGACAGTCAGATCAGTGTGTGACTCTTCTTCCTCTGTCCTCATCCGTCACAGACCAACATTAAACAGCTTTAAAGTAAAAGAATAAATAAAATAACACTGAATGTTTCATTAAAAAGTCGTTTCATCATCGTTCAGTAACAGTTACGTCGTCTGTCTTTAAAGCTGAAACTGATGATTAACTATTCATTGGTTTTTTCTGTTGGAGAAGCAGCCTCCATTTAGAGGGAGGGCTGATCTGTCTGAGAGCTCGTTACACAGGGCGAGGCCCACGCTTAAAGTTTGATGATGGGGGGGAGGGGGGGGGGCAGCATGGGTTATTAAGCAGAACCGGTCATGAAAAGTTAAAGTGGTTGAAAGACGCCTTTAAAAAGATACTAATTAAAACAAATGTCTCCTCTGCTGATGACTTTTTAAACAGCCTGGGGAGGCTGAGCGTGTGTGTGTGTGTGTGTGTGCGTTCGTGCGTGTGTGTGTGCGTGTGTGATTAACAGTGCATCATTCAGCCATTTTGTAAAAAGCCCTCTTTCCCTCCTCTTCTATCTTTCCTTTCGTTCTTCCCTCCTCCCCTACATCTCTACGTTCTCCCCTGTCCTCCCCTCTTCCTCTTCACTCCATCACTCGCTCCTGGAGACTGAAATATTTCTGTCTTCATTTCTTTAATTGTATCTTTCATGAAACATTTGATAAGAGGATGTTTGGGATATTTTGGAGGCAGCGTTGTTTTTACATGTTTGTTTGTCACATGTTGAACCACATTGACCTCCAGAGAGCTGAGAGCTGCAGTTCCTCTAACGACCACTAGAGTCTGGCTCCAACAGTGAGTCAGTCCCCATAGACTCCCATGTTAAAATGTCCAACTTTACAGCAGAAATCAACATGTTTACAGAACCCCCCAACCCCGCCCCCTTTTCCCTTCAGTCCTCCCCTCATCCTTCTCTCTCTCCATCCCTGAAGTCTTTTGTTAGATCTTGATAAACTGTGTTCTGACACGCTGCCAAAATGCCCCCCCTCCGCCCCCCTCTCTCTCCCGCCCCCTCACCAGTGTTCTTACACCTACCACTAATTGAATTGGCAATGTACCTGTACTGTACCCCCCCCCACACACACACACACACACACACACACACACACTCACACACACACACACTTGGTCCTCTCTGCCTCCATCAGTCAGGTGTCTGTCCTTTACTCCTTTAATCCAACCCTCCTGCAGCAGCTACACACGCACACACACACACGCGCACGCACACTCCTCCTCCTCCTCCTCTTTAAACCTAATGTCCTTACAGGCAGGATCTTCTTCTTCACTTCCTTTCCTTCCTCCTCCTCCTCTTCATTCTCCTCTATCCTCGTCCTCCTCCTCCATTTCCTCTTCTTATTTCTTGCTCTTCATCTTCCTCCTCACCCAGCTGTTCCCCACCTCCTCTGACCTCCTCATCTTCCTCTTCCTCATATCCTCATCTGCCTCCTACCTCCTTGTTCCTCAGCCCCTCTCCCTCCTCCCCCCCAGGTTTTAACATCTCAGTGTTTCTTCTCCCTCAAAGTCCTCACCCCTCCTTTGTCCTTCTCTTCTTCACGTCGTTCTGACCTTCTCCTCTTCATGTTAGTCCACTTCCTTTTCATCATCATCATCATCATCACCCCCCCACAACATCAGACTGAGCTCCTTCCTCCCTCAGCTCAGTCACCCCTCCTCCTCCTCTTCCCCCTCTTTTGTCTTTTCTCCCCTCACCCCCTTTTTAAAGTCTCTCGTTCACAAGGGCATTTCATTACATCATTAATTGAGCCTAATTCAACTACATTAGCCCCGAAAAAACGACAGCAGTGTGTGTGTGTGTGTGTGTGTGTGTGTGTGTGTGTGTGTGTGTGTGTGTGTGTGTGTGTGTGTGTGTGTGTGTGTGTGTGTGTGTGTAAATTTGGTGTAATGAGGTCTGCAGGGAGACGAGGACGGAGGTTGTGTAGAGAGGAGAAAATTACCTCAGGGCAGAAAAATCTCTCTTTTAGTGAGTTTTAATACCCCACTGTCTCTGTCTGTCTGTCTGTCTGTCTCTCTGTCTCTCTCTCTCCCTCTCTCTCTCTCTCTCTCTCTGTCTCTCTCTCTCTCTCTCTCTCCCTCTCTCTCTCTCTCTCTCTCTGTCTCTCTCTCTCTCTCTCTCTCCCTCTCTCTCTCTCTCTCTCTCTGTCTCTCTCTCTCTCTCTCTCTCCCTCTCTCTCTCTCTCTCTCTCTGTCTCTCTCTCTCTCTCTCTCTCCCTCTCTCTCTCTCTCTCTCTCTGTCTCTCTCTCTCTCTCTCTCTCCCTCTCTCTCTCTCTCTCTCTCTGTCTCTCTCTCTCTCTCTCTCTCCCTCTCTCTCTCTCTCTCTCTCTGTCTCTCTCTCTCTCTCTCTCTCCCTCTCTCTCTCTCTCTCTCTCTGTCTCTCTCTCTCTCTCTCTCTCCCTCTCTCTCTCTCTCTCTCTCTGTCTCTCTCTCTCTCTCTCTCTCCCTCTCTCTCTCTCTCTCTCTCTGTCTCTCTCTCTCTCTCTCTCTCCCTCTCTCTCTCTCTCTCTCTCTGTCTCTCTCTCTCTCTCTCTCTCCCTCTCTCTCTCTCTCTCTCTCTGTCTCTCTCTCTCTCTCTCTCTCCCTCTCTCTCTCTCTCTCTCTCTGTCTCTCTCTCTCTCTCTCTCTCCCTCTCTCTCTCTCTCTCTCTCTGTCTCTCTCTCTCTCTCTCTCTCCCTCTCTCTCTCTCTCTCTCTCTGTCTCTCTCTCTCTCTCTCTCTCCCTCTCTCTCTCTCTCTCTCTCTGTCTCTCTCTCTCTCTCTCTCTCCCTCTCTCTCTCTGGCTGTTGTACTTTCAGTTTCTGTCTTTAGAGAGAGTTTTGCCCTCAGGGTGAAATTTTAGAAAGCTATAAACCGTTTCTCTCTCTCGTTCTATCTTGTCTGTCTCTCTCTCTCTCTCTCCAGAGATGAACAGTGATGGATAGAAAGTTGAGAATAATAAAATGGAAAGAGAGAGCCAGAGGGAGAGAGAGATGCCCTCTCTCGTCCTCTCTGTCACTGAGGGGCAGACCTGTCTGACGAGTCCTCAGCTTCAGCCTCGTCGTCTCTCAGCGAGTCGTTTTACATTGGCAGAATCTCTTAATGTGAGGAAGGTGCGGCGAGCAGAACCTCTCAGACAACAGGAAGTGCTGCAGCTGAAGCCTCCCCCTGCGTCCTGTTGTCTCCCCGATCTCCCGCCAAGAACCATGAAGACATCAGAAGACACAGGGTTCTTGGCGGGAGATCGGGGAGACAACAGGACGCAGGCGGAGGCTTCAGCTGCAGCACTTCCTGTTGACCTGCTGGAGTTTCTGCTTTCATTTTACCTGTAATGTAGTGTAGTGAAATGTAATGTAATGATGCTGGAGTGACTGTTTGATTCTGTGTTTCGATGTTCACTAACAGCTGATTTCCTGAGACGCTGTTTCACAATGTCGCACAAAATGTCCAAATGTGAAACTTTCCTTCCTGCAGACGAGAAGCGTCTGATTTCATGCTCTTGTTGAAAAGGTGATTTTGAATGTTTGTTAGTTTCTTCACTGTTAGCATCGTTAACTCCTCGCATGACCCCGACGGATTTGGCTAACTGTTGTCATTGGTTTCAATGAGGAGCGCTAACGATGCTAACCTGTTGCACTGTTCCACACTGTTCTGCAGAGCTGACCTCACTGGTTCCTCTTGTCCTGTGCCATGTGTGTTCGTCACGCTAGGCTGTATAAAAGTGAGTGTGTTTTTTGTGTGTGTGTGTGTGTGTGTGTGTGTGTGTGTGTGTGTGTGTGAGAGAATATGTATTTTTGTGTGTGTGTGTGTGTGTAGCTTTGCTCGTATCAATGTGTCTGAGTCTCACCGGTCTCCTTCTGTCCTGTCCTGTGCTTTTTCTCTCCTTGTGTGTGTGTGTGTGTGTATGTGCATTTGTGTGTATGTGTGTGCGTGTGTTTAGCTATCGGTACCCAGCGGAGGAGGAGTCCCAGTGCCATTGCCTCAGAGATCTTCGAACCTCACCTGGGCAGCCACATTTTACAGGTAGGATCTGTTCACGGCTGAAACTGTCTGACTATGTGAACACACACTCAGAAATGAGGCGGGAAATGCATGTGGATAGAGTGTGTGTGTGCAGGTTCACACATCGATGAACAACGACAAGCTTGACACACACACACACACACACACACACACACACACACACACACACACACAAATGATCCAGTAAAGTTTCCAGTGTCTTGGGTTTCTGATAAATAATTTCCAGTTGTTGTTGCACTGTTGCATCATTCAGCCACTCAACATGATGCAGAATCAATGTACTGTACACACACACACACACACACACACACACACACACACACACACACACAGACACTCACAATCTCTCAGGATGTTCGACTGATTCCCAGAGAAGCTGGTTCAGGTTGAGATTGCAGATTGAAGCAGATTGATGCTCATGTAGGACAATGAGTCTGTCCTCCGACGACAGGAGCGAAGGGGAAAGTGTCGGTGACGTAGAATAAAGAGACAGAGTCCACGTCAGGAGGAGGTGGTGGATGGATGAATGTGACACAGGATAGTGGTACAGTTGCATGTTTATTATGGTAACCATGACAACTGTCGCATCAGGTCATTGGAGGAGTTCTTGAGTACAATAACATCATGAGATTAGCATGATAAAACGCTAATTACTACATGTTAGCATTGTTTTTTATTTGCATGTTTACTGTTACTACTTTTTACTTGTGTCCATTTTAAATGAGACACAACCTTAACCTTACTGTAACCATGACGACCACGGTCCTCTAACCTCAACAAAGCATTCATATTAACCCAAACCACAACCTTAACCGCTTGTTACCATGACGACAAAGTACTTGTTGTAACCTAAACAATGATTTTTTTCCTAAACCTAACCACGCAGTTTTTGTGCCTACACTGTATGCACACTGATGAGCTAATGTTAGCATGGTAACGTGCTAGCATTCAGCTCAGACTGATGAATGTTGAGGTCGGTCAGACGGTGAAGAGCTGAGCATGACATGTCCTAAGAAGGCCACCGTACAGGAGATAACCCGCTTTGATTTAGGTAATAAAACTTTTCTTTTCTCTGGCGCCACCTTCAGGACAAACCTTACGTTCCCTGCCTCTGTAGTGGGAGGGATTCAAGGAGTATCATGTTGTAATGAAGCTTCACTGCCTCATCATGGTGCTAGGTCCAGACTTCATGAATGATTATGAATTCTGGGTCATTCTCCGTGTCTCTGTTTCCTGTCCTGAGTCCGGGATCCGATCCAGACCCAGTCAGACAGAGCGAGTGAGGATTTTACTCCATTTTGTTATCTGAATTATTTCTGATGATTTGCCTTTGAGCTTTTCTGAGGCTAAATTATTCCTCATAATATACCTTTAAATTATTAGCGCAGTGATTCCTCATAATTCACCCTCTGATTTCTCACCACAGCCGACTTCAATTATTCCTCAACATCCAGCTGCTGCCACGGCTAAGCTGAATTATTAAATGGAATTATGAAAGTATGATAATGACTGGGTTATCGCTGTTCACTCCCTCAGGATTGTGTGTGTGTGTGTGTGTCTTGTAGTTTTAATCCCTAAAATGCTCCACTCCTTATCTGTTTAACATACAGCCCAAAGGCTGAGCTTTTAACATCACAACCAGGCTGACGTGATACCACATCTGATAGAGGCTGGTAATCTGTGTTTGTGTGTGTGTGTGTGTGTGTGTGTGTGTGTGTGTGTGTGTGTGTGTGTGTGTGTTATATACACTATTTATAAGTGTGCACATATTACTGAGATTATTTTGTAAACCTACAAAAGTGCTGCTGTGTGTGTGTGTGTGTGTGTGTGTGTGTGTGTGTGTGTGTGTGTGTGTGTGCGCGCGTGTGTGTCTCAGTTACACCTGATTATTATTATAATCTGGCTGACACCAGTGAGCCTGTGCAGTGTAGAAATCCACACTTTTCTAATCTCCTTGTATTTTTTTTCATCCTTTTATCATCTTGAAGAATCCTGACAGGAGAAAATCCTGCAGCTGAAGAGACGAACTGAAACACCGTTAAAAAAAATCTAACACTTACCTCCTGACCATCCGGCCGCAGCTTCCTTCTTTAATTTAGTCGGGTGGTTTTTGCTTTTTATCAACTTCATGTACATTTCTTATTTGTAAAGAACTCAGTGATGGAGCCGGTCACGTGTGACGCTGCATCAGGAGCCTCTGACTCAACTACATGTTTACAGCTCCTCCAGTGTAAAGGTCTGTGTCCATGTGTAGTGTGATTATAGATCAGCTCTAGCTTCTATATTAATACTGTGAAAGTATCAAAGCCTCAGTCCACAGAGAAATGCACACAGCCTGTATTCAGAAACTGAGCCTTAAAACCAGCCGTCAGGACTTCTGGAACTTTGTGATGTCACAACAAAGCAGTCACCAAGCCCCGCCCACCTGGACCCACCATCCAACCCTTGCAGGATTTGGTTTCTCTGAGTGTTTTTACCTGAAATCTGCTATATTTTTATTGGATCAGTCAGAAAACAGTCAGCCAATCAGAAGAGAGGCTCAGAGCCTCCTCTCTTCTGATTGGCTCACTGACCTGTTGTTACTAGAGCTCCAGAGAGAAGCCTGAGAGAGGAGATGTAAAACTACACTGAGATGGTTTTTATATCTTCTGATGGATCAACACTTCAAATAAAACACAGAAGAAGAAGAAACGTGGAGCTTTAAAACTCACCTTCTTGTTTTCTTTTGTTTCCACCGTCACAGACGTTCTCGCTGCTCAGAGCAGAAACTCTCAATCTGTTGTTACTTCAGACAGCAGTGGCTGAACCTGGTGGTTTCCTCTCATGTGTTGTCAGAGTGTGGAGTAAAGTTTCGAGGCTCGAACATCAGTACAGAGCGTTTCACGAGGCTGGCAGTCATCAGACCAATTAATGACTGTTACACTGGCAGCTAGAGGGCGCTGTTCCCGAGCTGAACCTGGCAGGGCCGGGTGTCGAGCGTTAGCGCCGCCCACAGCCGTATCTATCACAAGTCCTTGTTTTGCATTCGTTCTTTATCTGTTGCTTTAATCCTGCACACAGAGCGGGGCATGTCGCCGTGACAACCAGTTCTCCTCTTCCGCCGCTCTGCACATCATGTTGTCGTGTGTGAGTGTTAACATGAGGCGGGAACAAGCGGAGAGCAGCTGAGCCGCCGCCACGCATCCGCTCACGCTGCGCTGAGCATCACCGCCCTGTGTGTGTGTGTGTGTGTGTGTGTGTGTGTGTGTGTGTGTGTTAACACTGCGTGCTGATCCTGCAGCTCGAGACACTAGACATCCCATAATACCTTGTTATAATCCCTGGAGAGTTGCTATGACAACCATATGAGGCAGATCCCGAGGCAGATTGAGGCAGCTGCGAGATTGGAAGTGACATGAACAATGTGGGCCCCCGCTCACCTGGATGAGGGAAGGTGTGTGTGTGTGTGTGTGTGTCTGTGTGTGTGTGTGTGTGTGTGTGTGTGTGTGTGTGTGTGTGTGTGTGTGTGTGTGTGTGTGTGTGTGTGTGTGTGTGTGTGTGTGTGTGTGTGTGTGTGTGTGTGTGTGTCTGTGTGTGTGTGTGTCTGTGTGTCTGTGTGTGTGTGTGTGAAGTTCAGTCAGTGCAGGATGGAGACGCTGCAGCTTCAGAGGGACAGATTCATGATTCATCACTGATCCGTTCTTCTTCATGTTTGTGTCGGTTGTGAAGTGCTGAAAACTTTACATTTAGCTGCTTTGCAGTTGTCTGGTTTGCTGCTCTAAATTTACCATTTTATTTTACTTTATGTTTTTTATTAGTTTTATATGTGTTATTCTCATTGGACTATTGATCAGTTTATTAATCATATTTTATTCCTGCCTTGTATTAGTTTTATTTTACACACTGATCGGTTGTTGGTCTTAATTATTTTATTCATATGTATCATTCATATGTTTTTAATTGGTGTTAAAGGTATTTTTCTTTACACTATCCACATAGTTATTATGGTTGAAACTTCCTTGATAATTCATGCTTTGTGCAGCATGTCGTGCTTCCACCTGGAATCAATGAAATGTGCATTATAAATAAAGTTTTGCTTGTTTAAGTTTTATTAATAAACTTGTTAGAGACGTTGAAGCCACATGTTGACTCAGCTGCACATGAATGAATCAGTGTTAGATCAATGAAGGCAATGAAGACATTATTAGATCAATGAAGGTGAGTGCTTATTACAGCTACATATAAAATAGACATAAACACTGATGTTATTATATAATTTAACATTATAACAAACTGAACACAGATCATTTCATTGTATTTAAGCTTCATACTTCCCTTTCCCTTTCCCTTTAAATCTGTCATCAGACAGGAAGTCGACGTGTCTCTGTCAGTTTAACGAGCATGTTTAGTCGCTGTGCTGCAGGTTTGTGGTCGGCCATCTTGTGTCTGAACTGTTCAGACAAACATGGTTTATACAGGAAGTGATGCGATGAACATCTGTGTATGTTTGTGTGTGTATCAGCCTTCCTCTATGTACACATATTACTCCAGGAGTGTATCTACGTCATTGTGTGTGTGTGTGCGTGCGTGTGTGTGTGCGCACGCACACGCGCGGCCTTTTCAGCAGAGAAGGAAGGTCGACGTGTTGGCGGCAAATTGGCCTCATTAATCTCCCGCTTAATTGATTGTGAGAAGTTTGAGGATGACATTTTAAGAAAGCATGGCGGACGGGGCGCGGCGTGATTGATTTGGCTAAAACGCAGCGCTAATGAATGCCAGCCAGTCACTTAGGTGGTAGAGACCAGACACTAATTTCAGAGAGATTAGGCCAGAGAGGTTGATAATGCTTAATGAAGAGAGAGAGAGGGAGGGAGAGGGAGCAGTCATTAAACAGGATGTAAAGCTCCATGTGTACTCCCCTCTATGTGTGTGTGTTAGTGACAGTGAATGTGTGGAGCTTGTATTTGCATGAACTTTATTCGTCATCAATAGAGATCTTTGGGGTGGGGGGTGGGGTGTCTGAAGGTATGTGCTGAAGCCTGGAGTTTGATTTTTATCTTCATCAGATAGAAAATGTTTCAACAAGTGAATATTGAACACGTTTCTTTGTAAACTTATTATATATATATTTGTGTGTGTGTGTGTGTGTGTGTGTGTGTGTGTGTGTGTGTGTGTGTATAACTGTGAAAACAATCAGAAAACATGTAAAGACAAAGACTGAGATTGATTCCAGCTGGATTTACTGAAACATGACCAGAGAGGAAGTTAGAACAGACTCAACGTCTTTCCGTTTCTGTTTTAAGTTATATTTTTCAGGCTTTTGCCTTTATTACAGTCAGAGAGAGAGAGAGAGAGAGGATGACACACAGCAGAGGGCCACAGGTCAGACTTGAACCTGGGCTGCCGGGTCAAGGACCAAGCCCAAATGTCACACACTCCACCAGGTGTTCCACCAGGTGAACCACTATCTGTCTTATTTCATCTCTGACACAGAGCTCAGCCTCCGTCTGGATCCACTGTAGTTTAGTCTTTATTTCCTTCAACTCCCGAACGTCACAGACTTTTATCAGAGGCCGATCTCTTTATGTCTGACTCCCTCTGATGTAGAGTTGGTCATAGTCGTTAGTACGAAGCCTCGTTACCGATGACTTCCCTCTCTCTCCCTCCCTCTCTCTGCTCGCTGTGTCTTATGTTCAGTTCTTCTTCTGCCTCCTTTCGTGATAATGATACATGGAATCAAAGTAGTTTATCTGCTGTAATGGAGGCGAGGCTCAGTGTATTGGAAGTTCTCCTCCTCTTCCCTGCAGTTCCCGAGCAGGTGGGAAACCAGAGTGGCTCTGTAGACTGAACTATGATCACTCACTCACTCAGTGACATTATAGGGCCGGCCCTGCTGCTTCGCTCCAGCCAACGTGACTGTGGGCTCCTTGGCCTGGGAAAGAACAGCATTTACTCCTGTAGACAGTCAGATGTTTGGGTGTGTTTGGATTTGGGAAGTTAAAGCAAAGAAAAAATCAGTTGCAGGGTGGTATCATCCTGGCGGCTCAGCTGACTGCTCCGTGAAGTTGTGCAGGTCAGGAAGTTTAGTTGTTGCTGAGGAAGTGAAAGCGTTGTGATGTTTTTTGGACTTTAAAGAGCAGATTGGTGTTTGGTGTTTTTAAAGACACCATGTGGTGTTTGAAGATGAAGAGACGGCGGACAGACGGGTGCTAATTAAATACTGGGAGGGGAGGGGGGATAAAGTAAACTGTGTGTGTTAGTCCAAAGTGATTGATGAAGAGAACGACACCGTGTGAAAGTCAGAAAGTGACGAGACAAAGACGAAAGTGGAGACAGGTTTAGGAAGTTCAGCAGAGTTTTATTTTGGAGGAAACATTTTCAAGGTTATATTTCTATTTCTTCTGTGCCTATAATAGTGAAGTTAATATGTTGTGAGTATGTTTTTTATGGGGGTGGATATAGTTTCATTTCCACCTCTCTATAAAGGGAAAACAGGAGATACACGATCCTTTTATTTTACAAACTGCACTTGTTGCAGCTCAGTGGTCTTTACTTCCTGCTGTAGTTACTGCACATTGTCTTCACTCTGTTTACTGTCTGTGTGTGCGGGAAGTTAAGTTGCTTTAAACCCGACACTTTTATGCCCGAGCTGCACTTTCATTTATCTTCCTGCATAAATCAGCTGATTGGTGGGAGAGGTTTGTCCAGGCCTGTGAGCAGCAACAACAGAGACGGTGTTTGTCACAGTGAGGCGATTAGTGTCTCACTGGTGATGCTGCACAGGAGTTTAACAGCTCAGTAACAAAACACAAGTCACACCCACTACAGAGGGCACTGTGTCTGATTCAATGGTTCAAGCTCCTCCAGTGTAAATTTTATATCTTCTTATGGATCAACACTTCAACACACACACACACACACACACACACACACACACACACACACCCACACACACACACACACACACACACACACACACACACACACACACACACACACCCCGCCCGAGAGAGAGANNCCCACACACACACACACACCCCCACACACACACACACACACACACACACCCCCACACACACCCACACACACCCACACACACACACACACCCCCACACACACACACACACACCCACACACACCCACACACACCCACACACACCCACACACACACACACACACACACACACACACACACACACACACACACACACACACACACGGCCGGTCAGAGTGATGGCAGCTGATGTGCCCCGCCCTGGTTTAATAGATGGTTTATGGTAACACCTCGACTCTTGTTCAGACACTCTCATCCATAACACACACACACACACACACACACACACACACACACACACACACACACACAGCATCACTCACTCATGACACGGAGGTGATAGATCACACAGACACACACCTGCCCAGTGCGACTGTTCATGTGCATTTAAACTGCGAGAAGAATTTTGATTCATTTTTCACATTGAATCATATTAGTATAACTGCAGGTGAAGATTAGTCGCGTTGTCAAACTCTTGTTAGAAAGGATTTAACAAAATCACTTTCTGTCTAAAATGAAAACATGAATCTACAAACTGCTCGTCAGCAGCATTTTAATTTAAAGTTATAATCTGCAACGTTTCCACATTAAAACAACTCGACCTCTGTTCTATATGTTGTTGAGTTGTGTTCTTACATCATCACAAATATTTCCATTAATTTTCAAACCAGAGAAATCTGTGACTTTAATCATGGAGACGTTCCATTGGTCGTTTTTACGAGGACACCTCTGTGGATAATTCAGCTCCAGTTCCAAACCATCTTTCCTTTTTGTTTTGATCCACAGAAAATTACAGTAAATGAAATATTCAGAATCGACACATACATACATGACAAAATGAATACAGGTTTTATATTTCTGTATCCGTAAAGACTCACAGTTTGTCATTCTGGTGTCTCAGTGGGTTCACGTCCATGAAGAAGAAACTTAATTTGATTGTCCACTTCCTGTCCTGCAGTCCGTCTCTTTTTACTTTAACTGTGGATTTAGACCCAAAAATGACTTCAAATATTTGAGTTGTGAAAATATTTGAACAAAAAAGTTATGAATCAGCAGCTTTAATAATAATTGATAATTAATTCTTTGAATGATCTTCAGAGTAAAGACCCAGCATCAGTCACTCTGCTTCAGTGTCAGTGTGAAGCAACAGCAGCAGTGGGTTTGAGTCCTTCACCTGCAGCTGTTCACCGACGCCGTCGCTCTGCCGCGTGTAAAACAGATGTAAGGTGCCCGTGTGTTGTCACGGCGATGAGGGGGAAATTAAAGACGACAGCGACGCCGCGCAGATACGACACCGTTTCCTGTCAGCCCGTCAATCAAACTGTCAGCCAATGAGTGTCAGCGTAGGTAAAAATTAGACGTGGAGACGTGAGAGGACAGAGGGATGACAGGACGGCTCGGCCGCCCTCGGTGGATTATGGGAATATTACTGCGGAGGTTTGTGAACAGGAAGTGATGGAATGTGTCTGAAGGTGAGACAGGTAAACAGATGAGAGGCAGTACAGTGAAGCAGACAGACATGACATTCACATTTACACATTCACATGGTCAGAAAAGTCTTTCTGCTGATGCGTTCAAGTCAGCTCTGTCTTGTAGCCTGGTTATTAATTAATTAATGAAGCCGTTTCTTTCCTTGTTATATTATTATGCAGAGAAGGTGATGGGTCCTGAATGATCTGTGAGGGCATGAATATGATTCATCCACGTGTTCATGGATAGTTGTTAGCTAGATGGCTAAAGGGCACAACTCCTTCTTCTTCTGGTGTTTTTGTCAGTTGCCAAACAGCTTCGGGCTCATTGCCACCACCCTGATCTGCATCCAGGACATCAAACACAGACTGGACCACATGTGTGTCTGAGTGTGAATCGCAGTGTCTTAGATCTCATCTGTATGTCAGCTGGATACCAGACGTTTTAAATCACGTGTAAATGGAGCTGAAAACACTGGAGAGGTGCTTCAGAAAACACCGGCAGCGTGGATCGCCCTTCAATGTATGAATGTGACCTGAGGGAGACGAGCGGAGAGACGCTCGGATCACCCGCCACGCTCGCTGCTCAATTAACGAGAAAGAAGAATTTCTATTTGACGAACGCACGTGTGAAATATCTGATCAATGTATGTGAAGAAAATCTGACGACGAGTGAAGAGAGGGAGAGAACGTCTTCATTTAGCTCAGATTAACTCACACACACACACACACACACACACACACACACTCACACACACACACTCACACACACACACACACTCTACACCCTTCACACACACACACACACACTCACACACACACACACACACACACACACACACACACACACACACACACACACACACACACACACACACACATACAGGCACGCGTCAGACGCAGTATTTCAGATATATTTCACTCCGTGTCTGAGCATTGAACTTCCAGGCCTTGAGATGAATTTTTAAGACCTGCATATTCAAAAGAGACACACACACACACACACACACACACACACTCTAAGCTGCAGGTTTCAGGCAGCCTGCATGCCCAGATGACTCCAGAGGCCCGGCGTGACCCGGCAGCGGCGAGACTAAAGGTCACGGTGGTGAGCGTCGAGCCTCGCATCCTGATTACCCATAACCCCCCTCTCTGACTTCCTGTGAGGTCCGGCAGGTTCATTAGCAGTGGGAATAACTGCGGAGAGAAGGAGGGAGGGAAGAGGTCTGAACCAATAAACGAAGTGTCCAGAGAGCGAAAGGCGGGAAAAGAAAAGAGGAGGACGGAGGGAACAGACGAGTGCAGCCTCATTATTTATGCAGTCAATAGGCCGAGGCTTGTCTGCATCTCTAATTGTTTGATTTTATAGGCGGGACGGCTCTTTAAACAAACACGCTCTCATGCTAATGGCGGCGCGATGCTGCCCTCCTGACAGCGTCTGGTGAGAGGCTGGACTGGGGGATTATGGGAGGTTTTTTTTCTTTTGAGGGAGGGGGGGGGTGTATGAAACTGAATATTATTTGGATAATTAAAAATGACAGAGGAAATGGTCCCCCCCCATACACACACACACACACACAATCAGCCACTTTGTCTTGACAGGTGGAGGTGGGGGGGGTTAGTCCTGATTGCTGTCAATCAAGCTGTCCAGTGGGACGACCACAGAGGCAGGCAGATCGCCGTGAACTTTGACCCCATCTCTGGCCGACGTGATGCTGATGTAAAAGAGAGCAAGAGAGAGAGAGAGAGTGAGTTAACAACCTTGAGAGATGGACTGAATTTCAACATGCTCAGTGAAAGAGAGAGAGAGAAGGGGGGAGGGAGAGAGAGGGAGACAGAGAGAGAGAGAGAGGGAGAGAGAGGGAGACAGAGAGAGAGAGAGAGAGAGAGAGAGAGAGAGAGAGAGAGAGAGAGAGAGAGAGAGAGAGAGGGAGAGAGAGAGAGAGGGACAGAGAGAGAGAGAGAGAGGGAGGGAGGGAGAGAGAGAGAGGGAGAGAGAGAGGGACAGAGAGAAAGAGAGAGAGAAGGGGGGAGGGAGAGAGAGAGAGGGAGAGAGAGGGACAGAGAGAGAGAGAGAGAAAGAGAGAGAGAAGGGGGGAGGGAGAGAGAGAGAGGGAGGGAACAAATTTCACTGTACCCACTTGCAGCCAAAAATCTGTAAACCCAAGAAAATCTGTGTTTTCATGTTAAACACTGTTTATTATTATTTAGTCAGCTCAATATGGACATACACGTGTGTGTGTGTGTGTGTGTGTGTGTGTGTGTGTGTGTGTGTGTGTGTGTGTGTGTGTGTGTGTGTGTGTGTGTGAAAGAGAGAGAGAGATCAAAGGAAACAGGATCACTAGAAAGCCAAAGTGACAATTGAACAAACGGCATCAATGAAAAGACGAACAGATTATATCTCTGTCCTTCTGTCGCTTTGTTCTCTCTCTCTCTCTCTCTGTGTGTGTGTGTGTGTCTTACTTCCTGACTGCATGTGTGTGCATATTGCTGTGTGTAATTGCATATTTATTGATGTGTGTTCCCACATTTATTTTTTCCTCCAAGATGACTGTGTGTGTGTGTGCGCGCGCGCACGTGTGTGTGTTAGTAACGCTGAGCTGAACAGGGAGGGTTGAGATGTAAAACCCTCCCTCCTCTCCAGATGCAGGATAGAGCGAATCCTCACCCCCTGCCAAATTAATCTGCTCACACACTCATTCCCACACTCTCTCTCTCACACACACACACACACACACACACACTCTCAGACGGAGACTGAAAGCGGATTCTGTAGAATAATTTCATTATAAGGTTGTGAGCATGTGGATTAATGGTTTTACTGTCACAGAGACGACAGGGGATTTTCTCTTTTCTTCTCTGTCTTTCTCTCTCTGAGAGGCTTTTATTTTGTCGTTTCCTCTCCACTTCCTTTTTCTTCTTCTTTTCTTTCATCCTCTCTTTTGGTTGTGTAGCTACCAAAAAAACAACTTTATATACAATTATCTTCCTTAGTCCAGTGGTTCCCAACCTAAGGGACGGGCCCCTCCGAGGGGACACCAGATTAATCTGAGGGGTCATGAGATGATTCATGGAGGAGGAAAGAAGAATAAAAAGACACTTCTGCCTCATGAATCTGAATTTTTTTCCTTTTGTGAAACGTTTTTCTGTCTTTGAGCTGCAGCCAGTTACTGAGCTGAAGGTTCAGAGGGGAAACACGACAGCGTGTTTCCTGAGAGAGCAGCGTTTGTGTTTGTGTGGATGAAAGTCGTAGAGTCAAAGTATAAAGAAGGATGAAATGAAAATAGAGTGAAAGATCCTTCTGAAGAACAGGACTTGAGTAAATGTGATTAGTCACTTCAACACTGGAGGAGACTGACTGTATTTAACTGGTACATGTATTAAATATGACTCACTTTATTCTAACAGAAAACAATAAAAACAGACCAGGTCTGGGCGATGATATCTATACTTTCCCTTTTCTACTTTAGGGTTCAATAACATGTGGTTGAAATAAAAATGTTTCCTGATTTAAATTAAGAAAAATCTTGTTAAAGTGGAAAAACGAGTATTTGAAATGTGTTCAGCTCTTCTTTTAAACGTCTTTTTCTTTAATGATTGATTATTTGATTCATTATTTAATCTCATTTTACATGAATGTTTTAAATGTTTTTCATTTTAGATCGACGTGTGTTTGTGTTGGTTTCATGTTTATTTCATGTGAAGCACTTGGAGCAGGTCATGTCTTGTATGAAAGGCGCTCTACAAATAAAGCTTATTACTATTATTATTATTATGACTTGACACAATATTAACCCGCGATGCTCAGACATATTTCAGTTTGTTGTGAGTCAGAATATGAAGTCGGAGGCTCAGGCCTGTGGAAGACAGAGACTTGATTCTCAGCAGCGAGTTTTAAAGAAACAGACGATGATGATGTGCGGCGTCCTGCTGCGTCTGCTCCGCGCGCTGCCGTTTCTTCATGTTTCCACATGATTCCATTCACATCATCTTTTTGTGCTGATTGTTTTTCTGTCGTCATGTTTGGTCGTCCGGGCGTCGCTGTGATGTTCGGTGTCATAAAATCCCAGGTCGGACGCAGACAGGACGTGAAACATGTGCCGTGTTCACGTTAACAAGTCTGCAGAGGTGTGTGTGTGTGTGTGTGTGAGACGGCTGGCATGTCTCCGTCACCTGGCTCTGTCACCCTCCATAATCACTACAATCCAACAGAGAAATCTGCTCTAATCAAACAGGAAACGCCTCCATGATTTTGGCTCTCGTTTGCCCTCTCTCTCTCTCCCTCTCTCTCTCTCTCTCTCTCTCCCTCTCTCTCTCTCTCTCACAAAGTCTCTCTCTCTCTCGCTCACCCTGTAGTCTCTCTTCCCATGTTTCTCCCTCATTATGTTTCTCTCTAATTTTCACTGTGTGTGTGTGTGTGTGTGTGTGTGTGTGTGTCGGGCTGTCAGTCAGGGAGGAGGCAGCAGCAGCTGGCTGAGGCAGTCCCCAGAGGGATTGTGGGTAGGGAGGGGAAGGTTATGGCTTCACTCCCATCACCGATCTGTTGCCTGAGAGAGAGAGAGAGAGAGAGAGAGAGAGAGAGAGAGAGAGAGTGAGAGTGTGTGTGTGTGTGTGTGTGTGTGTGTGTGTGTGTGTGTGTGTGTGTGTGTGTGTGTGTGTGTGTGTGTGTGTGCACGTGTGTGTGTGCACGTGTGTGTGTGTGTGTGCGCGTGTGCGTGTGTGCGTGTGCGTGCTTCCAGCAGTGTGGAGTGAATGGGAAAGACTGTGTTAGCTTCTGGTTCTGGTTCAGTCTGGTCTTGGTTTTGGTTCCGGTTCCGGTTCAGGTTCAGTCTGGTCTTGGTTCTGGTTTTGTCTGGTTCTGGTTCTGGTTCGGTCTGGTCTTGGTTCCGGTTCCGGTTCAGGTTCAGGTTCAGGTTCAGGTTCAGTCTGGTCTTGGTTCTGGTTCGGTCTGGTCTTGGTTCTGGTTTTGTCTGGTCTTGGTTCTGGTTCGGTCTGGTCTTGGTCTTGGTTCTGGTTCCGGTTCAGTCAGGTCTTGGTTCTGGTTCCCTCTGGTCTTGGTTCTGGTTTTGGTTCAGTCTGGTCTTGGTTTTGGTTCCAGTTCCGGTTCAGTCTGGTCTTGGTTCTGGTTCTGGATCAATTTTGTTTTGGTCTTGGGCTTGGTTCTGGATCAGTCTGGTCTTGGTCTTGGTTCTGGTTCCGGTTCAGGTTCAGGGTCAGGTTCAGTCTGGTCTTGGTTTTGGTTCCAGTTCCGGTTCAGTCTGGTCTTGGTTCTGGGTCTGGATCAGTTTTGTCTTGGTCTTGGTCTTGGTTCTGGCTCAGTCTGGTCTTGGTCTTGGTTCTGGTTCCGGTTCAGGTTCAGGGTCAGGTTCAGTCTGGTCTTGGTTTTGGTTCCAGTTCCGGTTCAGTCTGGTCTTGGTTCTGGTTCGGTCTGGGCTTGGTTCTGGTTTTGTCTGGTCTTGGTTCTGGTTCGGTCTGGTCTGGTTTGGTTTGCACTAGATACCATCAGGATGATCACTAACCTGTGTCCAATGAACAAACTGCTTGTGAGTCATGTGACTCATATTTCCCTTTAACAAACTCGTCGAGAGTCGTCGTTTCCTCGTGTTCTTCCGCCTGAATTTAAAACACAGTTTTTCTTTCACATGAAATCTCAGTTATCAAAGAGAGATCCCTCCTTCATCTTGTGGTGTTTGTTTCGTCCTGCGAGGAGCACCAGATGGGTGGGGTTTACTGCACCAGGATGCGTCTGCGTCTCCTGCTGCCGGACTCTCGTCAGGCTCACGAACAGAAGCTCGTGTCCTCCAGGTGTTGGATTCCTGCTGTAAACCCAGTCTCTTTAAATTTTTACCCTGAGAGTTAGCGGCGTGTCAAACATAACCTCTCGCTCCGCCGCCGCCTCTGCTGCCGCTGGAGGTGTTTGTTTTCCACTCCAGTACGTGCCTCAGCACTAAATCAGCTGGTTAGAGGGGAGAGAAGGGAAACTGAAGCAGCTACCATGCGGCTGTTGTACCTGTGTGTGTCTGTGTGTCTTATTGTGATGTTACACCTGCATGCATACCTGTGAGTCTGTGCGTGCACATGCCTGTGGACATGATTTTACATTTGTATGCCTGTGTGCATCAAACTCCACGTGTCTGAGAAGAAAAACTGCATCAACACAAATGAAAATAACATAAAAACAGCAGGAGGACACTGAAATCGAACGGCAGAAGAGGATTTATTTGATTGGATGGGAGCTGCATGTCCAAAAATGAAAGAAGCAACATAAAGCGATGAAGAGGAGAAACAAGAGGAAAAGAATCATAGTAATGAGATTTAGAAAAAAAGAAATCATTTTCAATCTGGGAGCACTTTATCTGCAGAAAAATACACAGAGAAATCATTAATGGGGAGGAAACAGACAGAGCTGCTGCTTTATGGATTAATAACTGGAACACAGAGAGAAAAACACTGAACATCAATACAAGTGCATTTGTTAAAGTGGAAACAAGATCAGGATGAAAGAGACGGAGAGAGAAGGTCAAGCAGGACACGAGTGAAGATCTCTGTGGTAGAAACATGTTGGTCTGGTTTCACTGTGGAGTGGAGGGTGCAAAGGTCGGCTCATTAACAATACACACTGTTGAATCTCCTGTGTGTGTTAAAGCTCCTCCAGTGTAAAGGTCTGTGTCCATGTGTAGTGTGATTATAGATCAGCTCTAGCTTCTATATTAATACTGTGAAAGTATCAAAGCCTCAGTCCACAGAGAAATGCACACAGCCTGTATTCAGAAACTGAGCCTTAAAACCAGCCGTCAGGACTTCTGGAACTTTGTGATGTCACAACAAAGCAGTCACCAAGCCCCGCCCACCTGGACCCACCATCCAAACCTTGCAGGATTTGGTTTCTCTGAGTGTTTTTACCTGAAATCTGCTTTATTTTTATTGGACCACTCAGAAAACAGTCAGAGAGGAGGCTCTGAGCCTCTCTTCTGATTGGCTCACCGACCTGATGACTGAAATATGTCTGGTAAAAAGTCCACCGCTCGCTGAGGCAATTGTCTGTGTCCGTGTGTGTGGAGTCCATTGACCTTCCTTCATCTCTCAAATATTTAAAATAGATGTCATGTCCTGGACCGCCTCCGACATACTGTGTGTGTGTGTGTGTGTGTGTGTGTGTGTGTGTGTTTCAGTGGCTGATTCCTTCACCGCCTGTTGTTGAAAAACCAAAGCTTGTGCTTTCTTTTTTCTTCCCATCACTCTCTCCATTGTTGCCCCCTCTCTCTCTCTCTCTCTCTCTCTCTCTCTCTCTTTCTTTCTCTCTTTCTCTCTCTCTGTCTCTGTCTCTCTCTTTCTCTCTCTCTCTCTCTCTCTCTCTCTCCGACAGCCGCTAATAATAACGCATGAAGGCAGTCACACCAAATGAAGACAAATGCCGTCCGCTGCTTTGGAATCATAATCTCTCTCTCTCTTTCTCTCTCTCTCTCTCCTTCCTATCTTGCCCACCATGCTCTCTCGCCCTCGTTCTCGTCCTCCACCCTCTGTTCTCTCCATCTTCATCTCTCCGTTGGGCTGTAGAGTGGGATGTCTCTATACAGACACACTGTTAGAGTTCAGGTGTGTCTGGAGACGATGTGTCCTTCACATTCATAGTTTTCTCACATTAATATTTTATCACAGTGGTGAAAAAATAAACATTCAAAATGTTTAAATGCTTTTTATACAGAACCTCTGGTGTTTAAAGCGGGGTAGATATTTTATGTTGGTTGGAATCGTCAGTTTTTACTTTTGCAAAAATTAATCTTTTATAATCGATAATAATAATTAATCACTTTGTGCAGACTGCTGTAGTGTAGTGTCACAGTGATCATCTGTGACAGGATATTAATATATATATAATAAATACGACAAAAAGAAGCAGAACGTCCTGTAGAACAAACACAATCACTTTGTTCAGCATCGTTCACTCTGCAGTCATGGACTGTTCTGTTGTTTGTTCTGTGCACGTTGTGCTGATTTTATTATTGGTTGAGTAAAAATGATGCGTTTAAACCAGCCTGTATAAGATAAAGAGGATTGTTATTATTATTACTATTATTATCACAGAGCCCCCAGAGTACCTTAAGGTGGTATTTTTTATCTTATGTGGACAAGGTAAAAGTATGACCTTTTGGCACTTCAGGGCCTCCGTACTGATTCTCTAAAATGGTAAAAAATACTTGGTCACATTGACAAACAATCTGACCTCAAGGTCTTTAAGTATCTGCTCTGACAACGCATGACCTTTAGCAGTTTCTTCGTTTGCACAGTAGATGTTCGCATTTCCTTTTATTTTCCTGACACTTTATGAACTTTTCGTCTTCAAAGTTAAATGATTTTAAAAGTTCATTCTTCACCTTGGAAGCAGCAGCAGACAAAACAATCCCATCTCAGTGTCCATTTAGTGGCTATTCTGGAGCTTTTGTTTATATCGCATGATCTTCAGCAAAGCTCCAGAATGGAGAGAGATGGTGGTTATGGTTACAGAAACCTATAGGACACTGGAAGTGAGGGGTATTTCTAGATGACATAATTAACTCTTTAAACTTCCCCCCTCCCTCAGGAAATAGTCCTCGCGTGCTGAAGAGACCCAGGCCCATATTTAAAGCAGTAACATTGTTCAAGATAAAAATTAGGACGAACAAACCTCTTCATTAAACTGTAAAGCACTAATGATCATTTGCATGTATTTTGCGAATGATGAATCATGATTGCAGCGACTTCCATCCGTTTCCTCCCAGTCGAACTGAAGCGCTCTCTGCGTGCGCCGCCATGATAAAAACCATTTCCACCACCACAAATTAACAAATACACGGCTGAATGGTAATGTTCGCACCATAACTGCGGGGATAATTGATTAAATGAGCATTGTAATTACATTTTCTCTTCCTAATACTGAAGATGTTATCAGTGTATCTTTTATCATTAAGTTAATCAGGAACTAAGACGACATTAAAGAGAATGAGCAAGCATGTGATTAGCCGGAGAGAGAGTGAGAGAGAGAGAGAGAGAGAGAGAGAGAGACAGAGAGAGAGAGAGAGAGAGAGTGAGAGAGAGAGAGAGAAAGAACCACTGAGTGTGTGTAAATGTGTTATTCAGTCTTTATTGTTTAAGCACTTATTTCTTTTAAATGTGTGTGTGTGTGTGTGTGTGTGTGTGTGTGTGTGTGTGTGTGTGTGTGTATAGACTGGCTGCATACAGTATGTGTACAGTATGTACAAGCATGCAGTGCTAATGATGTGGATCAGAGCCCCCTAGTGGTCGGATAGAGACATAGCAGTGCTGCTAGCAGTAGTAGTTACTGTAGTATTGTAGTGCTGTAGTATTGTACTACAGTTGTACAGTACTACAGTACTACAGTGTTGGATAGTAACTGGTTTCAAAGAGTTTTTTAAATAAAAGAATCAAATTGATGCAGCAGAACCAGATGTCAGATCATCTTTTTTATTCCAGGGGTCCTGGTCAGAATCTGGCTCCTACATTATCCACAATGCAACTCAACCGCCAATAGGCTGAGAGTGGGTGTGACATGCTAGTAGCAGCTAGCTTTGTGCAACTTCTTTACAACTTTTTTTTCACAAATATGTGGTCGTATTCTCCACCAACTTAACACCAACTAGACTCCAACCAAACAACAACCAAACACCAACCAGACACCAACCAGACACCAACCAAACACCAACCAGACACCAACCAAACACCAATTAAACACCAACTAAACACCAACCAGACACCAACCAAACACCAACTAAACACCAATTAAACACCAACTAAACACCAACCAAACACCAACCAAACACCAATTAAACACCAACTAAACACCAGCTAAAGTTGTTCTCTTCTTCAGTTCTTCTTCCTCAGATGTTTTTTTATGCTTGACAAATACCTCTTTGGTGAATTAGCGCCACCGTCTGGTGTGTGAACGTCGTTCACTCTTGCCACAGTAAACAGCACTCATGTTCATGAGTCTGTTATGTTGAGATGCTCTTTCATCACGTTCATGCACAGCTGGCAACAGACATCTCGAGGCGTCATGATGAAATTCAAATGAATTGATTCAAATTCATGAGTTTTGCAAATATTACTGTCTAACTTCCCCCAACCATTCGCCACGCAGCAAACTGAATCTAAAGCTTTGTGATTACACGTTTCTTGCAGCAATGCTCTCTGGGATTTGTAGTTGATTTCCAGCCTAAAAATGTTGTGGATACAGTCCTGTACCTGTAACTGTCTCAGCACAGTGTGTCACTGTTTGTCCTGATGACTGAACCAGAGCAGAGCCAGACCTAGGTCTGTGTTCAGACAGGACAACCCCGGTCTGTGGAGGAGAGGCGTTGGGATCCTGACGTCTGTGCATCTGCTCTGAGTGGTGCGTCTGTGTTTTGGAAGGGTATCCTAAGGTTAAACTGCAGAGTAACAGCATCCATCTGGAGAGCATTAAAGAGATTTATCAGCACTTCCGTCCTTGAATCATACAACATATTGTGCCTGTGTGTGTGTGTGTGTGTGTGTGTGTTTGATTGCCCACGCCCACTCGTTTGTCATGAGGAAGTTGCTACATCTCATCTCCATGGCAACAGATTGGGGGTTTGTCAAAGACCACATTGACCAACATACCAGAGATACATGACCTGACAAAGCAAACGATCGTACAATAGAATGACGTAGAGTGAAGTGGAGACTAGAAGTGTGTTTTAGACACAGACTGTAAATAAAGATGGACGTCGCCTCTGTGACATCACCCACAGGTTTCTGAAGCTCAGAGTGAGATGCTCCACTGTCACCGTTTTGGCAGTCAGACTCCGCCCCTAACTCCCAGTTAATCCAAACATGGTCAAAGAGGAGGGACATGTGTGGAGCTGAGACTTCAGTGCATACGCTCACCCACCTGTAACTCAAAGAGGCCACGCCCTCAATCCTTCATAACTGTAGTCCTTAATAAAATGTAAACAGGGTGTAGCTGGTACTATAAATATGACAGGATGTGTGGTTGTGCAGAGTCTCTGCGACAAACATGAACAGAACTATGAAATACTCATGAAAGCTTCCCGGGTTTGTTTTTTCAGATTTCTGAAAGTCTAAAGTGAGTTGGGAGACTCAAAGGATTCCTTATTTTCAGATGAAACCTCCAGCAGCAGCTGGTTATAGATGTTATTGTCTCTTTATTGAGAGAAATGGTTTAACATCTGCATTGTACAGCTGTGACAGTACCACAGAGCTGCAGGAGAGAGGGCTCAGGTCAGTACTGGACAATGAGACTGAGTGGATTGGGACCCCTAACCTGTGTGCCCACACACACACACACACACACACACACACACACACACACACACACACACACACACACACACACACACACACACACACACACACACACCTCTTCAGGGAATTAAAGTGATATTGAGCTCTGAGCAATAACTGGAAGAGTGGAATTATTACTCCAGGGCAGTCACTGTGTGTGTGTGTGTGTTGGTCACCTGTCCACATGTCGATTGTTGCTTTTGATTAAAAAGGAGGAGCTGTGACAGCTCCGAGTGTCTGCAATATCACACTGATGCTGTTATCTCTCTCTCTCTCTCTCTCTGTTTTTGTAACAAATAAAAATGAAAATCTGCCGTCTCTCAATCACCACAATTAAAGTCAAATAAAATGTAAATTGTCCTCATGTGTAAGAGAATGAGACGTGGACATATTTCAGGAAACTGTCGACAGCAACAAGTCCTCTTAACTAAAGGACAAAATACGCCGTCATCAAGGCGTGTTTCCTGATTGGCAGAATGACATCATTGTCTGTGACTTCAAAAATGACATCACGCTGTTGTTAAATGAATCAGTTTCATGATTAGTCACCTCTGCGGTTAAGGTTTGGTTGGGTTCAGGTAGAAAAATTATGTGTTCAGGTACGAGGAAACATCGTGGTTTGGATTACTTCACTAAGGTTGTGGAGCTTTGTTGTCATGGATACGACAACAAACCAGAAGAAACCAGGAAACAAACGCTGAAGTCACACCGACCAATCATCACAACAACGACTCCTCCTCCAACCACCATCAACCCTCCGATACGACCAGCAGCAGTGTCTCCTGAAGCGGCGCCGCTACGGCAGAAGGCCGGAAATAATTTTATTGTATTACGTCATGATCGATTTAACAAAGAATGAATCTGATCAGTCAAAATAGTTCATACAGAGATAATGTAGGAGCAGTGAAGTAAATAAATTATGAGCCTTCGACAAAAATTAAATAAAACATTAATAAGTAAATAACTAATAAAAACTAATATAAAATATCAAACAGAGAAACAAAACCTTGCCTTCCTGTCACATTCATCTCCTGGACTTTGTCTCTCATTAATTACTACGACCACTAGATGTCGCCTAGCAACAAAACCGAACTATGATGTCATAATAACCTGCTGCACAGACTTTTTTTACCATCCACCTGAACGTCCTTCCTCTGTAACTCTTTAACATCACCTGGTTTTGTGGTTCAGTCATGAAGACTGCGGCCACTAGAGGGCGACGTCACCGGCATCTCAGCCATGTTTTTCCGTTGTCCACGTCTCGTCTGATGAAGCAGATGCACACCTGCGTATAAGACCAAACCAAAACCAGGAAGCCCTCCAACAAATTGTCCCATAGGCCGACCTTCATCGCCATGGTTACGGCGATACACAGGTTGAGTGTACAGGTGTGAATTATTACACAGTGACTTTGGAAATGATCTTATTTTATTAAGAGGACACATCTTCTTCTCTCTCTCTCTCTCTTGCTCTCTCTCTCGCCCTCTTTCTCCATTATTGACATGTGTTGACCTTTCTGAACCCTCCTCTTCCTCCCGTCTCCCTGCCTCCCCCCTCGTCTCCCCTCACCTCTCTGTTCAAACCTCCCTTTACCTTCCCCTCTGTCCTCTTCCTCTCTCCCCTGTATTGACACGCTGACCTTTCTGCACCTTCCTCTTCCTATTTTTCCCATCCTCCCATCTCTCTCTCTCTCTTTCCCTTCTAGGTCTCCTAACCTCACTCGCCCCTCACCTCTCTGTCCAAGCTTTCTTTTCCTCCTCCTCTCTCTCTCTCTCTCTCTCTCCCTTCTCACTCGCTCTCTCCATCCTCCCACCTTCTCTCTCTCTCTCTCTCTCTTGATGTGTTGCCATCTCAGATTGCTGTCCCTCTCCTCTCTCTCCCTGAGCCCCCTGTTCTCCTCCTCCTCCTCTTCTGGCTATTGATTGGTTCATTTGATAGTTCTATCACCAATCAGCATGAAGTTGACCTTTTGGACTTGGCAATGAGAGCAAGACATTGAGTGTGTGTGTCCGTGCGTGCGTGCGTGCGTGCGTATGTATGTGTGTGTGTGTGTGAGTGTGTGTGTGTGTGTGTGTGTGTGTGTGTGTGCGTGTGTGTGCGTGTGTGTGTGTGCGTGTGTGTGTGTGTGTGTGTGTTGACCTTTGCAGGCAGAATGTCAGCCTGACTCTTGATGCTGCTTGTCAGTACATTAGTTAGACAGGAAGCAGTTCAGCTCTCTAA
>NW_019174820.1:453461-463461 GCF_002260705.1 Seriola dumerili | reverse complement strand
ATCTACAATTTTAAACTGATGCAGTTCTGTGATCCTGAAGAGACAGGTGTCTGCCTGCAGCTGGATCTCATATCAGGTGTGAATCGGGTTCAGGTAAAACTTGGATCAAGATCTGGTCAAATAAAGTCCAAAATCAGGAGTGGTTGTGTCTCTGTTAGATGATCTGTGTTTTGTTGTATCTGCCTCGTCTTCTTGAAGAGCGGACCTGATCAACACGACAGGACACTGTTAGGTTTTAAGTTTTATGGTGATGTCATCACCACGACTGAGACTCATGGTGCATTTGATGACGTCCGGACAGTGTTGTAATAATATTGATGCTACATGAATAGCACTAGCTGCTGTTGTGCAGTGTGTGGGGCTCAGGCAGTAACCCTATTGGTTCTGGGGAGTCAGGTGGTCTGTGGGTTTTATTTTGAGGGTGACGTCCTGAAGGTCTGAAAAGGTTTGAGGAACACTTTAAATGGAGATCAGTACCCGCTTGAAATTGGATCTCAGCTCTTCTTGGACTCAGGTCTGGCTTGAATCAGGACCTGACTTGTTTCAGACAGTTTTTACTTTGAGTTCCAGTGTGAGTTTATTGTTGACGCGTAGCTTCAAAACTGTTTCTAGTTCGGTTCAGCTCAGTGTTTGATTTCAGTTTGTTCTGACAACAGCAGATATTTCTGCTATTGTTTCCTACCTGAAGTTTTAACTCAAAATACACACTTTCTTTAACCCTCACATACTGTTCATATGGGGGCCAAGAACTCCCTCATAATAAGTGTCTGTAGTGAATCTAGAACTACAGATCTATGTAGAAAGTATAAACAGCCTCTCTGACATTCATACATGGAGGATTAATCCTTCTTTAATGTGTCAGAGCAGGGAGAGAGTATTCTTTAGCTTTTCATCTACTGCACCGTCTGTCTGCTGCCAGAACCTCAGTCAGTGAAGTGGCAGCTCAGGTACCTTTATAATCTCCTGCCCCCCCCCCCCCCTTGTGGAGGCGCCCTCTGACCTCTGTGTGACCTCTGTTCCTTATGTGCACCATATATGATCACTCCTATGCTGTTTGACTCTGTCACTGTTTCCAGATCCCCCATGACCCTTCAGAGACCAGCAGGTGCCTGTCTCTGGGGGAACCTGGGCAGATGTGGCGGGAACACAGACAGTTGTGGTGACAGTGTCGAGGTCCCCCTTGAACTCTGTCACCACTGTCCCATAACAAATACACACAGACAGGGTATGTACAGTTTCACAGTTTCAAGATCCCCTAAAACCTCCATGTTCCTTCATCTGACGCACAGATCTAATATCTGTGGATCTACAATCCACTTCAATAGCTACGGCTCAGATTTGTAGCAGCTGTAACAAAAGTATAAAATATTAAAATATTTTCATTTTGGTGTATTTTGGGTCACTTTAGGAAAAGTCATCAAACTTCAGGCTAAAAGACATTTAGGGTTTTGTTACTGCTGTCAAATGTCGGAGGGGTCGCAGTTGACCTGAACAGTGTTTAAGGGTTAACAAACACACATTAATCCTGAACACACTCAGCTGCAAACAACAACCTGAACCTCTAGTTTAACCTGCTCATAACCAGATTAAAAGTAGTTGGTTTTAAAGTGGAGAATGCAGCTTTATGTTGATCAGTGTTAAAGTGGCTGTTTTCCTTTAATGAGGAGGTTTTTAAAAGGCTGGAAATGTCAGTTATTGAGGCCTGAATGTTGTTTTCTGAGTGTTACACCAACCTTTGTGCCTCTTCCAACCTTTCACTGACCTTTCGAGACACCGCCGACCCCCGAACATAATTCCTGGTGTAAACCAAAAGAGGCAGAGGAAAACAAACACGCAGCAGAAAGCAGTGTGTGCTGTGAGCTCCGGATGGAGTCGCCGCTCTGATAATCTGAGGCCTGTTTAACCTCTGGGAGGCAACCTGGGACTTAATGAAGCAGTCAGCAAGGTTATGTTTGTTTACAGCACCATCTATGTCTGTGTGTGTGTGTGTGTGTGTGTGTGTGTGTGTGAGAAAGACAGTGTTTACATCAGCGTCATATCAGCATAATTTACACACACACACACACACACATTCGCTTCCACCTTTCAACTCGCTTTCCAATTCTAATTAATCCGTTTTAATCCGTCTGAAACGGGCAGATTTGCTTCCCTTCACCTGCAGCTGCTTGTTGCTAAACCTGGACCTCAATCAGACGAGATGATAAAACTGTAAAAAGAAAAACACACGTTGTGATTATCTGCACATCTCAGCCTCTTCCACTGTTGTGTTGCTCTGAAGGGTTGTGAGGTAATCCTCGACCTACAGAGGCTTAGTGGCTGTGTCACAGAGCTCCAGGAAGCATCGGCAGGCAGCCGCCATCAGTGGAAATATGGACAAACACTGACAAATATGAGGTTTACACAGGTTCATTATGGGTTAACATCATGAGGTTTTCCCACCCAATAATGTCTCCAACAAAGATGCTTTCCTCTCAATAGATTCCCTTTAATTTTCAGTTTATTACCCAACTTTCGGGCGTTCATACGTCTTGTGTTTGTAGCACAGACGTGCACATCCTCCTCATGTACATACATCAGATTTTAAATCAGCTTTATTCACTTCATCTGTGACTGGTCATGTAAGGTTTGTCTGAAGCTAACACAAGGGCTGCAGCCCAAGACGGAAACACAAGGAGGAAAATCTGTGAAATATCTTTAACTTTGACAATATCCACTTGATTTTTGATTAATTTAAAACTGACTTGATCAATTATGAACCACTTCTTGAAAGGGGAACAACATGGCTGCCATACATGTATCTATCTCCTTCACAACCTGTTGAAATCACCATCATGTTAGCCATGCTTAGCCTAGATTATAACATGCCAGGTATAACCTTTGATGCTAAGCTAGTTAGCCTTAATGATATGTTTAAATGCCATCTGCGGATAATCGAGGACGAAGACATTTAGTGTGAAGGACGACGACACGGAGACCACAGGCCTATATGCACATAACAAATGAACACACACACACACACACACACACACACACACAGAATGAGTCAGGGTACTCGTTAATGAGGAACCCAGCATGGATGGACATTGATGAGCCTCAATGACGATTAACATCTCATTAGCATCTCATTAGCTGAGAGGGCAGACCAAACGGACACAGGCAGGGAGCAGCAATGACACACACACACACACACACACACATCATGGTAAGTATGAGTGTGACTGGTCAGACACGAGAGGTTAAAGGTCAACACTGCGCAGCACTTTGACCAAATGTTTGAAACAAAAATCAAACGTCTTTTTTAGTTTAGTGACTTACAGATTTTTCTGTGACACCAGGCGTCAGTTTAACTGTCGGACTCAAACACTGATCTCTGCTTTTGACTCATGTCAGTGAGGCGTTCACTGTCCCACTGACACGTGGTTCATCCACAGGAAAATCATTTCCTTCTTTCTTTTCTTTTTTCTCTCTCCCTCTCTCTCTGTCTCTCTCTCTCTCCCTCTCTCCCTCTGTCTCTCTCTCTCTGTCTCTCTCTCTGTCCCTCTCTCTCCCTGTCTCTCTCTCCCTCCCTCTGTCCCTCTCTCTCTCTCTCTCTCTCTCCCTCTCTCTCTCTCCCTCTCTCTCTCTCTCCCTCTCTCTCTCCCCCTCTGTCTCTCTCCCTCTCTCTCTCTCTCTCTCTCTCCACACTAACAATTAATATGAATAGCAGAGATGGAGTCGTACATATACAGTATATTCAGAGCACAGACCTGGTGTATCAGCTGCAGCAGTAGGAACCACATGTAATTAACCTGACTGACCTCTGGAGTATTACTGCCTTTGTGTGTGTGTGTGCGTGTGTGTGTGTGTGTGAATCTGTATTGTGCTCAAGGAGTCGAGTGTGTGGCCATGATCTTCACATAACGACAGCATTAGACACACTCAGACCTGCCGTGTGTGTGTGTGTGTTATTCGCTGCCGAAGTCGAGTGTTCCGCCGTGATCTTCACATAAATACACCATTAGACACACTCGGATGTCTTTGTGTGTGTGTGTGTGTGTGTGTGTGTGTGTGTGTGTGTGTGTGTGTATCTGATGTCTGAAACACTGTCGAGCTCCTGTAGCATACATCACCTCCGTGGTGTGGTTGTTATTCTCAGTCGTCTGCGTCGTCGCCCTGTGATGTCACAGAATAGAGTTGTGTCTAATTGTGTTCGATTGTGTAGTGTTACCGTGGCAACACATGTACTGTAAGCTATGTGAACTGTGGCTGGATTTGAAGACACGGCTAACGCTACAACTGTTTAAAAACCTCAAGTTTTTGTAAAGAAAAAAGTTACCTGTTGTCATGGTTGCTAGGCGACAACACAGATGCAAAGTGAAAATCCTCCAGTATCTTCATCCTCTGTGACTGTGATGAAGAGGTGGTGAAGGTACGGTGGCTGGGATGGTTGATAGGACACACACCTGTGTAGGAGGGGGTGTAGCTCTGAGTGTTCAGGTGTTGGAGGGGGTAGAACAGGTGTCATTAGAGGAGCAGGTAAACGGTGACCTTCGACCTCTCGCCCAATAGAGAGTTTTGGCTGAGTTAGCTTTTGTCCTAGGGGACAACTCTGGTACTACAGCAACAACCAGCCTCTTCTCACTGTCTCACGCCACAGTTTTTTATCCTGTTGTGCCTTCACCTGTGTGATGTGTATCAGGAAGTTGTCGACAGCCTCTCACCTTTATGTGTTTACCTGCAGCAGGTGGAACATCAACACCTCTAAGTTTTTTGTGTCTTTGTGTTTGTGTGTTTTCAGTCTCTGGACGGGTTTGTATTTGCACTAAACAAGGAGGGACGCTTCCTCTACATCTCTGAGACCGTCTCCATCTACCTGGGACTGTCACAGGTAAGTCATACACCTGTCTGTCTGTCTGTTATGTCTCTGTATTAATCTGTGATACAAATGAAGCTCCTCACAGTTCAGTCGCATTATTCTGGTTTCTTACTTATAAATTCTGCAGTCTGTCTCTCTGTCTCTCTTTCTGTCTCTCTCTCTCTCTCTGTCTCTCTGTCTGTCTCTCTCTCTCTTTCTGTCTCTCTCTCTCTCTCTGTCTCTCTGTCTGTCTCTCTCTCTCTTTCTGTCTCTCTCTCTCTCTCTGTCTCTCTTTCTCTCTCTCTCTCCCTCTCTCTGTCTCTCTCCCTCTGTCTCTCTCTCCCTCTCTCTCTGTATCTCTTTCTGTCTCTCTCTCCCTCTCTCTCTGTCTCTCTCTGTCTCTCTGTCTGTCTCTCTCTCTCTTTCTGTCTCTCTCTCCCTCTCTCCCTCTCTCTCTGTCTCTCTCTGTCTCTCTGTCTGTCTCTCTCTCTCTTTCTGTCTCTCTCTCCCTCTCTCTGTCTCTCTCTCTCTCTGTCTCTCTCTCCCTCTGTCTCTCTCCCTCTCTCTCTCTGTCTCTCTCCCTCTCTCTCTCTCTCTCTCTCTGTCTCTCTCTCCATCTCTCTCTGTCTCTCTCTCTCCATCCCTCTCTCCTGTCATTACCAAAGACAATTCCCAACAAATTAAGGCTCATTTAAAATCTCATCAGCTCGTCGGACGGTTGTTGATTTGTGCAGCGAGCGACGATGCATATTTTATTGCTGTGTGTGTGTGTGTGTGTGTGTGTGTGTGTGTGTGTGTGTGTGTGTGTGTGTGTGTGTGTGTTGCTGGGGGTGGGGGTGGGGGTGGGACACTTCATTGTACTTTGTCAGCTTGGTAACGAGTTCTGCGTCTCAATTGGTTCACTCTCCACCAGTTCCTGTTAATAGAGACAGGCGTCCATCCTGGAGGTCGACACATCGACCTTGGAGACGCTAATAAGTCGGTATTGACAAGCTGTGTGTGTGTGTGTGTGTGTTGCTGAATTAAAAGATATTCAAACCATGTCATTCCCCTGTTTACCTCACAGCTTCTGCAGGCTTGAGTTCAAACTGGCAGGATGTGTTAATGAAAACAGGAAGTGGAGGGGTAAAGACGTAACGTGCGTGATGTCAACTATTCTCAGACACAACTGGTTTCACTTTCGCTACGTCAGGAAGGTCATATATTTTCTGTTAAAGCATCTTGGGAATTCCCACAGTGTTTGAATGCACCACAGCACAACATTAAAGGTCTCATCTCCTCTGTGGACTCAGTCACTTCTACAGAGCAACAGCTAGAAAACAAGAACAGCGTCACATCCTTTACACCGTGAACTGCGGCGTTCATTAACTGCTTCCTTCTTTGTCGTCTGTAAAACACAGTGTGAGGTCCGTACAGTCGTTTCAGCGGGTCTGTCCCAAGCTTTAGGTGTCAGTCTGGGATCTAAAGATTTTCCTCAGAATATGTAAATCAAGTTTTATAAGACCGATTCAGTGAGTGCGGACATTACTGATCCGGCTTCTTTTCAGACTGTCCACCTGTAAAAAACAAGCCAGGTGATGTGAAAGTCCACGTTAGGAGAGGGGGCGGGGTGGAGGGATGTAAACACAGAACAACCACAAACTGTAAATAAAATGGACGTCGCCTCTGTGACGTCACCCACAGTTTTCTGAAGCTCAGAGTGAGCTGCTCCACTGTCGCCATCTTGGCAGTGTCTGACTTCCCCCTAACTCCCAGCTAATCCAACATGGTCAAAGAGGAGGGGCGTGTGTGGAGCTGAGAGTCCCCCACCTGTCACGCCCTCAATCCTCCATAACTGTAGTCCTTAATAAAATGTAAACAGGTGAGTTATATAAACAGGTGTCATGAAGGAGGAAATTAGCTCTAGAGACCAATAACAGTTTCTGTACCAGGCTGTAAACATGTTTATTTCTGCTGTAAAGTTGGACATTTTAACATGGGAGTCTATGGGGACTGACTCACTGTTGGAGCCAGACTCTAGTGGTCGTTAGAGGAACTGCAGCTTCGTGTTTCGGTCCTGGAGGTTGATGCTTGGTCAAAAACTGATGAGTCAGCGTTGCAACCTTAACCGCGTGTTAATTATTGTCACCGTGGCAACGAGGTTCCTGAACACCTGCGTTAGGCAGGGTCATTCTGCTCATTGCTTCATGTCGTGATCGTTGGAAGGTAGATGACAGAATTCGGACAGTGTGACATTCAGATGTTGTTTTCTAGATGCATTAGGTCTCCCTCTCTCCCTCTCTCTCTCTCCCTCTCTCTCTCTCTCTCTCCATTAGTTTAATGTGAACTCCTTGTCTCTGTGAATTAGATATAGGAAGCTCTCAGATACGGGAGCGAGGAAAAAAGGCCAATCAGTTTACCAAATTAAAGAGGAAGGCACATCACTCTTCCCCCCTTCTCCCTCTCTCTCTCTCTCCCTCTCTGTCACTATGTCACTCTCTCTCTCTCCCCTGCCCCCCTCTCTTGGATTAATTCCCCCACCAAGATTGATTGATGATTTCTATCAAATAATTGATTAATTGTCAAATCGGGTCCCCTAAGCTTTTCCGCCTGCTCCGCCGAGCTGGTTATCTTGTTCTCTCGGCTTTTATCAGCTGCTGAAGAAGTGGCACGCCAATTCAAAAAAAAAAGAAAAGTGAAAGACAGTGAGAGAGAGAGAGAGAGCGATCGAGCTTGCCTTACACAAGTCTCACCCTGTAATCCTACATGTGTACACAGAGTTCGTCAACCTCCATCCTCTTAATTGCTCTCTCTTCCTCCTCTTCTCCTTTAATCACTGCCCTTCCCTCTTCTTCATTTTTGTTTAAAGAAGGAAAATATATCGCTAATTATTTTTCAGCTTTAATTAGATGGTGGCGTGCAGGAGAAATGGCTGGGTGGTGGTGGGGGAGGTGAGGGTTGTGGGGTGGGTGGTGGGGGATTTTTTTTAAGCCTTTTGACAAATTGACGAGGTTATGAATTTTCCCGCTCGGTGGCCGGCGCTGAGACAATCTTCAGGCAGATTTATGTGTAAAGAGGATTTGCCAGTTTAACTCGTTTCCTCAGCGTCTCGTCGGGGAGACGGCAGACGTGGCCGGCCAATCAAACAGGCCGTTAATAGAGTCATTAACAAAGAGCGCAGCTGTAATTAAACACGACCGCTGAGTAAAGTTAAAGTCCTCTCTTCCCCCAACTCCCTGCAACTCTTCTTCTTCTTTTTCTTTTTTTTTACTCTCGCTCCATTTTTGAATTTTAATTATTTGCAGTAAAAAGTTGACGAGCTGGAGTTCGTTATGGCAGCTGGAGATGGAGGTTTAATCAGTTCTTTATTCTTCATATAGCGTCAATGCACCTCAGTAAATACAGACACTACGAACACAAGGTCTCTGTCTGTTGTTGCACATTCATAGAAATATGAATGAATGCATTTTATGGCTGCGTCTCACCTGTGATGTTGACTTTACCTGTGTGGTACGGGACGGATCATGTCCAGTGATGTCAGTTTGATTCATAAAGTAAATTTGTCTCCAAGGGTTCTTACAATGATCATTCGACACCCACAGCTCAGGGTTGATGGTTCAAAACCCGGCGTGTTGCAGTTGTGTGTCCTGGCGTCTGTGCTGGTCACATGATTCCTTGTTTTCTTTTGGCACCTGCAATGAAAACATGTCAGAAAAACAGATGTTCCAAGATGGTGAATTGATGCCTGTGAACTTTCTCACTGTGGAGCCAAATAACATTAAAGCTCCTCCAGTGTAAAGGTCTGTGTCCATGTGTAGTGTGATTATAGATCAGCTCTAGCTTCTATATTAATACTGTGAAAGTATCAAAGCCTCAGTCCACAGAGAAATGCACACAGCCTGTATTCAGAAACTGAGCCTTAAAACCAGCCGTCAGGACTTCTGGAACTTTGTGATGTCACAACAAAGCAGTCACCAAGCCCCGCCCACCTGGACCCACCATCCAAACCTTGCAGGATTTGGTTTCTCTGAGTGTTTTTACCTGAAATCTGCTTTATTTTTATTGATCACTCAGAAAACAGTCAGCCAATCAGAAGAGAGGCTCAGAGCCTCCTCTCTTCTGATTGGCTCACAGACCTGTTGTTACTAGAGCTCCAGAGAGAAGCCTGAGAGAGGAGATGTAAAACTACACTGAGATGGTTTTTATATCTTCTGATGGATCAACACTTCAAATAAAACAGAAGAAGAAGAAACATGGAGCTTTAAATTTTACTGTTACAAAGTGAGTGAACCAGTAAAACACAACAACACAGCAGCAGCTGACGTGACTCACAGGGACTGTAGTCAGTCAGACCTGGGATCAGTGAGTGTGTGACGGCAGCTGTGTCTCTCTCTGGATCAGATGTGTTTTGCTGGTGAAACTTTTACAACTTTTACGTCGACTTCACACAGCTTCCTAAAATATATATTCTACCTGCTGTACGTCCCAGTTCTCCGCATCACCTGCACGGCCCTGAAGCTTTCATCCTGTGCTCACGAAAGAACAAACTGAAAATGGAGGAGAAGTGAATGAAAACGTCACCTCAGATTTGTGCTGATGTGTGTTGCTGTCGTCCACGACAACAGAGATCAAGAGCAACATGTGTCCGTGTGAACAGGATGTTCTTCTTTACTGTCTGGTCCTGGTGGTGGACTAAAGACGTGGATCTGTGTCCAAACACAGCTGGAAGCAGTTTAGTCCTAGTGTTGGTGTTTCTCAGGAAATGAAGTGTTCCAGTTTTATTTTTGTAATTGAACCAAACGACCTGTTGAAGCTGCTTCTTTACTCGCTTCACTCTGCATGTCTGAACCAGGTCATTTATTCTTGTTTCACTCAGTCTAATGAAATGACCTGATACCACAGATATCAGGGTCCAGAAGGTGGAGGAGGTTAAAACTTTTATTTTTGTTGTTGTTGTAGTGTGTCATCTTTTTATTTGCTTTCATGTGTTAATTCATTCAAACGCTGATGAAACAGGTGGATGAAACGTTCTCTGTGTCTCTGTCCTGTCGTTCTCTGTAGAGGCCGACAGCAGGAGAATCTCTCTCTGCAACACCCTGTTGATCCAGCAACACAGCACGGGCTGTGTGTGTGTGTGTGTGTGTGTGTGTGTGTGTGTGTGTGTGTGTGTGTGTGTGTGTGTGTGTG
>NW_019174820.1:446404-448904 GCF_002260705.1 Seriola dumerili | reverse complement strand
CTCTCTGTCTCTCTCTGTCTCTCTCTGTCTCTCTCTCTCTCTCTGTCTCTCTCTCTCTCTCTGTCTCTCTCTGTCTCTCTCTGTCTCTCTCTCTGTCTCTCTCTGTCTCTCTGTCTCTCTCTCTGTCTCTCTCTGTCTCTCTGTCTCTCTCTGTCTCTGTCTCTCTCTCTCTCTGTCTCTCTCTGTCTCTCTGTCTCTCTCTCTCTCTGTCTCTCTCTGTCTCTCTCTCTCTTTCTCTCTGTCTGTCACGTGTGATTGAGACGGGGAGGTCGACCATTTGCATGAGGTCAAAGAGGTGCATTCTGGGACATGGAGGAGTGAGGAGATGGGCTGAGGATGATGATGAGGAGGAGGGGAGGAAGGTCACAGTTAATTGAGCCACCCTGGTGAACCCACGCACACACACACACACACACACACACACACACACACACACACACACATAGGTTCATTCATAATTGATTGCGCTGACTCCAGAGCTGCTGTGTCATTCTGATAATGTAATATCTATAATAATTCTAATAGGTGTGTGTGTGTGTGTGTGTGTGTGTGTGTGTGTGTGTGTGTGTGTGTGTGTGTGTGTTTTAAAAAGATGGAGTGATGGACAGGAAAAGTGAAGAGAGAAGTGACAAAGATCCGAAGAGATATTCTTTTTACTTTGCAAACTGTCGTGATGGAGGGATGAGGGTTAGAAATGAGGAGCAAAGAAGTGAAAAAAATATATAAAGAGAGAGTTTTTTTACAATTGAAGATGTCGATGATGAAGGGATGGAGAAAGAAGTGAAGGATGGATGATTTACTTTTTAAAAACTTTTTTTAAGAACTTAAAAGATGGACAGATGATGAGGAGGAGAACTGGAAAGAGTGCATGAAGAAGAGAAAGAGAGGAGGATAAACTTTGGATGATCTGATAATATGCAATGCAGAGGATAGAGGGAAGAGGAAGGACAAGAAATGAAGAGGTGGAGGGGGACGGAGATATTCAAGGTGAGGGAGAGAGAGAAGAGCAGGAGAGCACAGACTGAAGGAGGGATGGAGGGATAGAAGAGTGATGGAGAGATTGGGAGAGGTTGTTTAAGGATGGGTGGAGGAAAGGAGAGAAAGTGAAAACAGATGGAGAAACAGAAGAGAGAAAGGATTGGAATAAAAAAGTAAAGAGAGGAAAGTAAAGAGGAGTGGAGAGAAAGAAGAGGAAAGAAAAAAGGACAGAACGAAGTTTGTCATTTTTGTTTTGTCTTCACAAAAGATGTTCTTTGTCTTTTGTGTGTGTGTGTGTGTGTGTGTGTGTGTTGTCCGGTGTGAAAGCAGCTGTATTAGCATGCTGACAGGAAGCTGCAGGAGGTTATCTGAACCTCAGAGAGCTTTCTCTGCCTTTTGTTCTCACTGATCTCCACGGCGACACAACAGGGGGATGATGGGATGTGGCGTGGGCGGCCGGGGAACACGGCAGCTGATATGGCGGCTGACAATGAGACGAGTCCCTGTCGACAGCGTTTGACTCTCTGAGACTTAACGAGAGAACATTCGTTAATTTAGTTTTTCTTTTCCTCCTGTGAATGATGGAGAGAGAGGAGGGAGGAGAGGGAAGGAGGGAGGAGAGGGAAGTGATGGGAGCAATTTTTACTTTTATGTAACTGTGCAGAAACATTAAGTGAAACACACACACACACACACACACACACTAATGAAGACAAACAGCTGCACACGGATGCAAACACACTGACAGTGATAAAGAAAAACACACACGTGTACACACACATAGACACTAATGAAGACAAAGACCCACAAACATCATGTGACATCATCGTGTTGAGGTCAGAGCTGCTCGTCCTTCAGTCCATGGTGTGTGTGTGTGTGTGTGTGTGTGTGTGTGTGTGTGTGTGTGTGTGTGTGTGTTTCAGTGGTGGACTGGTTTTGTTCATTAAAGAGTCACTATATAAAGTTATGAAATTATTTTATTGAAGTTAAATGAAGTTTACTTCCTCACCTTGTGTCTGTAGATGAGCGTCACACCTGAACTGAGTCTGGTTCGTTTGGGTTTAATCATATTAAACCCAAACGATATTACACATATATTAAATATTATATTATATGTAATAAATTGATTGTCATGAAAGATGCACTCAAGTTGCATTTTGGGAAATGTAGGATCCTGCACATGTCACAACAGGTTGACATGTGGGGAACTAAAAACACTTTGAATTGACGTTTGCACCTGTTGGAAATCAGGGAACCACCTTCAATTAGAGAGAAACAGACGAACCAGATTCATTAGTTTTATAATCAAAGGTTTAGTTTAGTGAGAAGAAGTGAGACAGGAAACTTCAAAAACTGTTCTTTCTTTTTTTTCTTTTTTTTCTTTTTTTTTGTGCAAAGGGCCACAGGCCGCATCCAATCAAAGCCGCTGCAGTAAAGATCATATATACATATATACATATATATATATATATATATATGTATATACTGTATATATATATATATATATATACACACACATATA
>NW_019174820.1:411110-446364 GCF_002260705.1 Seriola dumerili | reverse complement strand
TGTGTGTGTGTATATATATATACATATATATATATATATGTATATATATATGTATGTATACAAAGCCAAAAACAACTTAACAATCTGAAGGATTACAGACTCCTAACTATCCATGGTAAACAAAGCATTAGATTTTGTATTTCATACCATGGTTAACCAATCGTCATGGAAACACTTGCTGAGTAATAATAGAGAAATAATATTTTAATCTTTAAAATGAATGTGAATCCGCCTTCGAAGGATTCAGTAATCCAGTCGAGAGGGCGTCTGCGTGTGACTTCGTCAATCAGTTTCTGCTCCACGAGCGTTCTCAGCTCCTCTGGTCCTTTTCCCAGGATTCAGAGCGACAGTCGCAAAGCGGTTTCACGTCCCGCTGTAAATATGATGACGGTGGACGATGTTCATTCTGACACCTTTATTGTGAAAGGTGAGAAGGCAGATCCTGAGAGGTTGATTCAAACCAGCTGATCTGTCTCAGCGCATGAAGACCAGGATCAAACTGATTAAAACAGAAACTGAGCATGTGACAGGTGCACGTTCAGACCTGCATGTGTACCGTGTGCACGTGTGTGTGTGTGTGTGTGTGTGCATGTGGTGTCTAGACACAGGGCTTTATACAGGGCTGCCATTGAAATGGATGAAGCTGCACAGCGAGGTGCAGTGAGAGGTCAGAGGTGAAGCTCCGCCTGCACGGCGAGGATTTAAAGTCAGAGGAGACACTTTCATACATTATAGACAGACAGACAGACGGACAGCAGGAGGTGAAGCAGGGACTCTGACCTGCTGAAGGACACACACACACTCACACACACACACACACACTCTCTCTCAGCTGGTTATTTAGCTTCACACACACTCCACTCATTCTTCTTCTCATGCATTAGAGACGTGAGTGATGGTGGAAGGTGAGCCGAGTTCTGACCTGCTCGCCGCTCGCTCTGTTCGACCTCACAGCATTAAAAACACTCCGACATGTTGGGATTCAGACGGCCGCTTCGCTTCAACACACACACTCACGTCACGTTCCCTTCATGCATTTCAGAGGGACTGAAGGTGAGGCAGGTACGCTTACCTTCACAAGGTCGCCAACGCCGCTGCTGAAAGGATTCAAATCAACAGTTTGAAGTTTTTTTTATTTCATGAAGGTAGAAAATTCAGCCGCTCTGCGAGAACAAATGAAGACACAGCGATATTAAAAACATGCTTCAGCTACGTCTGCCGTCCTCAGGAGTCAAAGGTCACAGAATTTTGTTGTTTTTCTTCAGTACACACACACACACACACACACACACCATTTTTGTTGTTCTTTTCATGCATTTTGTAACAGCTGTTGACGAAAGACTCTGACCTTCTCAAGGACGCATCACCAAAGATTCAAATAGATGTAGTTTTTTTTTTTAGTAGTCCGGACCTTAAATTTCACTTTCACAGTCTTCTCTAATGTTTGAAAAGGATTTCTTTCTCCAGAACACACGGCACCATTTTGATGATAGTTCAAGCTCCTCCAGTGTAAAGGTCTCTGTCCATGTGTAGTTTGATTATAGATCAGGTTCTCTATTAACTCTGTGAAAGTATCAAAGCCTCAGTCCACAGAGAATGGAGCTATATTTTATATATTTTCTAATTTATTTTATTCATCCTAGATTCTGTTTCTATTCTTATTTTCTTTATCATGTTTTTCTGTTTTTCTTTTGTGCTGCTGTGTCAGTTTGAATTTCCTCTTGGTGGGATCAGTAAAGCTTCATCTTATCTGCAGAGTGTCTATATGTTTATTATTCAAACCAACAATATGTGAGTCCGTCTCTCAGCTTCCTACTGAAGATGTGAATCTCCTCGTTTATAGAAGGTGACTTCCTGGTGCAGCTGGTGTGTGTCGTTCTTATCAAACAGGAGGAAATGGAGCATTTGTTGGGGACTATTTTCAGCAGCGTATTAATCCGCATTTGGTGCTGGAGAGAGTATCTGTAGCAGCAGGACTGTGTGTGTGGGACGGAGTGTGTGTGTCGATGCTGATGAAGGAACATGTCACCCGGTGCAGCAGTGTGACTCACTGATGTGATTTTAATAGTTTCTGGAAACAATGGCGCTCTACGGCTCAGAGGAATAAATATCTGAGGCTTCGTTACGCAGACGATCCTCGGTTTGGCACCGCACCGGACGAGAAGAGAAAAATGTGTGAATGAAGGATCAAATGACAGATGGCTGCTGGGTGTCAGTGTTTCCTGTCTGGTCCAGGTCAAAGTTAAATCTATGCCTTTTCTTCTGAATGGCGTCCTTCAGTTGTAGACGTTGAATAATCTGAAAGCAACAGGCCTTACTTAATGTCAACACATTTCTCTGCAGCTCCTCCTCCTCTCTCCTCCTCCTCCTCCTCCTCCTCCTTTCCATCTCCTCCTCGGGTTCAGATTTACAGCCGGCCATTACTTCGATGCCACGGAAGCTGTAAAGAGATCAGCATCGCCGTCGGAGACCAGAATTGATGCTCGCTTTATTGAAGTGAGAGGGCAGAGATGTGTGTGTACATAAGTGAATGGTAGAGTGCTTCAGACTGTGTGTGCAACAAGCATGACAAATGTGTGTGTGTGTGTGTGTGTGTGTGTGTGTGTGTGTGTGTGGAGAGGTGTGACTTTATTTCAGCACAGATCAGAGGTGACGTGTGTTTAATGGCACGCCTGCTCACACACACATGTTTGTACTTCTGTACTTGTGAGGACCGTCGTTGGCGACACACATTCTCCAGCTGCAGACCTTAGAGTGATAGTTGTGGTGGCGTGACGTGGAACTGATCTAGAGTCAGTGTGAGAGGAGCGGCAGGAGCACAGGTACACCAACAGAGTGAGGAGCTGCTGTGGGCGGGGTCTGCAGAAGGTGCGATTGTGCGTAGGAATACGGTAGTTCAGTGGTCGACAGAATGTAGTTCCAGAGAAAAGGGCTGGTGGTGAAAATATTCCAAATAAAGTGAACACTTGATATAACTCATAACATTTTTTATTCCTCCGCCCGGCGACAGTCAGAGCGGCAGCTATGTTGTTTTTATGTTTTCTGTCCATCTCCTTCTCGTGGACATGATATCTCAGTAACACCTTGATGAAACGTCTTCAAACTTGGCAGAGACATTCACTGGGACTCACAGATGAACTGATTAGATTTTGGGGGTCTTAGGTCAAGGTCATGGTGACCTCAGAAAACACTTTTTAGCCATTACTAACTTCTACACAGATGGTTCATATTTTCTGTGACTCTGGATAAACAGGATGTAACCTGGAACTAGTCCGACTGAAGGAGGGATACGACCAGGAGCAGGTGATTCTAGTTTAAAGTGTATCCATCCATCCATCTAACAAATATAGAGCAAGGTTGCTGGTCTAATTATATGGTGTGTTTTTATATTTTGCCGTGAGGGGAAAACTAATTTCTACAGACTGATCTGACATGAGAAGAAACTCCACAACCTAACATTGGCTCATTCAGTGTCTCCTGCTTTATTTTATTTGGCTGTGAGATTGTAATTACCTTTGACAAGGCGGGAACACGGCGTGTTGAAGACGCTCACATTAGACTTGTTACAAGTCCGACCTGCTGAGGTTTCCGTCGTGAGACCAACATGTGAAAGTGCCAGAGTGATACTGAGGAGGAGAGGATGGAGGGAAGGGGAGAACACAAGGAGGGAGGATGTAAAGTAAGTTGAGGAGGAGGACGGAGGAGAGACTGAGGGCAGGAGGTGGAGAAGGAGGACGACCCTCAATATGAATAAGGAGAGAGGTAAAGCGTGTGTTTGTGTGTGCCCGAGGAATGGTAATTAAGATCATTAAATGCAAATAAACACATTGACGAGCGATCATTTTTATCGACAGGCGCAGATTGATTGACACCTTGCCATTCGGGCTGCGCTGCCAATCGATAGAAAAACATATTGATCAGAAGGTGAGAGTCGCAGACGGAGCTCAGAGTGATACTGACCTTCTGGAGTCTGCAGCACATTTAATGCAAAGAGTGTATCGCTCTCTGATGAAAGTTCACTCCCTTCAACACCTGCAATTTGACAAAGTCTTGTGAGCTCCTTCAGGGAGGTGCAGGGATTCTGGAGGAGGGACCGTGTGTCCTTGAAGGCGTGTAATGGCTCTTTGAAGAGATTCCTCCACTTCTTTGAGAGGTGTAATGGTTCCCTGGCTGATTGCAGTTGTCTTTGAAGGATATTTCAGGAGCGTCCGTGTTTTTTATTGTGTTTATTTGTGAAGGTTTACATGAGTATTCTGGCTCTGAGGGAGCTGGGGTCATTTCACTGAATCGGAGGAGTTCAGGAGTCAGTCCAACCTTTGTGGTAGATATTGAGGTCTCTTCCTTTAAAGGGATAGTTCTGGTTTAAGTCGAGTGGCAGAGTGATGTGTTGCTGTGGGCGGGGCCACAAGAAAAAACGTGTTTTAGACACTTTTAAAAAGGAAACAAAGATTTTCATCTTTATCTTCTCGTGAAAACAGTTCCTTCTTTGGCACTACATTTTATCAACCGCTGAACTACCGTATTCCTACGCAGCAGTGCGCCTGCAGAGCGCACTGTGTTACGCTGCTTTCTGATTCCGTCAGCTGACCTGCAGCTGCAGCGGTAAACGGTAGATTCACATGACCTGTAGTAGCTGTGTGAGTTGTGACTCTGTTAGCTACATATAGCAACACCTTGTACAGGTGAGGTGGGTCAGCAACAATCACAGCTGCTTTCTTTTACCTGAGACCAGAGCTGTTCCCTGAACTCAACCAAGTATTTACTCTTTTACTTTTAAATACAGTGATGATGGTAACCCTCACCCTCTCTAACATAAGGAACCTTAACCATGTTCCTAAACCTCAGACCAGGAAGTACCTGAATCACTTCATGTGATTTTTAATAGTTTTGGAAAACACTGATGAACAGTGTTATCACGGTGAGAGGGTCGTCACATCAGAAACATACGGATCATTTTTAAAGGCGGCGGGAAACACTGTAGTTCAGTCAGGAGGACGTGTTTACTTCATCCTGCTCTGCAGTTACAGCAGCAGGTCATTAACTCAACTTTTTAAGTTTGAGCTCGAACGACAGGCAGGGAGGGGCAAAGAAGAAGATACTGCCAAACTGCCTCATGGGAAATGTAGGACCCAGAGTATTTGGGGACGATAGCACACAGAAAACAATCGTCTTCAACACTTTAATCTGACAAACGTCATGTGTTTATACTGTGTGAGAAAGACAGAGTCACACACACACACACACACACACACATTTAATCTAAGACCTTTATACTCCACACACTCTGTATTCTTGCTTGCTAATGACACAGGCGCTAATTTCCTAATGCCTCCTGTCACCCCCAACACACACACACACACACACACACACACACACACACACACACACACACACACACACACACACACACAGCAATACACAATGATTAACTCAGGTTTTCTAGATACACTTCTGCCTCTATCTCTCTCTCACAAATCACACACACTTTCTCTGTTTCACAACCAACTTTTCTTACACACACACACACACACACACTCAAATGACACATGGGCTAATTTGCTAATGTCCCTTGTCCCCTAAACACACACACACACACACACACACACACACACACACACACACACACACACACACACACACACACACACACACACACAGACGTCTAGTTTACGCCTCGGTGTGACTGATATCCCGACCATTATGGGCCCTTTATTTACACTGGCTTTACAAATGAGCCCTAATTACTGGGTCTTAATGATGTGGTGGGGCGAACGATGAGCGAGGTAGCTCTGCAGAGAGATAACGAGAGAGAGAGAGGAAGAGAGGGAGGGAGAGGAGGAGAGGGAGGTGAGAGAGAGGGAGGAGGCGTTTGCTTGGAGGGTTTTTTGTAAATGTCAAGAGCAGAGAGTTGATGGCTTCATCAATCCTTTATCCTTGCAAAACACCTGGAGGAGGAGAGAAGACGGGGGGGGGGGGGAGATAAGTCAGGGAGAGGAGGAAGAGGTACAGAGGGATGGAGAGAGAGAGGGTAGCTAGAGGGAGAGGAAAGAGGAGGAAGAGGAGGGAGGGAGAGATCAGCCAAAGGGAGAAAGTTGGGGAGGATGAGAGATAGGAAGGAAGAGAAGGAGGACACGAGCATGGGAGGGGAGGAGGGAGGAGAGACGAGGTGAAGAGACAAGGGGGAGGAGAGATAAAGAAGAGTGAAAGTCGGAGGGGAGAAAGCAGGTGGAGGAGAGAGGAAAACAGCTACAGGGACGAGAGGAGGAGGAGGTAAAAGAGGGATCGAGGATGAGAATGGAGAGGAGGGGAAGGAGGTGATGAGATAAAAGGGAAGTGGAGAGAGGAAGGTGTGGGTAAGGAGAGCAAGGATGGGAAGGAGAAGGACAGATGAACAAGGAAGGGAACAGGGAGGAAGAGAGGAGGAGGGAAAGGAGGAAAGACAAGGTGGGGAGGAAAAGAAGAGAGGGAAGAAAGGTGGAAACGAGGGATGTAGAGGAGGAGGTGAAGTCAGGAGGGAGGAGGTGAAGGAAGGACAATGTGAAGGGAAGTGTAGGCTGGTCACAGGTAATATTTAAAATGAATCAATGATGTAGTTTCACAGTAGAAATCAATGATCTGATCACATCAATAAAAATATTGTGCGGGACTCGTCAGCGGTACCTCCCCCCCCAGGTCCTGGATCAGGATCAGGTCCTGGATCAGGATCAGGTCCTGGATCAGAACCAGAACCTGGATCAGGACCAGCGATGACCCTGTTTGTTGAACAGATAAATGTTTCCTCTCTGACACTCGTCTCCCTCTTCTCTCCTGGTGTAATCCCCCTCCTCTGTTTCCTATCTCCCTCCTCTCTCCTTTAACATCTTCCTCTCAGCGCCATCTCTCTCTCATTACAGATCCATTTCTTTCTCTTTATGCCCCCCCACCATCTCTCTCTCTGCTGCCGCTGCTGTCTGTCCTAATCTCTCTCGCCCCTCTCCGCCCTGTCTCCTGTCATTCCCCCTTTCTTCTCCCCCTCCTCCTCCCCCTCTCATCTCCCTCTCATCCTCCTCAGTGTAATGCAGGATAAAGACATTGGGATCACATATGGCCGAGTGGTAATGGCGCTGCGCCACTTAAATCCACTCATTTAAGTGCAAATCGGTGTCATTCTGAAGCCGCCGAGCAGATGCTAGGCCATGTCAGCATAACTCGATGTGACCACTGCTGGCTTAGAGAGAGAGAGAGAGAGTGTGTGTGTGTGTGTGTGTGTGTGTGTGTGTGTGTGTGTGTGTGTGTGCGTGTGTGCGTACGTGCGTGCGTGCTCTGTAACCCCTATGGATTGTGATGAAAGTACCTTCTCCTTAAATGCAGAAAACAGATAAATTGATAGGCGATTATAGCGAGGGATTTGTGCACATGGGTCTGTTTTAAAGATGTCCTATATACGTGTGTGTGTGTGTGTGTGTGTGTGTGTGTGTGTGTGTGTGTGTTTGTTTTAAAAGGTGTTTCATGGACCATGAATGTAACAAACAAGAAAGTTAAAAGAAAAGTAAGGCTCTTACTGAGAAGGAAGGGGTGAGAGGAAGGTAAATAATTACAGAATGAAAGCATCAATATATAAAGACCTGCTCTCCAACCTTTATTCGCATAAAAGTAAATATCTAGATTAGATTTAAAAGGAAATTTTGGATTAAAAATAACAGATACTTCTTTCAGAGCGTTAATGATGCAGTCTTAAAGCTCCTCCAGTGTAAAGGTCTGTGTCCATGTGTAGTGTGATTATAGATCAGCTCTAGCTTCTATATTAATACTGTGAAAGTATCAAAGCCTCAGTCCACAGAGAAATGCACACAGCCTGTATTCAGAAACTGAGCCTTAAAACCAGCCGTCAGGACTTCTGGAACTTTGTGATGTCACAACAAAGCAGTCACCAAGCCCCGCCCACCTGGACCCACCATCCAAACCTTGCAGGATTTGGTTTCTCAGAGTGTTTCTACCTGAAATCTGCTTTATTTTTATTGGATCACTCAGAAAAACAGTCAGCCAATCAGAAGAAAGGCTCAGAGCCTCTTGGTTGTGTAAAAACAATAAAAGTGAAATAATGATAATAATAACAATAATAAAAAGCAGTGATATACAACAAGTTTGCAAAGTGGTGGAAAAGTGAAAGTTAGGGCCGACTAACATTTATTCTAAAGTAAGGAGAGTTTATTTAATATTTTTAGAAGTTAGGAAGCTTGTGTTGTTCGGCCCCTAGAACCTTAAAGTTGTATTTAACTGTATTCTGAATTCTGAATGTGATTCTGTTAAAGGTAAAATTAAAGACTTTTCTTGAAAATATACAATGTGAAAAAATGACATAAAAGCAAAACACAAATGTTATTTTTTCAACCCTAACCCTTCTTATTTTATCAGACTTTTTATAATTTGTGAAAACCAACAGATTAGATTTCAGTGTCTTCGTCTCTTTCCTTATGAAGAGTAAATTAAATTCCTGTAGCTGCTCAGAGATGATCGTGTCTCTGATGATCTTTCAGGAATTATGGAGAGCAGATTTGTTTTTAGCCTGAGGAACATGTTTTTTATCCAGTGAGACATTTGAAGTTTTCAAATGACAAAAAAAATCCAATTCTAGTGCAAGTGAATCAGTTTGAAGCAATGTGGTTTTTATAGGATGAAAATACCTGAAAGTCTCCAGGTTCACCGGCTCGGTGTTTCCACGCTCCTGATTATTTCATAACTTTCCTTGTTAGTTATAATATGCAGATGATTTCTCACCGAGTTTCTCCGCGTAAATGAAGTTTTTAGGGTTTGGAGGATGAGACATTTCCCCTGACACCTCTGTGATTTAGTCTCTCAGCCCCTCAGGTACACATGATAAAAAAGCTCATTTTTATTCACAGTCAGGGAGTGGGTCATATTTAAATCATAAATGTCATTACGGTTCACTTCTATCTATAATGGATCCACCATCAGAGGAAGATTAGCTGAATGTGTCGTCTGCGCTTTTTTCAGGCCGACTCATTATTAGCGGCGTGATAACGCTGTTTAATTGTAATCATTATTTAGCTGCTGCGTCGTTTGTGCGGCGGCGCGCTCGCTCTACATTATGAACAGCCGATAAAAGTTTAATGAAAGATGGCTGTCGTTTGGTTTTCGCTTCTGTAAGAACACCTGACGCATCAAATCTACTTTTCTCGTCTTCTTTTTCTTTTGTGCCGTGTTTTTAAATTAATGTAATGTTCATCCTTTTGTTTACGTTTGCCATCGCAGTTTACTTTCCTCCACCCTGCCTCGTCTTCTTCCACCTCACTTAGTAATTTCCTACATTTCCCAGGATGCATTTCACTGCTGCTCATACCCAAACTTCCTCAGTGTCTGTGTCGGATTCAGAAGATGAAAAAAAAGAAATGTAATTAATTTGTTAATTAATTAATCTTTAGTTTCTTTTGTTCATTTTATTTAATTTTTGAATCTGAAACACTCACATACAGCACCTTTAACCCTGCGTTCATCATTGTAACCATGGCAACAAAGGTCATCTAACCTTAAAGAAGTAGGCAGGTGTGTGTGTGTGTGTGTGTGTGTGTCGATCGATGGTGATGATGATTTTAATGGAACACATGGGCAGAGACAGGTGGAGTGAAGCAGCTCATGTTTCTCAATGGCTACTGAGAGACTACACACACACACACACACACACACACACACACACACACACACACACACACACACACCGTGCTGTAGACTAACCAGATGAGAAAATACATTGAACAGGAATGTGATTTGTTTTTCTCTTCCACGAATGAAAACCTAAACTTTTCAAACAGGCCTTGAACGCATCACGATGCCACTTGATGTTTGAGGCATCGCTGCTCCATGATGGAGGGCAGGAGGTCCTCCATACAGCCCCGCCGACGCTATCCCAGCATGCACGGCTGTTTTGGTTCACAACCCCGTTGTCTCCTCCCCCTCCCTTTTCCTCTTTCTCTCCATCACTTGTTTTATTCTGTTAAATAACTTCCTGCCTCTCCCCTCCTCTCCTCCACCGCTGTCAACATCTTCATGTCTTTCTGTCTCCTCTGGTCTTTTCTCTTCCTCTCTCATACTCAGACTTGATTTCCATTCAGAGCAGCATCGTCAGACCACCTCAATAATTCAACACATCTCACTGGCAGCTTTTGTCTCTTGTCAGAATGTGTTCGTCTTAATGAAGCTCCAGTTTTTGTTTCTGTCTAAAATCTTGATAAACAGCTGCAGGATCCAGAGAGGAGAAGAGAGGAGCTGATAAATGCTGATACCTCCTGTTGGTCACCTTCACTAATCACCTCAGAGTAATAATGAGCTGCAGGAGTGAGTCCTAAGACCTGGACATCTGACATCTGGTTCCCTCGTCCCAAAGTTGATTTTTGGATTTGTATTTAGTTAAAACAAGCTTGAGACATTTTCACGTTTTATTCTACGACATAAAATCCATCAGTAAATACTCCAGTCCTGATTCTTGAAGCTTTTACGTCTCTGTTGCTAACGAGTGTCGAAATGAGACTCATAGGTTGTCGGGGACGTTAAACGTCGCCACGCTGAACATGAAAACAGATCTACTCACAGGTCCACCTTTACAGCCTGGTTAACTCACCAGTCCACCTTTACAGACAGTTTGAAGTCATGTGACCGTGGTGATGAAGTCATGTGACCGTGGTGATGAAGTCATGTGACCCTGGTGATGAAGTCATGTGACCCTGGTGATGAAGCCTAGCATTAGCTTGTTATTCCTGCTGGTTGTATTGAGGCTTCAAACATCATAGATGTTCATTAGTGAAGATGATCCTGCTGAACTAAACCTCAGAATCAGAAACTGTTTTTTATTTTCTGTAATAATCCAGAAAACAATGGAGAAATCCTATTGGCTGTTGTGGAAGGAACTACAAAAGCCTACAAAAATGATCCCTGCTGCTTTATGAACCTAAAGCAGAGGCGAGCAGTTCAAGAATCATTATTTACTTTCACATCTAATTCACACATTTCTCCATGAACCATCCACCAACGTCTGTTTTTAATAAGACAAGGAGTCAAACACCAGAGTAGTTTCCTGTTCCACACGCTCCCTGTTCACTGATCAGCTGATGAAAAGCTGAGACCTGAGTGAACGTGAGAGGGGAATATGAACATATCTCTAGTTCATATTGAGTGTGAATGGACAGAATTTCAGTGTTTGTTACGGTGAGATGTTTCAGTTTTTGAGGTGCAGAAAAAAGGATAATGTAGTGATTTTTCTTAATGAATCTTTGCCCAGTTCAGGAAAAATAAACTTGTCACAGAAAAATAAAACCCTCTTAAAGTTTCCTTCCCAGACTCTTATTTTCCTGACAGGAAGCAGACAGAAATCTCAAAGAAGAAGAAAGAGGAGGAGGAGGAGAGAAGTCACAAAACAAAATTACAGCTCCCAATGAGCAGGAGTTCGATTGGTGCAGGATTAGTGTTATCAGCCGACCTGTCTGCAGACATGTATGGGGGGTAATTTGTGCCAGAAGTTTGAATTAAAATCAGGAAAAAAAGAACTGCTGCAATTACTGCAAATCAGCGTCTCAGGTGAGATCAGGACTGACCCACCTGCAGACAGAGAGAGGGACTGTTAACAGGCTCTAACAGAAATACATAACTTCTATATTTCTATATGATATTTGCTTTTATGTCTAGAATATTTGCAGTTCTATATTGGAAAAATATGAAAATATCTCCAAAATATGACCCTGGGGTTCATCTGGTGACTGTCTGGAGCGGCCCGACCCCCAGGTTGGGAACCACTGAACGAAACAAGCTAATAATGACAAAACAGGTGTTTTCTGATCATCACCAAACAGGAAGTGACTGAGTCGTAGTGTTTGAACCCGTCACACCAGGACGACACAGGGAGGGAAAATAGCATCAGATCTCATCAGCAGCTGTTTCCTGGTCGGTGGCGTCGCGGTGAGAAGAAGAGCCGAGCTCGACTTCGCTGCATCAGCTCTTGAAGCTGATGACTTGTTGGTGTTTGTAAATCTGAGGCGGGAGAGAGGAGTTAGTCCCAGACCTGAATCTGTACTGTCGCAGAGAGGAGGACCGGTGAGAGGGAGGAGGTGATGTTGCAGAGATCAGGAGCCGAGCGCCGTCATAAAAACACTTCCTCCGTTCAAAAGTTCAAACACTGAGTAAACGCCTGGACTGGTTATTAGTGTTCACCTCATATTAACAATACAGTTTATTTTTATTTCTTTGAAGCAGTTTGGGACCCTAATCTCACTTTCCTTTCAGCTGTAGTTGTATTATTATTCCTTGTGTCATATATTATATCTATATTTCTATTTCTTTTTTGATTTATAAAAGTTTACGCACAAACAATAAATCTAAAGTTTCCTGTTTATTTTGTTTAAGTATTTTAGTTATTACAGAAGTCAGGAAGAGAAGTTTGTTTTTTAAAATATCACAAATCTTTTTTGTAGTTCACTTGTTGTCGCTGCAGCTGCCGGAGTGAACTGGAGTCAGACTGAACGTCCTTTTTGTCCCCTGTCTGCTCCCGTAGAGCTGAGCTGTAGTTCAGATGTAATGGGACGGTGGAGAGAGAGAGAGCAGATGGGGCATAAAGCAAATGCAGCACACATCAGGGACCTGTGTGTGTGTGTGTGTGTGTGTGTGGTGTGTGTCCTGTGTTGTGTTGTGTTCTGTGTGTGTGTGTGTGTGTGTGTGTGTGTGTGTGTGTGTGTGTGTGTGTGTGTGTGTGTGTGTGTGTGTGTGTGTGATCTCAGGTGTACATTGGAAGCTGGCTGGGATTGGCTGACGTTGTCCAAGTTGTTTTAACATGAAACCAGATCCAGACGACACGTTGGTCTCGTGGTCGGAGTCAGCTGAGACCACGACCATGACGTTTCTTTAACCCGGACCTCATGTCTGAGCGGATCCACACAAATGTTAATCAGGCTCCAGCTGCTGGGAAACAAGTGAAACATGTTGATGGTGAATATTTTGCAGATGAGTTCAGTTTTAACACTTTAATTAACAAATATTCATTAAAAAGTTTCTTCAGTAAGTTAATAAAGTTCAGATCTGTTTCTTTTAGACTGGATTCATTGTTGCAGAGTGTGTGAGCATCATTTTCAGGCAGAAGCTAGTGAGTTGAATAAATCAGTGCCAGTAAAGTCGAAGCCAATCAGGGATTTTGAGTGTTTGATTCTGTGACACAACTTTTACTTTGAAAAGTGATGAATGCAGCGACTGGTCTGTTAAATGGAGAACGTCATGTTTCATCAAAGCGCAGGAACGTTCCTCGTCTTTCTCCAGTTCACCTGAAGTGGAACGATTGTGTGTGTGCACCTGTCGTTCTGACGTGTTGCTGATCCTCCTGTATGTTTGTGTCTGGTGTGTAAATATGTCAGTATGTGCATGCAAGCGTACAGGCATGTGTATTAGGTGTGTGTGTCCATGCACACACCAGCAGCAGCCGTCGTAGTCGTAGTTCACCGCGGTTCTTTCATCCGCAGCAGAGCATCATCATCATCATCTCCCTCCACTCGCAGGCCAGCCCGGCTCAGGCAGCAGGCAGAGAGCGGCGGGGCGGCGAATCCAACGCATCCGGGCGGAAAGAATCAGAGTTTACACAACGGCGAGGCGGAGAAATTAAAGATGATTTTTATTTTCTTTATCTGGAGGAGAATTCATTACCTGGCAGAGGAGCGGGAGCTGAGAGCTGTCAGCCAAGAATAATGACTTGTCTAACTGATAGGGAGAGACACACACACACACACACACACACACACACATACACACACACACATTCATAGATATACACACACACACACACACACATTCATAGATACACACAAGGCTTTTATATAAAACAGTCACAGTCACACACAACAGCAACAAACACATTCAGACTCACACACACACACACACACACACAGGAGTACCAGACCTCGGTTGTCATGGTTACAGAAATAAACACGTGGACTGTACCGAGAGCAGCGTACCTTCCTTCATCGCCATGGGTACAGTAATAAACGGTCATGGCTCGGTTAGGTTTGGGAGAGGATGGTGTTTTGGGTTAAAATAATTTCTTCCTCAACATTAAGTGATCTCTGTTGTCATGGTTACAACATAAACAGCTGGTTTCACACAGTAATTGTAAACACCGCTCTCCTGTGTCACATCCATCCACCACCACCTCCTCCTGACGTGGACTTTGTCTCTTTATACTACGTCACTAACACTTTTCCCTTTGCTCCTGTCATCATGACTACGACCACTAGCTGTTGCCTAGCAACAAACCTAACTATGACATCATAACAACCTGCTGACAGGAGACCTGTGGGCTCGTTTCTTACAGGAAGGCAGGTGTGTCAGGGAGGTGTGCACATCCACTGTCCACACGTGTCTGTGGTAAAGTTTCCTGTTTGTTGCTGCACAGGCAGAACACAGTGTAACACACTGAAACACACTGAAACACAGTGTAACACACTGAAACACACTGAAACACAGTTAAACACAATGAAACACAGTTAAACACAGTGAAACACAGTGTAACACACTGAAACACACTGAAACACAGTTAAACACACTGAAACACAGTTAAACACAATGAAACACAGTTAAACACAGTGAAACACACTGAAACACACTGAAACAGTGAAACACAGTGAAACACAGTGTAACACACTGAAACAGTGAAACACACTGAAACACAGTGAAACACACTGAAACACAGTGTAACACAGTGAAACACAGTGAAACACAGTGAAACACAGTGTAACACACTGAAACACAGTAAAACACAGTGTAACACAGTGAAACACACTGAAACACAGTGAAACACACTGAAACACAGTGTAACACAGTGAAACACAGTGAAACACAGTGAAACACAGTGTAACACACTGAAACACAGTAAAACACAGTGTAACACAGTGAAACACACTGAAACACAGTGAAACACAGTGAAACACAGTGTAACACAGTGAAACACACTGAAACACAGTGTAACACACTGAAACACAGTGAAACACAGTGAAACACAGTGAAACACAGTGAAACACAGTGAAACACAGTGAAACACAGTGAAACACAGTGAAACACAGTGAAACACAGTGAAACACAGTGAAACACAGTGAAACACAGTGAAACACACTGAAACACAGTGTAACACAGTGAAACACACTGAAACACAGTGTAACACAGTGAAACACACTGAAACACAGTGTAACACAGTGAAACACACTGAAACACAGTGTAACACAGTGAAACTCAGTGTAACACACTGAAACACAGTGAAACTCAGTGTAACAAACTGAAACACACTGAAACAGTGAAACACAGTAAAACACAGTGTAACACAGTGAAACAGTGTAACACAGTGAAACACAGTGAAACACAGTGAAACACAGTGTAACACAGTGAAACAGTGTAACACAGTGAAACACACTGAAACACACTGAAACACAGTGTAACACACTGAAACACAGTGTAACACAGTGAAACACACTGAAACAGTGTAACACAGTGAAACACATTGAAACACACTGAAACTGACAGAAGCTGAAATTGAGTTTGGTCTAATTATCTCAAGAAATCCCCTGTTTTTATTTCATTTGATCCACTGTTAATGTAAAAATGTTGATTAATGCAGCTTTCAAGTAAATTATTGTTGATTTTAGCACAGACTCTGGGTTCAGATTGCTTCATTAATACGAAGCCTGTGAAACAGCTGATGGATGTCTGTGTTGGCTCTGGAGGAGCTTCAGGGTTGTTTCCATGTCAGCGTTACTTCCTGGGTGTAGGATCTTAGAAAGGTTTGCATTGCATCATGGGAAATGGAGGATCCAGAATCTTTGGTTCTTGTCCCATCCCAGAGACTAAGAGTCTATATAATAATAATAATAATAATAATAATAATAATCTTAATCTTAATCTTTGTTTTTTTTTGTTTTTTTTAAATCTGACTTCCCACAACTCTCCCCACTTTATGGAAATACAACACTAACTCATGTGCCCATATTTACAGTTCTGCTGATACACACGACTCCACACACACTGTGTGTCTCTAAACACTCACACACAGTCTCAGTAATGTGGTACATAAAACACACACACACACACACTCTCTCTCCGGTCCTGGCAGGCTCGTCTGCGTCGGTAATAACCTCCCTGTGCCCCGATCCAGAGGAAATCAGCTGGAATGTGAAATTGAAAACAAACAGTCATTTCAGATAGTGAAGCCTCTCCGTCAGCCGCCGTCCCCCTCTCTGTTTGAAGCTGGCAGATTGTCCTCAGATCATATCCAGATATACAGTATAGCTCATGTTCCCTAAATCCCTATCTAATAGACAACTCATACATAATCAGGAGCAGCCGAGAGGCGACGGCAGCAGCCGCTCTGGTTGTTGTGCGGATACTGAGCGGCAGCTATCACCTCCGTCAGGGAGGAGACGCTGCTTCACCCCCAACTTCAGCTTCTGACTGAGTTTCAGCTTCTCACTGGAACATTTAACTGCTTTTAAAACATTTATTCTTATTTATTTTAAATGTTCCTGAATTATTTGATTGCAAATTATAAACACAGCAATGCAACAGGTATATTTTTATAATAAGCACATGCACACCTACACAAGAAAAATAAAGTGAATTAATTACAAATGTTTAAAAAAAAAAGGCAATTACAGAAGAAAATAAGGAGGAAAGAAATAACCTTCACAATTATTTCTCAGTCCAGTTATCCAAGAGTCAGTAGACTGGAACTCATTAAGAGTTGTCAGAATGAAGGCTGCTGTGATTCTAGATTTTTCTCACTGTCGACAAACCAACAGTGAGTGTCTGACTCTCAGCTCTGAGCTCATTGGTTCATACTCAGCATGGAAATGTGTTTTTAAAAAGGCTCAGTTGTTTCCTAAAAACTGCTTTTCACCGCAGGAAACAGGAGGAGGTAGAGCGTTTGTTGGGGACTATTTTCAGCGGCGTATTAATCCACATGCGGTGCTGTAGTGTGTGTTTGTGGCAGCAGGACGGTGTGTGTGGGCGGAGTCTAAATAAAGGACGGTGTGTGTGGGCGGAGTCTAAATAAAGGACGGTGTGTGTGTTTGAGGTGATGAAGTGCGACAGTGATGAGAGTCACTGATGTGAGTTTCAGATGTTTGTTGTTTGATTCTCAGTCACACACGATAAAACTGTTTCACACTGTTGTATATTTGACTGACAGCAGGACGCGTGTCTGGTGAACCAGTCCTGTGTGTGTGTGTGTGTGTGTGTGTGTGTGTGTGTGTGTGTTTACTACCTAAATGAACAGTGTGACATTCGGAGAGAGGCTCTTTCTGTCAGTTTTGTGTGTCGTAAGGGAAAACAAGCAAAAGTCAAATTAATGCTAGTTTTGTTTGTGTTCTCTAGGTTCATATACATGTATATTTCATGTATGTTATTAACTTATATCTTCATATATCTAGAGCATGTTTCTGTGATAATAATACATCCCCTTATAGATGACATATATGTCACACATACACTCTGTACTGAACATCAGTTCAGCTTCTAAACAGTGAAATGATCAGACATAGAGCTTCCCAGCAAAGCTTTTATTGTGAAAGATGTTTCCTGTCCCACTCCTTAATATGTTAAATGATAATTGTGGCTTCTATTTACTGTCACTAAAAAAATCACCAATCACAGCTCTTCTTGTCTGGCTAAACAGAGAGAGAGAGAGAGAGAGAGAGAAAGGAAATAACTAAAATACACAGAGAAGCAGAAGAGAAGAAAGTTAGAGACAGAAACAAAATGAAACACAAAAAACCGAGGAGACAGAGGAAGAGAGACGTTAATGAAAGTTTAAAAAAAAGAGAGATCGAGGTAGAGAAACAGAGAGAGTGAGAGAGAGAGCAGCAGTTTGTGTTGTTCTTGTCAAGGTCACAACAGCTGAATGTGGAGATCCTGAGGGAACTCCACTGCATGTGTGTGTGTGTGTGTGCGCCTTTTGTCTTTGTGTGTGCGTGTGTGTGTGTGTGTGTGTGTGTTTGTCTGCATTTAAAGCCCTGTAGGGGCTCACAACGGGCTGCAGCGACGCATTCCAATTGCTGCTCAATTAATTGCCCTGTAGACACACACACACACACACACACACACAGTTGTCCACAGAGTCCACAGAAAACAGTATCAACACGTGAGTAGCAGACAAACACACACACTCCCATTTATAGAAAATTAAAGCCGAATAAAAAAAAAACACTGAGCTGAATCCTGCAGCAAACACACACGCACACACACACACACGTGCACACACACACACACACACACACACACACACACACAAACAAACAAACAAACACACACACACAAACACACAGAGAGGTCCGTGTTGTTAACTGTGTATTGATGATGCTCTGACTTCTCTCAGCTTTGATGCTGGAGATGTTTTAATGAGTTATTTGGCGTGTACACACACAGACACACACACACACACACACACTCTCTGCTGCAGCATGAAAGTTGTCGGTCTTGTGTTTTTTAATCAGTACGTCTGATGTTGAATTAATATTGATTCCTCTGCAGTCCATTACAACAACTTCTTCTTCTTCTTCTTCTTCTCTCCATCTGTGCGTCCTCGGCTGCTCATTCTCTTCTTGCTCTTTGATTTCTTCACTTCACATTCACCTGCAAACGTTCACATCTCATGTTCCAGATTGTAAAACGATAAACCGTGTCAGGCAGAGCCTTCATTTGACACTCTAACCAGGTGTGCTTTTATTTTGTAATTTCTCCTGTTTTATATTTGAGGATTTTGGGAGTAAAACACCTTCCTGTTTCTCACCTGCTTCTGTTCGACACGTTAAACAGGATGTTTAGTTTAACAGTTGAATGCACCCACAAAGAATTAAGTGAATAAAAAAAAGGATATGCACTATCACATGACCATAGTTTAATAGAAAAGAAATGAAAAGTTACGTCAGGTGTAAAACATCCGGAGCGACAGAACCGCACACTGATGGTTGATTATTCCCAGTGTGAATCTATCAGGTAGAGACCTGAGGTCAGTATGAAGCCGTGAGGAGCTCAGCTGTGTGAGTGGATGATGAAACAACAAGAAGAAGTTTTATTTGCCTCTTTTTCAGCAGACACACTTGAAGTAAACACACCCGTTCAGCGTGAGCCGAGTCCTTCAGCTGAGAAATGTTCAGAGCCGAGCCGCAGCATTAAAATGGCTGCTTACTGCCGGCTGTAAATGCTGCTGGAGAAATGAATGGAGGATATTTATAATAAATATACTTTTATTACGGCTGCAGGCTCATATATTAGTGTTTAGTAGAGAGAGGATCCTCTCGCCCTCCCCCCTTCTCCCTCACTCACTCTCTCTCTCTTAAATTCACACAGAGGCTCGTCTTCCTGAAGCAGTTTATACACCAGACACATCATCATGTCAATCACCAGATAATAATGATCAATAATGATTCATTGGAAGGGATTTCTGTGGTAAATACTGGGAGCTAGCTCATTACTCCCCCGTCACGCCCCCAATAACAGGATGGTGACACTGGATGACGGGAGGTCGTCAGTGGTGGTCGGTCCGTCTGTAAACGCCGTGTCTGTTCACGAGCGTTAAACTCCACGTCCAGTTTTATCATAACCATCTTTAATCTTTAAATTCCCTTGTCGAAACTGATGTCGACATCAATCCAGACCGTGGTCAAACGTCTGGGTTAGATGATGTGAACACGAAGCTGAAGATGTCAGTGTGCTCCGTCGTCATGGTGACGACCTGTCTGTCTTAAAGGGGCAGTTCAGGTGTTTTGACGTGGGGTTGTGTGAAGTCAGATATAGTCAGTTCATTACCTGCAGTAGATCATGATCATTGGCTCTCAGTTAGGAAAGCCGACTGCATCACCTGAGTGTCAGAGTGAAGAGCTGCTGTGGGCGGGGCCACCAGAAAACACCTGTTTTAGACACAAAACAATCTGTTTAAATGAATCTTCATGTAGAAGATTTTCATCTTTATCTTCCTGTGAAAAACAACTCTTTCCTTTGGCACTACATTTTTCAACCACTGAACTACCGTATCCCTACGCACAAGCACGGAGGGCACTGTGTTACGCCACAACAGTGCGCTCCGTAGGTGCGCTTGTACAACCTGTCTGTCATACACACACACACGCACACACACACACACACACACACACACACAAAGAGAGCAAAGTGGCCTCAAGACTCAGACACACACTTAGTATAACCTCAGGGGCTATATACTGTACGTGTGTGTGTGTGTGTGTGTGTGTGTGTGTGTGTGTGTGTGTGTGTGTGTGTGTGTGTGGACAAGCTCAAGGCTAAATCTCATTCATCAGGCAGAAAGGTCCTTGGGGCAAAAAGACACACACACACACACACACACACACACACTGCACCTGGAGCTCAGTACGAGTCATTAACACACCAAACAAATGAAATCTCCTCAATAAAAGGAATAAGCAGCAGTGGAGGAATTAGCATGAGAAACATGATGAAAGTGCTCCTCCATTGTGTCCTTATCACAGTCCCATAATGCACTGGGAGGCAGGGATTGGCCCTGGCGTTTGGACGTTCGACACTGGGCTTATCAGTGTCTGGGGTCCTCGCTCTAAACGTTCAAAGACCGCCATTGTTGTGAGATTTGGGGAGAACAGAGGAGAGATTTTCAGGTCTTTAGGGCCGCACAGTGGATTTGGTGAGCGGGCGAGAGACTTTGAAAACACATAGCTGAGAGAGAGAGAGAGAAAGGACAGAAGACTGATAAAACAGATAAAAACAGAAAAAAGGACAGAGGGGAGACAAACAAATCAGCTGGACGCCTGAGTCCATGTGTGTAGGTCGTCCATGATGGTGTGTGTGCGTCTGTGTGTTGTTTGTTTTTTGGAAAAAGAAAATCACCACACGACGCTTTTGTTTCTCTCAGTGTGAAATATGGATGTTTACATTAAAATCAGCTGTTAAATATCCACGAGTCATCAAACCTCCCCAAACACCAGGAGAGGTTTAGGAAATGACCTGTGTGTTTATACAACTGTGTGTGTGTGCGTGCGCGTGCGCGTGTGCGTGCTCGCTCCTGTACATTTAATACATTTAAATTTAAGTGGCAGATTCAAACTGAGCGTTTAAAATGAGTGTATGTGTTTAACACGTTTATCCTCTTCTGAATAAAATAAGCTGAAGCTGTCGAGCTCTTTCCATCCCTCCTGAAAACACACACACACACACACACACACACATGTGAAGGTTTTAACTGAAGATTGTGTGTTGGTGCCGTCTTTCCTCTTCATCTTTGGTCTGTCAGTTGAAGTTTTTATTCAACGTCCCACAGATCCTCTGACTTTTAAACACTTCATCAGAGGACTTTTGTCGTCATGGTTACGATGTGGTTAAAGAAGATGTCCTCCTGGTTAAAAGAAACATTAACTATTGGTTTGACAAACCTTAAAGTCCGATGTTTTGTCCTCACGTCCATGAACGTTGTTGCTATAGAACTACATCACCTGACCTCCTCTTCAGGCCAGTAGAGGGCGCTGTCACCTGGACAGAAGCAAGTCGTTTTGGGGCCATAGACTGTAAATACGCCCACCGTCCTTAATAAAATGTGGTGAGTTATATAAACAGGTGTCATGAAGGAGTTTTTGTACCAGGCTGTAAACAAAGTGACAGATGAATTTGACTGATTGTATTATTATTATCATCATTCGGATGTTCTATAGATATACATATAGATAGCAACATAATATTGGTTTTGGCCACGATAACCGTGAAGCTGTAGTAGGTTTAACTGTTGATGAGGTTGATGATGAGAACCCAGAAATGTCCGGTTCCTCTTCTCCTGCACAGATATTTCATAATAAAAGCCTATAACAGGACATAATCCTTCCCTTTCCTGGCTGCATTTTATTTTGAAACCTCTGCAGGAAGTGATGAGTTGTGTGGTTTCTGAAGTGACAGCAGTTACTTGTTTGACTTGTTTCCCCCTGCCGGTGACAGAAGCAGCTGTAGCAGTGAGCGGGTGTGTGGCAGGGCCTACGGTGGCCTGTGTGGACAACATACATGAGGTCAGCTGCAGCTCAGGCTTCACTGTTGTTGTGTGTTTCTCTGTGTGTACATGTGTGTGTCCGTGTCCTCTGAGCCCTTGTGTCTTCCCCTGGAAAGCCCTGTTTGCTACCTGGCTGTAAATTTTACGCTGAACCAACACATTGACATGAAACCCAGCAGACTGATTTAAACCTGCGTGTGTGTGTGTGTGTGTGTGTGTGTGTGTGTGTGTGTGTGTGTGTGTGTGTGTGTGTGTGTGTGTGTGTGTGTGTGTTTGTTAAAAAAAAAACACCTGTCCCACTCTCTCCGCAGGCTTAAGTGTGTGATTTAGTGTGTGTGTCCATCCTGTAACTCTATGATGTACCCAGAATGCACCTCACCTACACTCATCACTTCACAACCTCGCGTCCTCAGAGAGAGAGAGAGAGAGAGAGAGAGAGGGAGGGAGGGATCGGTGTGAAAAAGAAGTGAAAGAACAGATGATGATGAACAACAAAACATGACACAAACACCACCATGGAGTCAGTTAGTGTGTGTGTGTGTGTGTGTGTGTGTGTGTGTGTGTGTGTTTTCCTTTAACAAGTCAGCAAGTTGAAGAAGCTTTAGTGATTTGTGTCACTGAGACAGAAGGAGTGTGTGTGTGCGTGTGCATGTGTGTGTATTGATCGAAGTGAAGGATCTCTTACTTTCTGCTCCTCTCGGGGTTAAAACCCCACACACACACACTCACACTCACACACACTCTCTGTAGCAGAGTCTAATTCTGCCTCATGTCACTAATCAGCGGAGCTGTTGACATGAAACTGCCTCAGTCAGCAAAGAGGAAATGAACGTGCAGACAGTCTGACACATTTACAACAATAAGAGCATAAAATATATATCAGTTCAGTTTTAAACAATCACTATGTTTACATGCACAAAGTGTTCAGACAAAGACAGTGTTCCTACTCAGCTGTTTACATGGCAATGGAAATTAATATTGCTCTAATATTCCCATTTACATGCAGCTGTGGAGAATCTGATTTAAAGGTTTGAAGGCGTCACGATATTTGCTCGTATCCAAAAACCTGCTGATATCCACGTCTATCAGAAGGTTAAAGCTCCTCCAGTGTAAAGGTCTGTGTCCATGTGTAGTGTGATTATAGATCAGCTCTAGCTTCTATATTAATACTGTGAAAGTATCAAAGCCTCAGTCCACAGAGAAATGCACACAGCCTGTATTCAGAAACTGAGCCTTAAAACCAGCCGTCAGGACTTCTGGAACTTTGTGATGTCACAACAAAGCAGTCACCAAGCCCCGCCCACCTGGACCCACCATCCAAACCTTGCAGGATTTGGTTTCTCTCAGTGTTTTACCTGAAATCTGCTGTATTTCATCCTTCTGTTCATCTCCCTTTATACTCACCCCTCTCTCTCCCTCTCTCTCTCTCTCTCTCCCTCTCTCTCTCTCTCTCCCTCTCTCTCTCTCTCTCAGCCAGATGATGTGATTGCGTTCAGTGTTCTGTGTTTTGTTTTGCCTAATAAATCACCATTTATCAGAGCCGGGCTGACACATCCATACGCGCGCGCGCACACACACACACACACACTGTGGCAAACAGTTCATAATGGACCGTTCATTTGTCATCCTCTGAGCTGTTGACAAGGAAAGTGTCTTGGATATGGACACTTTGTGTGTGTGTGTGTGTGTGTGTGTGTGTGTGTGTGTGTGTGTGTGTGTGTGTGTGTGTGTGTGTGTGTGTGTGTGTGTGTGTGAGTGTGTGAGTGAGTGAGTGAGTGTGTGTGTGTTCATGCTACTCTACTGACAATAGAGATTCCGCCCCGTTCATCTGACTGATAACACACTAGTGCTGTCAACTGGAGACTAGCTCCATCCTCACACACACACACACACACACACACATATGATGTGTGTGATCACAGACACTGTAATATGCACTTACACATGATTGCACTCTGGGAACACACTGCAACACATCAACACAAAAAACACAGTTGTGTGAACACTGAAATTCAGATTAATACAAACTATAAATTTTATGTTGAATTTATGGATGTTTTTTTCTATTAAACTTTGAGATGTACAGATTTATAAAGTGATCAATAAAAATATATCATATTTCAGGTAAAAACACTCAGAGAAACCAAATCCTGTAAAGGTTTGGATGGTGGGTCCAGGTGGGCGGGGCTTGGTGACTGCTTTGTTGTGACATCACAAAGTTCCAGAAGTCCTGACGACAAAGTCTCATCCATCCCAAGTTGATCTGTGATTTTATATTTTATATTTTTTATCCTACACTTTCAAATAAAAAAAACAAATTTCATGTGAAGAAAAATGAAGATTTTCCTCGTTTCAAGAACAGATGAAGTTTCTCTGCAGGTGTTTGACACTTGAGCTCGTGTCCGTTGTTTCTCCTCGCTCAAAGTTTTTCCTCGCTCCTCGCCGCCGCCCCGTGAATCATTAACAGCAGAGTAATTATGCACTATCAAACTTGGAATATTACCCCACTTAGCTAATGTTTAATGCTGTAATTAATTCTGAACCCTGCGAGCCAACATCAATTCATTTGATTAGTACTTTGCAAAGTCACACAGAGGTTTTTTACTGTTTTTAGGTGTGTGTGTGTGTGTGTGTGTGTGTGTGTGTGTGTGTGTGTGTGTGGCTTCCATATTAATTAAAGTGTGATCCGGAGAGTGAGAATGTGATAAATGAGAATTCAACGCTTCAGTTTTCTTGTCTTTTATTTGTTGTTTTGTTTTTCATTAATTGTTCCTTCACTATAAAAAAGAGTTTCCTGCTCTTCAGTTTTACCACGAGCAGAGTGACGCAGTGCGGAAGGTCCCTGTGCCCCTCACTCATTACCACTACTGATGTGTTCTTGAGCAAGGCACCCGACTCCCACCTGCTCCAGTGGAGCTACAGATCAGACTGGTCATACTGGGCCGCTTCTTTATAACTGCGTGTGAACAGGTTGATTTAGAAAAATGTGAAACTTCTTAATAACAACCAACAACTTGTCTTTAAATCCTGAGGTCGTTTTAATCATCGTATTACACACCGGAGCCGTGTCCCAATCCAGGGGCCCCGTCCCTCAGAGGCCAGACTTTCTAGACCACAAAGACCAAATCCAAATGAGAGGATTTCCTGTTTATCCTTAAACAGAGTCCTTCATCCTCCTTTTGTAAAGTGACTTATCAGGTGGCAGCGAGTCTTGGGATAGGTCGGCCCACGTCGCCCAGAAACGAATAGTGTCTGGATAGTGTATTGTACTGTGTCTATCCTCTATCAGATGGTTCCAGCTCTTAGGATGTTTATACCGTCTGACTCTTCACTGGAGTTTACAACAAGATTTAAGTTCGTACTGACTCAGGGTCTGTCTGTCTGTGAATGAGATGTGAACAGGTGTGAACACAGGTAGAACGAGATTCCCCTGAGGAGACTGGGTTGTGTTGGTGGTGATGAATGTTTGGCTTTATGAACCAAATATTATATTGTGTAAAAATAGAATAATTTCTACTGTTTCTGTTTCAAACGAGGTGAGAGGCCTTCACAATAAAACGCAACAGGAAACCCTTTTATTAAAATAAAGTCAACATCAGCATCATCATCTTATCGTCATGGTGACAGCAGCAGAGGGAGTCGTGCCGGTTCGCTCTGTTTCTGACTCTCACTGTGTCACTTTGTTGTTTGTCGACTGTCCTGTTTTAAATAAAGGTTACACACAGCTGAACGGCGGTGGTGATGTACCACTCACACTGCAGTAATTACAGCTGACAGCAGCACACACACACTCGTCCTAAAATATGGAGAAGACACTGATAAGAGAGGAAGGACAGATATGAGCGTAAACACACACTTTGATTCACATTAACACACACGCTGAACATTTGGTTATATTCAGAAAACACACACACGCACACTCTCTCTCTGGACGTCGGTTATCATCGTCATTCTTATTGTCTTTTGTCACTCGATGTCCTTGTCTTGGAGGGCGAGTGGAGCGATAAAGCCGCCGTCTCTGTCGTGTTTTTAATAAGTTTTATCTGACGACTCGAAACAGACAAACAACGTCAAAACTCAAACTGAGTCTGACGGGAGCGCTCACTTCTCTGCACAGAGGTCATCAGGACGCGCCGCTCTCCCTGTTTAGGAGCAGACGCCAACGCTGTGTTAACGCTTTAATTATCCTCAGTATTTCAGTCGGTGTATGTTTTTGGTTGAGGAAAGGTCTTCTTATTGACTGCTTCAGTATACTTCTACAAATATATGTAGTTAATAATAATTGAAGACAAACTGTCTGACAGTGAAGGTGCTGTAGATTTAAAAAACAATGAAAGCACCAGAGGCCGAGACATCCTGACGTTTATTCCCTAGCTCCAAAAACAATGCATCCTGCATTTCCCACAATGCAACACAGTAGCCTTTTCCACTAGAGCCTGGCCGGCTGTCTCTTAATCTGTCAGGCAGCAGTTTGAGACACAAACCAAACGCAGAAAACACTGTTTATCACTCTGAGGTAGTTTAGTATAGTTACAGTATTTTGCAGTATAACTACTTTTATTCATGTGAAACTCCAGCCCTCCGACACCGAGCTGTTTTTCAAAACAACCAACTGAACAGTTGAAGCAGATCTGGCTGAATTTTTCCACTTATTGACTACAAGTAATACGTTTTTGGGGATTTCTCTCTTTTCAAGCTGAAATGTGTCATTTGTCTCAGTGAGTTCTTCTGAATGTTGATGCTCATAAAACAGCTCATAGAAGCATTTTAGAAATCTGTGACCCAGATGCCCAGCGGACGCTTGTCCTTGCAGCGTTTGCTGTGTATAGTTTTTGTCCTGGTGGACTTGAACGCCTCTCTGTGTGTATCCTGAGTCTCACTCCGCTGTCTGCTGTCCCGTAAAGACAAAAGACTCTGAGGAAAGAAGGAAAGAAAAAAACATTATGATGGCATTAAATCACTTGGCCAAGCTCTGTGTAAAAGGCTGGAAGGGTAACGTGATGTATAGTGGTCGTGGTTGCCAAGGTTTCCGGCTGATGAAAAAACTCAGGTCGCCATACATCTTCAAAAAGCAGACACTGTTAAATCAGTCTCTTTATTTGCCGAGTAAACATATTGCACCTGCTGCAGAAACAGATGTTAGCTCCTGTTCTTTCACATGACAGGCTAATTCATGTGATTAGCTCGCTGCTCAATCAGCTGTGATACATGATTTGTAGAAACTCATCAAACAGTGAGAAGGAAAAAACAAATAAAAACATTAATATCGGTTAATATCCTGACAGGACGCAGCTCCGTAGGCTGACTGTAGCTAACCCTGGCCCGAGTCTGGCCCTGCATATGTCCACGGTGTGACCATGTGGGGACCTGGGTGTGACCATGTGGGGACCAGGGTGTAAGGGGTCTCTTCTGATGTCATCTGCCCACCTGTGCGTGGATGTCCCTCAGGTTTGGGAGTGGCTGTAGGTGCGTCCTCTCTTTCCACCGTAGATAGAAACTGAGTGGGGGTTTCTGGGGGGGTTTGTTGCGCCGCATGTGGCCCAATTACGGGCCGGATGTGTGTTGATATGTGATTGAGGGTAAGGACACTTGAACTGGAAACCTGTGCAGTTAACCTGCACTTCACCTCCACTGTAAACTTTAGCGTGATGTGTGCTCGTCTAAAGCGATGTGCTACTTCCTCGTCAGCTGTGTGATCGTTATTTTAAAGCGTTGCCGCGGTAACTCACTGAATGTCTAATTCCATCTCTGTATTGTTCCCTCTGTGTAATTAGCTCCACCAGTGACTTTATGTAAAATAGTTCTGCCAAGTTTTAATTTGATTAAAAGTCGGCGTGTTATTGCGAGGAAGAACAATGTAGATCCAATTAGCACTGTAACGTGTAAACATGAACACTAACTCCCATGGTGCACCAGGGTCTGCAAGGGTGTGTGTGTGTGTGTGATTCAGTGATCAGTCTCATTTCTTAATCATCACTTTCTGCTCCAGATGAGACTTTATGAGGGGACTAAATTGCTTTAAAGGGATTTCTTATTAAAGGGATTACACCCATGTAATCCCCTTTGTCCCAGCGGACCCCCAAAAACCTGAACACACACACACACACACACACACATTACCAGATTAGCATGTGGAAATAAATGTGCACAATGTTTTTGACACGCTACAAATGAAAACACACGTTAAACGACGGAGCACAAGAGTCACATGACGCCGGTGAAAATCGTGCACCTGATTGTGTGTGCACGTGTTCATCACACAAAAAGTTTAAAGTGTTTCTAAGTGTGTATTTATAACCTTGACGTGAATCTGTGTGTGTGTGTGTGTGTGTGTGTGTGTGTGTGTGTGTGTGTGTGTGCAGCGTAACGCCGTGGTTTTGGCGGCGCTCCCTCGTCTCATCCCCAATTAACAAAGACAAATCCGCTTCTATCGCTGCTAATGAGAGTCTTTAAGGTGAAGGGACTCTGTATTTATTTAATAAGAAGAAGATTATTTATTCCATTTCCATGAGAAAGAAAAACCGCCGCTGATTCTCCACGGCTGCTGAGGGACGGATTAGAGGAGGAGGAGGAGGAGGAAGAGCTGGAAAGAAAGGATGAGGGAAAGGGGATAAGGAGTGAGAGGAGAAGAACAGGCTGGATGAGGAGGTGGAGAGGGGGAACGATGCATCGGGGGACGAGGGTGACGAAAGGAGGGATTAGATGAGCAAGAGGAGAAGGAAGGAAGCATGGAAGAGAAGGTAGAGGAGGAGAAGAAGGACAGGGTTACAGGGAGAGGAGAAAAAGTAAACTTAGAGGAGGACGAGGTAGAAGAGAGGGAAAGAGTGATGGATTTGAGGAGGAAGGAGAGCAGGAGCGGTCGTAGAGATGGAGGAGGAGATGGGTGAAGAAAGAGTAGAAGAGGAGGAGGAGGAGGAGAGTATAAGAGTGAAAGGAATAAAGTTAGAGTTGTCCAGAATAAAAAGAGTAGAGGAGGAGGAGGAGGAGCTCAGAGGTCGAAGTAAGGAAGGAGGAAAAGGGGACAAAGGGTTGGAGGAAGTTGAACCTTTTCTGACATGTGTTCCTGCAGGTGGAGCTGACGGGCAGCAGCGTCTTCGACTACATCCACCCCGGCGACCACGTGGAGATGGCGGAGCAGCTGGGCATGAAGCTTCCTCCGGGCCGAGGGATGTCTCTGTCCCAGGGAAACGTCAATGAAGACGGGGCGTCCTCCGCGTCGTCGTCGTCGCACTCTGAGACTCCAGAACCAGGTAGGACAACGAGGGAGAGAGGGAGGAGAACAGGCGGGAAACTTGTGTTTGTCCCACAGGGCAAAGACGAGGCCTGGACGGTCCTTCATCATCATCATCATCACTTTTCATGACCTTTGAACTCAACTCAAGCCTCCAGTCTGGTCTCACTGACTGACTCCAGGTCTGTTGAGTGTTTGAAAAATGTTTTCAACAGCGACAGGATCAATATTTGATCAATGATTTGTGTTATTAGTTCAAATATATTGTGTTATAATTCTCCCTCGAAGCAGCTGTTCCCAACATGTGAGCTGCGGCCCCCTGGTGGACCTCGAAGGTATTGCAAGTGAGCTAACGAATCATTTTCAAAACAGCACAAAATTTATTTATATAAAAAAAAACAAAAGAAATAGAAATAATGTTTTTAAATGTTTAAAACGAAGTGATATTTAAAATGTTTAAAAATAAAAAAGAAGGCATCATCTGGCCTCTGGACTATAATGCCGTTGGATGTGGGCCGCCAGTGTTTTTGAGTTTTTCAAGTGGGACATGAATTAGAAAAGGTTGGGAACCTTAAAGGAGTTGAGCAGCAAAGACTGGAAGTCTGACACAAAGTTAATGTGGTGATTAACTAGAGGAGTCGTGCTCAGCTGCTGACTGAACATTCAACACACACATATGAAGGTGATACTGATGATGAAAACATCTGGAGCGTATTTTCACAAACCGTCGACTTTCCCTTTAAATGGATCCTCGTTCATTCAGATGTTTGTCTAACGTCCCTCCATCGCCACAACTTCCCGCCATCGCCGCTGTGAGTTTGAATATGATTAGTGCGCCGCATTGAAAAGCCTTGGCCGCTGTAAAGTGGGGGAAGGACACAGTCTTCATTTGGATTCTCTGCGTTGCGTCTCCCATCCCTCCATCCGTCTGTCCCTCTATCCTCTCCTCCACCACATGTTCAAGACTTTTTACCTTTTCATTGTGCCCCCCCGTCTCTCTCTATCTCTCTCTATCTCCCTCTCTGTCTCTCTCCCCCTCTCTCATGCTGATGATAATTTAAGTATTAGGGGAAAATCCATTTATAAATTAAACAAAATGACTTGATATCCATCGAGTCCCTTAGTTCATCAGCCTGTTCAAACAAGGAGGGGAAGATTGGCTTTGCGACGGCCAGAGTCTTTGGAGACAGTGCGGTAATTAGATCTGCCGCGGATTTATTCTTGGCTGATTGGTGCTGGTGATGGGTGTGTGTGTGGGGAGGGGAGGGGAGGGGAGGGGGGCTTTAAATTAATTGGAGTTCCACATTTGAGGTTTTTGTTCTTTTATTTTTTTTTCTTTGACTTTCTGCAAACCTCCACCCGAGCCTCCCCACGCTCCACGCTGGAGATGGAGAGACAGACGGAGGATAAGAGGACATATATGTGGTTGTCAGTGTCAATTTGTCTGGAGAGAGAGAAAAGAAAAGAAGATCTAAAACAATGAGGGGGTGTTTCCCAATGCTAATTTGCCCTAAAGATAGAGCGATATGAAAACATTGAAGAAGAAAAAAAAGAGGGACAGGGGTTTGTATTAATGTCTCAGTGATTCCCAAAGTTAATTTGACCAGAGAGAGAAAAAGAGCCAAAGAGACGGACGAGGACAAAGGTGTTTGTTCTCCCATGTTAATTTGCCTAGAAAGAGGGAGATGCAAAGCGAGGAAGAGGAAGGGAGGCGAGGGATGTAGGGACGTGTTTGAATGTGCATGAGTGCTTAGCAATGTTAATTTCTCGACAGAAGAAGAGAGAGAAGGGAGGGAGAGGTTTCAGATGGACATGCATGAATGTGAAGGAGAGATCCCCAATGATGATGTGACCAGGGAGAGAGAGGGAGAGAGAGGGGACGAGGGAGGATTAAGATTCATGTATGTGTTCTTTAATGTTAATTTGTCTGGAGAAAGGGCGGTGGAATAAAAAGAGGGAGAGGACGGGGGGGGGGGGGGGGGGGGGGGGCTCGTATGAATTTGTATGAGTGTTTCCCAGGAGGAGGCGGGGCGAATATCAGGTGTCCTGGGTAATAGGCCTGTTCATTCCTCCCTCAGACAATCAGTTCTCCTGTAGGTCTATCCCCTGTGTCTCAGCAGGAGCAAACCCACTCCTTCACGCTCCTGCAGGACTCTCAGCGTTTGGTTGGACGTCTGCTAAATACGACGTATCGCTCTGTGTCATCTCTCTCTTCATGTCCGCAGTCTTTGTCAACGCACATGCACGCTTCGAAAACGCCAATCAGACACTCGGTTACCTGTACTCAGAGAAATCAGGGTTCTCTAATGAGTTACCCCAGTTACGGAAACCAGGTATCTGTGACAGTTGATGAAATCCTGCTGCCAGTGTGAGGTGACTGAATATTTCAGCATCCACACTAATATGATTTAGTTAAACGCATCACTGAAGTTTTCCAGCCGCTCAAACAGATTCTCTGATTCGTCACGTTCCAAACACGTGACCGGTAACACGTGACCGGCCTCAGACTACCATGGTGAATACAACATGATAATGAATTACAAGCGTTACTGACCGCGTTGTCTTTGCTAGCAGCTGTTGTTCACTTACATTTTGCATTTTATAAAGAAAAGAAATCTCTGCCCTGACTTTTGTTCCTTGTTCATAGTATTTTCTACAACTAAGCAACCACCTGCAGAGTTAACAATCTGCTTCCTGTTCACACCGGCGCACATGAAGTCTTTGTGAATAGTAATGTAATGTGTGTTTTGAGGTGTGACGGAGATTATTTCTGATTTATCTGGATTGTGTCGTGGCCTTAGAAGGACATGACACTCCTCCGGTTGATGAAATACCTTTAAATACAACGAGAGTATAATGGAGAACCACTGGTGCCACAGTGCATGGAGCGCTCTGTTGGTTTTAAAGGGTGTTCAGAAATGTTTTCACAGTGATGTCTTATTGATGATCATCATACAGTAGCTTCATTAAGATAAAGGATACTTTTTATTTAAATGCAAGTTATAAAGACTCTAACTTCTGCGTCGTTGTCAGAAAGTTTGTAGACTGAATTAATTGTGCTGCCTGCAGCTCTTATAACCACGTGTGACCTGATGAAGCAGCTTCAGTTTCTGGGTAAAGTCATTCTCTGGTCTCCAGTCTCTTCTTCATGGGTGGTCAGAAGTTCCTGGAATCATTAGTCAGTCTTTGCTCTAATGTTTTGTGTTGCTCTCTCATTATTGAGGTTTGTATTGCATTTCCCAGTGCAGCATGTCCAGTGTGTGCACCGTGTCAAACACAGTGTTTAGGGAAGTAGCACGACTCAGGTTGTGTTGCTGAAATGTTTCTATGAGAGCTTTTGTATTTCTTCTTTAACATTACCTTCACGGCGTCCTCCTCTGCAGACGTGAGTAATGCATTTCCACAGGCGCTCTCCTCATTCGTTTTCATTCCAGTCGATACCTGGCAAACGTCGCGCCTGCTAACGTGTCCGGTTGAGCTTCTCCATTTGTTTCCTCCTCCTCCTCCTCCTCCTCCTCCTCCTCCTCCTGTGCCTCCTCCCCCTTGATGTCTCTTTGTCTCTGTTGTCCTCCCTCGCCAGCATTCCTCTATTCATCACCTGCCTCTTCTTTCATGCAGCGGGCAGTCTCTCCGATCGATCACTGCTGACTTGGTTTGTCTGTGAAGTTTTGCATCCACTGCACCCGCTGCACCCACTACATCCACTGCACCCACTGCATCCACTACATCCACTGCACCCGCTTCATCCACTGCACCCACTGCATCCACTGCACCCACTGCATCCACTGCACCCACTGCATCCACTGCATCCACTACACTCACTGCATCCACTACACCCGCTGCACCCACTACATCCACTGCACCCGCTGCACCCACTGCACCCACTGCATCCGCTGCATCCACTGCATCCGCTGCATCCACTACATCCGCTGCACCCACTGCATCCGCTGCATCCGCTGCATCCGCTGCATCCACTACATCCACTGCACCCACTGCATCCACTGCACCCACTACACCCGCTGCACCCACTACATCCACTGCATCCGCTGCACCCACTGCATCCGCTGCATCCACTGCATCCGCTGCATCCCCTGCATCCACTGCATCCGCTGCATCCGCTGCATCCACTACATCCACTGCATCCACTACATCCACTGCACCCACTACACCCGCTGCATCCACTACATCCACTGCATCCACTACACCCGCTGCACCCACTGCATCCACTGCACCCGCTTCATCCACTACACCCACTGCACCCGCTGCATCCCCTGCATCCACTGCATCCGCTGCATCCGCTGCATCCACTACATCCACTGCATCCACTACATCCACTGCACCCACTACACCCGCTGCATCCACTACATCCACTGCATCCACTACACCCGCTGCACCCACTGCATCCACTGCACCCGCTGCAGCCACTGCACCCACTGCACCCGCTTCATCCACTACACCCGCTGCACCCACTGCATCCACTACACCCACTGCACCCACTACACCCGCTGCATCCACTGCACCCACTGCACCCGCTTCATCCACTCCACCCGCTGCACCCACTGCATCCACTACACCCACTGCACCCACTACACCCACTGCACCCACTACACCCACTGCACCCACTACACCCACTGCACCCACTACACCCACTGCACCCACTGCATCCACTGCATCCACTACACCCGCTGCATCCACTGTACCCACTGCACCCGCTTCATCCACTACATCCACTACATCCGCTGCATCCGCTTCATCCACTGCACCCACTAGGGTGCTAATGATTTGCAGTGGAGTGTCGGGTCATGTTTTTCTCTGTTAACTTTATCTTGAGGAAGAGATGGAAGAGAGGAGGAGTAAAGACGTGGTCATTTACCAAATTGCATTGTGTCTTTTTTGTTTCAGTAAAACAACACAAACAGAAAAACAAACCTCGGAAACACAAATGTCAATTTATAGCACAACGTTCTGCAGATGAAAAACCAGCCTGTTGATTTATTTATTGAAACAATGGATCATTGGTGATTTATTTTCACTTAATAAGGTAGAAACGAGGAGTTCGACAGACTCATGTCGGGTGTGATCCAGTAGAGACCTGCTGGGATGATGGATCTTGCACGCTGACCCTGAAGTTAGCTTCACCCCGGTTCCCTCCACAAACAAATGGGAATTTTCCATTGTCTTTCTATTAGAGGGAATAAACAACAGTTACTGATCCTGACAGGTAGGGCTTGGCGATATGGTGAAGATATCATGGGTCACGATCAGTGTGTTTTAATCCTGACTGATTTGCTCTTGTACTTTTGATTTTTGAGATTTAAAAAAGACACAACGGTCCAACTCTCTTGACAATGACGGCTTAAACTATTGGCCGACTGATTTTCAGCCGGCCTCATCTCCCTACAGCTTATTGTTGTGTTGAACAAGCCCCACCCACCAGCACAAAGTTGCTTGACTCCCGTGTAAAGTTCAGCGGGCTGCGCCGTCTTGATATATCAAGCTGACCCCATCATTTTAATTACAGTCACGCTCATAAAGTATTGAGATTGGAGTTAAAATATGAGCCGACCTTGGAGGAGAGAGATCTTCCTTTGAAGCCCGACGCTCCACTCGGCACCCTCTTGCAGTTAAAGAGAGTCATCTTTAAAAGCACATGACGCAATTTGACTAATATCAGTCAAGCGGCGGCTGAGAGGCGGCACGTCTCTAACTGTTCTGGAGGCTGAGTGGATGAAAATTATTACTCATGAGTGTAATTCACAGTCTGACTGAGAGAAGGGAAAACTCTTATTCTCCCTCACTTCAGTGTCTCCATTACACATCATCAGCTGAGGGTCGCAGGAATACGTCTAATGTAGATAATGTCTGCCGGCTGTTGACTTTGACCTTTGACCTGCTCGCTGGAGGTGACTTGTAATACTGATGATGGAAGAGCGGAGGATGGTTTTACATTGGCGCTGATGTATAGATGCTCTGACCGGAACCGGTTCTGAAGG
>NW_019174820.1:393610-406110 GCF_002260705.1 Seriola dumerili | reverse complement strand
GATAGAGAGAAGAAATTAAAAGAGGAAATAAAGACAGAAGGACTCAGAGACACAAAGGAGGAAAGAGCGAGTGAGTTATGGAGAATAAAATGAACAGAGAGAGGGAGAGAGGAGCTGCGGTGTAGACGAGAAGTGACGGGCTGGTTCGAGTTTTGAGGTTTTAAAAAGAATTTCATTTCATGAAGATTCTGGGTTTTTTTGTGAGTGAGACACAAACATCTGTCAGAAATAATTCATGTCCGTCGTGAACTCAAACATCCGAACACACGCACATCCTGACTGGATGACTACTGGATCCTACATTTCCCAAGATGCAACTGGTAGGACCTCTTTTCATTAGAAGAACCGCGTCTTTCAAAGTCAGCTTTCAGTTTGATGTTTGAGTCACACCGTCAGGAGACACGAGCCAGGAAGAGAAAACTGGGCCCCTGGTGGCCCCTCCCACTGACCACTATATGTGACTAGGTCGTCACATATAGGCGGTACTTTACCTGCCCGATCAGCAGAGTGGCAGCCCCCATTGCATCACTTCCTGTTGTTACATCAACATTACTAACGAGTTGGATCATGTGTAGCGTCGGGCCGCTAGCGCCACATGGTCACATGATCTCCTCTTCGTCCTGTGGCGTCCTGCAGACACGCTGGTCTCAGTGTTTGTGCTGCGCTGAGCTGTTTCAGTGTAAATGCCAGAGAAGCAGCCGGACGCTGCGTTCAGGCGTCTGTCCTCTCTCTGGGAAATCTGATATTTGTGATATTTGTAGTGTTTGTTTTTATTTGTTTTGTTTTTTTTTCTGGTTTCAAACATCACACAGACACAGCTGTGGATCGACCTGTTTCACATCTGCATAACACTTTTGACTGGGGAATCGTGTGTGTGTGTGTGTGTGTGTGTGTTTTGTTGTATTTGTATTTGACTGTTTCCTCTTGAGCTGTTTGATTTGTTCTCATCTTTTATTTCATCAATACTTCTCCAGTATTTGTCCGTCTTGTTTTTCTTCTTTAATTATATTTGAGTCGACGTTGTGTTGATGTTTTTCAGATAAGATTTTGTTTCTCATTTTTTTAAAATGATCTTTTTGTGTGTGTGTCTGTGTGTTTGTCTCTCTCTCTCTCTCTCTCTCTCTCACACACACACACACACTGTTTCCATCCAGTTTGAAGGACATTACACCTCTGGAGAGCAATGAAAATAATTTCCCTCATTTCAATAAAGTAAAGTTTAACCAGAATTAGCTCAGTGCTACATGCTACATGCTGTTCACTCTTGGTTTGTGTGCGGTGACTCTCCGGTCGACACTGAACCAGGAACAAACTTCCTCACTCCTTGTTCTCTTTGTTCTCTCCCTCTCTCTTCTCTCTCTGTTTCCTCTCTCTCCATCTCTTCACCTCCCTCTGTCTTTTACACTTTCTGTCACTTTCTTCACTCATGTCTCTCTCTCTCTGTCTCTCTCTCTCTGTCTCTCTCTCTCTCTCTCTCTCTCTCTCTCTCTCTCTCTCTCTCTCTCTCTCTCTCTCTCTCTCTCTCTCTCTCTCTCTCTCTCTCTCTCTCTCTCTCTCTCTCTCTCTCTCTCTCTCTCTCTCTCTCTCTCTCTCTCTCTCTCTCTCTCTCTCTCTCTCTCTCTCTCTCTCTCTCTCTCTCTCTCTCTCTCTCTCTCTCTCTCTCTCTCTCTCTCTCTCTCTCTCTCTCTCTCTCTCTCTCTCTCTCTCTCTCTCTCTGTCTCTCGCTCTCTCTGTCTCTCTCTCTCTCCATCTGTCTCGGTCTCTCTCTGTCTCTCTCTCTCTCTCTCTCTGTCTCTCTGTCTCTCTCTCTCTGTCTCTCTCTCTCTCTCTCTGTCTCTCTGTCTCTCTCTCTCTGTCTCTCTGTCTCTCTCTCTCCCTCTCTCTGTCTCTCTCTCTCCCTCTCTCTGTCTCTCTCTCTCTCTCTCTCTCTCTCTCTCTCTCTCTGTCTCTCTGTCTCTCTCTCTCTGTCTCTCTCTCTCTCTCTCTGTCTCTCTGTCTCTTTCTCTCTCTCTCTCTTTCTCTGTCTCTCCCTCTCTCTGTCTCTCTCTCTCTGTCTCTCTCTCTGTCTCTCTCTGTCTCTTTCTCTGTCTCTCCCTCTCTCTGTCTCTCTCTCTCTGTCTCTCTCTCTGTCTCTCTCGCTCTCTCTCTCTGGAAGTAATTATACAAGTTGCAGATACAGACAATTACTGATAATCACTGTTTGTGTGTGTGTGTGTGTCTTCATGACCTCTGACCTCGTTCAAAACAAGACGAGCTGTCAGGCTCATCGTTCATATCAGAGAAAGAGATTGTCTTTTCATTTACTCTCGTCTTCTCCTCTGTCCTCCCTCCGTCCTCTGTCCTCCCTCTGTCCTCCGTCCTCCCTCTGTCCTCTGTCCTCCCTCCATCCTCCCTCTGTCCTCCGTCCTTCCTCTGTCCTCCGTCCTCCCTCTGTCCTCCGTCCTCCCTCTGTCCTCCGTCCTCCCTCATCGTCTCTCCACTTCATGGCCAAAAGTATGTGGACATCCTCCACTGCTCTGGCTTCAGTGGCTCCACCTGATGTGGAACCTCAGGACTCTTAACACATAAGAGAAGGAATGATGGTTGTGAGGAGTTCCTTGGACATTGCTGTTGAGGTCAGGACATACCATGCTTAAAAGAAGAAGAAGAGTGTGTGGCAGAGACTGGGAAACAACACAGAGACAAACTGTGTAGAAACTTTTAAAGAACTTTATTAAACTTTTCTCCATGTTGAAAGTGAATGACAGACACACAGTCACATCAGGCACCTGCTGCTACAACAGATCTGACGGCAGCAACAGTGACCCACACAATCACTTCCTCTCTAGCTATTTTATCTGCAAAATAAAAGCACATGAAAGTTTTTTTTTTTTTGCAACAATGCTTTATTTCAAGCTATTGTGAGCTTTTATTCTGAAAACCTCTGACAGGAAGTTCCAAAGGTTCTGTTGCTTGCTGGACAAATATGGCGTGTGATATGAAAACATAACCAGTTCAGTGAAATGTAGAATATGTGACTGTGACCACAGCGACACACATGAACAGTAACTAAGTAAATTCCAGTTTGATTAATCACTTTCTTATTCAGTTAGTCTTTGATTATGTTCTGGTCGCCACCTGATTGATTAGAGATCAACAAACTCGTGTAAAGAGCTCAGTGTTGGTTGGTCTCTGGTTCTCAGGTGTGTTGCACAGGGACTTTGTCATTGACTCAAACCAGGAAAACAGATCTAGGAGTACGTGGACGTGGGTGTCCACATACCTTTGGCCACGTTTCCCTCCATTCTTTCCTTCTATAACCTCCACTACTCCTCTCCCTCTCCCTCCCTTTGTGTTACCGTCTTCCTCTCTTTCCCTCTCCTGTCTTCTGTTCATAGGCAGATCCATCCCCAGCAGAGGAAGACGAGGAGCTAAAGACAGATTAGAAAAGACTTAAAGTCCCGACACAGGGAGATCACTGAGGGGGGGGGGGGGGTCTCTTTGGAGGAAAGACAGGAAAAATAAAAGGCTAGAAAGAAAGACAAAGCCGGGTTCAAGGCGTCTCCAGACTATTAGAGCGCTGTTTGATTCCAGCTCATTGTTCTGATGAGACTGTCAAAATAAAAGTCTTTTTTATCACTGCAGAGAGGAGGAGGAGGAGGAGGAGGAGGAGGAGTGGAGAGAGAGAAGAGGTGATGATGAATGAGAGGAGGGAAGGTGAGGAAGATGTGGAGGAGGAGGGTTTTTCCTTTCTTTACCTTTGGTTCCCAGGCTGTGGCATTGTGGGAAAAGGCTTTGGTGGAAATCTACCATCACACACACACACACACACACACACACACACACACACACACACACACACACTTCACTCTGTACTTTCAAACCTATGTGAAATTGTGTGCGTGCGTGCGTGTGTGTAAATCCAAACTCTTTTATTTTGTAATTTCCTTTCTCTTCATCCACCTCTCCTTCTTACCACACCTTTATCATCTCTTCCTCCTCTTTCTACCTCTTCTCTGTACCTACATCCTCTTCTTCATCACCCTGTGTCCTCCTCTTCCTCCTCTTCCTTCTTGCCTTTTCTATAGTCCTCCCCCTTTTCCTCCTCCGCCTCTCCATCTTTCTCCTACTTCTCCCTCTTCCTTCTTTTGTTCTCTTCTTCATCATCTTCTACCTCTTCCTCTTCCAGCTCCTCCTTTTTTGGCTCATCTATTTGTCCCCCTCTTCTTCCTACCCTCCTCCTCCTCCTCTTCCTCCTCCACCTTCAGTAAACTAAAAAATTATCACCCGCTTTTCTTCCTGACACAATTTGTCAAATCCTCCTGATAGGAAACACATTCTATTCATGAGGCGAGTCCCCCCCCCACCCCCCACCCCCCCGATGGGACCAATTCAATTACAGCCATGGAGGCGATAGTGAGCCAGAGAGGCAGGAATATGACAGGACATTTACAGAGTGTTTGCACAATTAAACTTTCACTGACAATGAACGTGTGTGTGTGTGTGTGTGTGTGTGTGTGTGTGTGTGTGTGTGTGTGTGTGTGTGTGTGTGTGAGAGCGAGCTACAGCACATTTGTCATGATTCCCTCTCGCCCGTCACCTCCACTGATCTCCCTTGGCTCCTGCTGTTGCATTGTGGGTAAGGAGCAGAGGCAGGAGGAAGTGGTGAACAGGAGCAGGGCGGTAGCATGCTGGTTAAAGGAGCGGTTCAACATTTGTTTTGCATACTCTCCAACAGGTTGTGGTTAGCCTAGCTTAGCATAAAGACTGGGAGCAGAGGGAAACAGCTAGCCTGATGCAGCTGTCTGAGAGAAGAGGGAAACACAAGACAAAGACAGGAAGTAAAATAGCCACAATGGACACACAAGGAACTCTACTACAAAATAAAACAGGAAATGAATCAAAAGTCCAAACAAATAGTGTCGAATCGGCCATGCCGCCATCATGACATTTTTTATTGCGGTTCTTGAATCTGAGAAACGGCGAGCAGCTGAATGATCTGAGGTTCTCTCTTCTTCATGTGCCTTTTCTGCTGTACGATATCTGGTCCTCCTCACTCTGCTTTCAGTTTGTCGTGGCAGTGTCTCGTCGTGGCAGTGTCTCGTCGTGGCGGCGGCTGGTGGAGGTTGCAGTGACCTTGCTGTAGCTGGCTTTGTCTCGCCGCCGTTAGCTAGTTATCAGTCGGACACAACGGGCTCCCTGAACCAGGCAGCGGTATTAGACTGTCTAACAATGATACTCCGTCCCGCCAAGACTTCACACACACACTCTCACACGTGTGAAGAAACCCAGGGCACTCTGGGTATTGTCCAAAGATCACAGGCGTAGGTGAGTTGTTCTTTTTAATTAATCATTTGTCCTTCAAACGGGGGAAAGTTTCCGTGCCGTAGATAATTAGGTCCCAGAGTCGGGCGGCGGTGGAGCCGGCAGCCACCTGCTGCCTTTGTAGCGCTAATCTTTGTCTTGTAGGAGCGTCGTCCCCGAAGACGCCACGGCAACGCACGCCGAACGAGCAGAATGAGAAAACACCTCTGAATCCCCACATGATCCTCCTCCTCCTCCCCCTCCTCCTCCTCTCTGCTGCTTCTTCTATTCGCCGTCTTTTTCTTCTTTACATTCCCTCTGCTCCTCTTCCTCCTCTTTTCATTTCCTCTCCTCCTTCTCTTCTTTTTGTTCTGTCCATCTTCTTTATCTCTCTCTCCCTCTGCTCCTCCTTTTCTCTCTCCTTCTCTTCTTCTGTTTTTATGTTCATGTTTTCGGGTTGTTGTCAGAAACAGCTGGAGGAACATTCAGAACATCTGGTTCAAACATCCACCTGAACTCAACGTAGGCAGGAAGGTCAAAGGTCATGTGACCTCACAGAACTCCTTTTGTTCTAAGGATTCATTCACTAAGTGCAACACAAAAGTCTAAGAGGAAGGAAGTGACATTTAATATCCAAAAGGTCAAAGGTCAACTTCACTGTGACATCATCATGTAACCACTTTATTATATCAGTCTGTTTTTCTTCCTCTCTTGTTTTTTTCTTCTCGTTTGTCTTTTCTTTCTGTCACTCCCGCTGCGTCTCTTTTCTTCTCTCCTCTTTTCTTCCTCCTCATCCTTTCTTTTCTTCCCTTCGCTCCTCCTCTGTTCCTCCTCCACTTGCTCTTTTTTATCCTTCTATCCTGTTACTCTTTTCTTCTTCTTTAGTCCAACCTCTCTTGCCCTTCACTCCTCCTCCTCCTCTTCTTCAGTTCATTTTTTTCTCACCCTCCTCTTTTTCTGTCCATTCTTCCTTTCCTACTTCTCTCTCTTTTCTTTTCTTTCCCTCTCTTTGCTTCTCCTCCTCTTGTTTCTCTCCCTTTTCTCCTCCTGCATCTGTTCTCCCTTCATTCAAGCAGAAATTGTTTAATTGTGAACACACACACACACACGCACACACACACACACACTCTCTCACTGTGTGTGTGTATAAAAATGAAAGAGGAGTGTGGGTGTGGATGACAATGAAAGTGATATTGTGTGTGTGTTTGTGTGTGTGTTTGTGTGTGTGTGCGTGTGTGTATGTGTGTGTGTGTGTGTGCGTGTGTGTGTGTGTGTGTGTGTGTTTCTGTGGGGAAACTAATCCCATTAATTCAAAGTGCATAACAAAGAGAGAAAGAGGGTCCAGCTCCCCTGTCGTTCGTCTGTCCTCCCTCTCTTCTGTTTCCCCCCTCTCTCTCTCTCCCTCTCCCTCTCTCTCTCTCTCTCTCCCTCTCCCTCCCTCCCTCCCTCTCTCTCTCTCCCTCCCTCCCTCCCTCTCCTCTCTCTTCCATCTCTCTTCTCTCACCTCCCTCTCCTCCTCCTCTCTCTTCTCTCTCTCTGTCTCTCTCTCTCCCTCCCCTCCCTCCCTTCTCCTCTCTCTCCCTCTCTTTCTCCCCTCCCTCTCTCTCTGCTCTCCTCTTCTCTCTCCCTCTTCCCTCCCTTCTCCTCTCTCTCCTGCGCTCCGCTCCACTTCCCTCCTCTCTCTCCTCATCCTCCTCTCCCTCCCTCCTCTCTCTTCTCCTCCATCTTCTCCCTCCCTCCCTCTCTCTCTGCTCTCTCCCTTCCCTCTCTCTCTCTATCTCCTCTCTTCCTGCCTCATCCCTTCTCTCCTCCCTCCCTCCCTCTTCCTCCTCTTCTCCCTCAGCCTCTCCTCCCTCCCTCTCTCTCTCTCTCTCTCCCTCCCTCTCTCTCTCTCTCTCTCCCTCCCTCTCCCTCTCTCTCCCTCCCTCCCTCCCTCCATCATCATTATTCCTCTGTCAGATCGGAGGCTGATTTCCTGGAGGACTGAGAGAGCCGACCGACTGACGGAGGGATGGAGGAGACAGATTTTCAGCTCCTCCTGGGATCCTTGTTTCCTTCTCCTCTTCTCACTCCCTCTCTTCTTCTCTCTCTCTGTCACGCTTTCATTCATACTTTTTCCTCCTCCTTTCCATTTCTCTGTCTTCCCCTCATCCATCTCCATCCTCCTCTTTTTCTTCTTTTCATTTTATATTCTTGTTTTTCTTTTTTCTCCTTCTGCTTCCTCTTCCTTTTCATCTCTCTTTTACTTGTTCATAATTATTTGTCCTGTCACCTCCTCCACCTCGATTCTTCACTTTCTTTTTTTTTAATAGTTGTCCTCCTTTCTTTTTCTCTCTGTCTTCTTCTTTTGCTTCTTCGCCTCCATCTTTCCTCCTCGTTCACTTTCTGCCTATTTACCCCTGTTTCTCTTTATCTTCTTCTCCTTCTCCATCCCTTCCTCCTCCTTTATTTATCTCTTTTATGTTTACTCTTATCCATCTGTTCTTTCACCTCTCATGTTGTCTCTCAATCCCTCTTCTCTTCTTCTTCCTCTCTTCTCTTTTCTTTCCATCTTTTCTTTCATCTGTCTCTTCCCCACATTCAGGTCTGTCTCTCTTCCTTCCTCCCTCCCTCCTCCCCTTTATTCCCTTCACTCTCCCGCCATTTCCTTCCTTTCCTTTCTCTCTCTCTCTCCCCTCTCCCTCTTGTCTCTCTCTCTTCAAGGACATTTATATTATAAAGGATGAATTTGCATATTAATTCATTTCTTTCAATTTTCTCAGATTAGACGTTGTCAACACGTATCAGCGATGATCAAACTGCCACGTCCACCAGAGACCTGTGTGTGTGTGTGTGTGTGTGTGTGTGTGTGTGTTCAGGGAGTTGAGGAAAAAAAGGAGGGAACACAACCAGCCTCACAGCGTTCATAAACACACACACACACACAGATGAATGGGAGCGTCCTCATTAAAACAACAGAGTGTGTCGTTTGTTCAAAGGCCTTAAACGACGTCTTTACATCACCTGACAAACAGGCTCTGAATGATGATGTCGTCTCAAACAAAGGTGTGAACACTGCAACGTTCTTCCACCCTGTTTCCTTCAGGCTCGGATCTTATTGGTCTGAATCACTGCGTTCCTCAACGGGCATTTATAATGATGTCTCTGTGATGACGCCGCGCTGAAATGTGGTTTAAATGTTGTTAGAATCTGTGGACTCTCCACTTTCCGTTTCATATTCTCGTGAGATCGTACGTGACTCAGAGCTGGAGCCAGAATCCCTGAAGCAGTCTACAGTAAAGTGACACTTTACATTTATTCTACATTTATCTACTATTTCACTCGTATGTTGTTCTGTTTGTATGAACATGAGACTTTGGTGAATCAGTTTCAAGCACCAAAACAATTCATCCACATCAGTGAAGGTTTGTTTTCAAAATTAAATTAAAAAAACTGGCCTTCAGTTTTTCAGCATTTGGGTCAAAGATGTGTTTGTTCAGTGTAAAAGTCAAGAGACGACGTTACAGGAAGAGATGAGGCCGTTCTGAAAACTGTGGTAAAAACACTATAAAACACCAATAATGGAGCAATGGAGAACGGTTACTGTAATGTCCCGGTTAGGTCAGGAGAACATGGTGGTTTGGGTCAAAATAAGTACTTCCTCAACATTATTGTCATGCCTATTGGTGTGTGTGTGTGTGTGTGTGCGTGCGTGCGTGCGTGCGTGCGTGCGTGCGTGCGTGCGTGCGTGCGTGCGTGCGTGCGTGCGTGCGTGCGTGCGTGCGTGCGTGCGTGCGTGCGTGCGTGCGTGCGTGCGTGCGTGCGTGCGTGCGTGCGTGCGTGCGTGCGTGCGTGCGTGCGTGCGTGCGTGCGTGCGTGCGTGCGTGCGTGCGTGCGTGCGTGCGTGCGTGCGTGCGTGCGTGCGTGCGTGCGTGCGTGCGTGCGTGCGTGCGTGCGTGCGTGCGTGCGTGCGTGCGTGCGTGCGTGCGTGCGTGCGTGCGTGCGTGCGTGCGTGCGTGTGTGTGTGAGAGAGAGAGAGGGAGAGACGGGGCGTTCCCAGCTGTCTCTCCTCCCATCACTCCCTCTGATGGATGGAGAAGTTATGAATATGCAGTTGATTTCTGGAAGCTGATGGCAGCTGACAAATGGAGCGTCTCACCTTCAGTAACCGTTGCTGCTTCCTGACTCGGGGGTGGGGTGGGGGTGTGTGTGTGTGTTGGGGGGGTGGGGGGGTGATGGTGAAAGATGTGCTTGTTGTGTGGGATTCAGGGTTTTGAAGGACGAGGCCGTCACAGACGAGTTGGAGCAACAATCTGAAAGACAGTTTTGTCTTGATTGATTTTGTCGACATCACTGCAGGTGATGGACAGAACACATGTGACTCACAGATATTCACATTAACACAATTATTTTCTGTATTTCAAGTTTTTAGATTTTTTTTTCTTTTACCCCTTTTCCAGAGCAGATTTATGAACACGTGATGAAGTCCTTGTTTTATTTTGTTGACACACTCGAGTCACTGAGGGGAATTTGGATGTCTCTTTTATCACTTCATAAATCAGAAGATACTGTCAACAGACATAAAAACATTTTCTCCATGTTCTTTAGAATAAAATGTATAAATCATGAATGAGACGAAAAAGCTTTGAGAATATAGATAAGAATAAAGCTGGAGAGCCATTTAATAGGAGAGTCCACACTCTCTCTCTTTTTCGTTTTGATTTTATGATTTCTGTATTTTTAATTATTTTCTATATTTAACATAAAAATTATTTATCTTGATTATTTTTCTATGTTTTAATTATCTTTATTATTTAATCCATTTTACATTTATGTTTTTAAATTTTTTTTTAATGTATTTTATGTTTGTATGTTATTTTTATTTATCTTTATCTTTTCATGTGAAGCACTTTCTTGTCTGAACAATAAAGTTTATTATGAGAATAAAACAGCTTCAAAATTGACCAGTGCATAAAAAAAAAAACATGTATGCCTGCCTCAGCTTAAGGATGAAGACTTTTATTTTGACAGTCCTGACATGAGAAGATTACAGCTTTCAAACACATTGAGCATTTCTCCTTAACAAACTTTTAATTTGTGCCTGAACTTCCTGTTTCTCTCGTCTCGCCTGATGTGTTTTGACATTTCACCGTTCGACTGTCACGAGCTGCTGCGAGGTGATTGGCGGTTTGACAGCAGCTGTGATTGGCCGACTCGTCCTGCTGACACAATGAATGTATTTATTTGTTTTACACCAGTTAAAATCATTCCACTCATGTTTCAGCATAAAACTCTTCTCCACTCCTGAATCGGACTCTATGAGTCTCTGACTCAGTGAATTTCAGACTTTTTGAATCTCTGACTCTGAGTCTGTGACTCTCTGACTCTGACTAAAAAAAGACTGGTGGTGAAATTCACCCTCTCACCTGATGGAGAAGGTTCTTTAAATGCTTTATGAGTTATTCTTTTTTTGCAGTGCCACCCTGTTTAAACAGTATTTAAGTCAGTTGATATCTGATGAGCATCAGTTTGGGATCTGAATAATTTGCATAAACTTTAGATTTATTATGTGAGGTTATGGATGTGAGATAATAACAATATTAACCAAACGTCTGTAATGTTTGAATTATGTTTGTTTCCTGTGTTCCTCAGTGGAGTCCAGCAGCCCCAGCCTCCTGGCTCCTGACAACTCTCTGGAACGATCCTTCTTCATCCGGATGAAGTCCACGCTCACAAAGAGAGGAGTGCACATCAAGTCCTCAGGATATAAGGTCAGGCTGGTGAATTAGAAACAGACTGTGTGAAACAACACATACCACCTTAAAGCTCCTCCAGTGTAAAGGTCTGTGTCCATGTGTAGTGTGATTATAGATCAGCTCTAGCTTCTATATTAATACTGTGAAAGTATCAAAGCCTCAGTCCACAGAGAAATGCACACAGCCTGTATTCAGAAACTGAGCCTTAAAACCAGCCGTCAGGACTTCTGGAACTTTGTGATGTCACAACAAAGCAGACACCAAGCCCCGCCCACCTGGACCCACCATCCAAACCTTGCAGGATTTGGTTTCTCTGAGTGTTTTTACCTGAAATCTGCTTTATTTTTATTGGATCACTCAGAAAACAGTCAGCCAATCAGAAGAGAGGCTCAGAGCCTCCTCTCTTCTGATTGGCTCACAGACCTGTTGTTACTAGAGCTGCAGAGAGAAGCCTGAGAGAGGAGATGGTGGCCGTGCTTTTACTTTGTCATTTTAAAAAAAATACTTCCTCTTTTCCTTCAGAGACGGAATCATCAATGAAGTTGGATGTTTTATTCTCATACTGTGTGTGTGTGTGTGTGTGTGTGTGTGTGTGTGTGTGTGTGTGTGTGTGTGTACCACGTTCCACCTGGCAGACTCAGATCACATGCAAATCACAGTGGAGACGGAGAAGCACATAAATATTCACACACACATGCATATATTACTGCACATATTTCCACTCACTTGACACATACAGCACTGCAAAACACACACACACACACACACACACACACACAGTGTTACAGTTAGCAGTCTGAAAGCTCTTGTGTTGCAGCACAGGCCTGAAGGTGGAAGAAGCTGATTCAGTTTCAGAAACATAAATTCACCTTTTACCAACATGATGATTCTCACATTCACTTTCAACAACGTCCGATCACAGCAGCTGAAGCATGGTGAGAGTGTGTGTGTGTGTGAGTGAGTGTGTGTGTGTGAGTGAGTGTGTGAGCGAGTGTGTGTGAGTGAGTGTGTGAGTGAGTGAGTGTGTGTGTGTGTGTGTGTATGTTCTCGGTCAAACTACACAAACAGAAACATTTGACGTGTGTTTGCACAGTCACCATATTGAAAGAATCAGCTGTGACTCTTTTACAATGAGACGTTTTAACTGAAACATTTCACAAACATTAATTAAGTGATTTAAATCTCTTTAATGAGACATTTTTAGACATTTTTTTAATGTTTTAAGAATTTGCATGTCACGTGTTGTGTGTGTGTCAGCTCCGCTCTGACTCACATGCTTGGTAACCCACAGTGAAATGACTGGAGACCCACAGTCAGAGGACAGAGACAGGTTTACGTCTTGGACGATTTCAGGCGTGAGCCTCGTCTTCCTCTCCTCTTGTTTGACCCTCGTGTCTGTAGAGAAGACACACGCTGTTTAAAGGCGAGTGAGCCGCAGCTGATGAACATTTCTCCTGATCCATCGTGTCTGACAGACTTTAG
>NW_019174820.1:368956-393585 GCF_002260705.1 Seriola dumerili | reverse complement strand
TTGACTAGTTTGGGGGGGTGGGGGTGATTGGTGAAAAGATGTGCTTGTTGTGTGGATTCGAGGCGTTTTTGAAGGACGAGGCCTCACAGACGAGTGTGGCAGAACAATCGAAAGACAGTTTTGTCTGATTTTGATTTGTCGGACATCACTGCAGTGGATGGACAGGAACACAATTGTTGACTCACAGATATTCACATTAACACAATTATTTTCTGATTTATTTCAGATATTTTTAGATTTTTTTTCTTTTTACCCCTTTTCCAGAGCAAGATTTATGAACACGTGATGAAGTCCTTGTTTATTTTGTTACACCACTCGAGGTCACTGCAGGGAATTTGGATGTCTCTTTTATCAACTTTAAAATCAGTAAGATACTGTCAAACAGACATAAAAAACCATTTTCTCCATGTTCTTTAGAATTAAAATGTATAAATCAATGATGAGACGAAAAAGCTTTGAGAATATTAGATAGCAATAAAGCGTGGAGGCCATTCTAATAGAGAGTCCGACACTCTCTCTCTTTTTCGTTTTGATTTTAGTATTTCTGTATTTTTAATTATTTTATTATTTTAACATTAAAAATTATTTATCTGGATTATTTTTCTTAGTTTAATTATCTTTATTATTTAATCCATTTGTACATTTATGTTTTTTAAATTTTTTTTTAATGCTATCTTTATGTTTGTATGTTTATCTTTATACTTTATCTTATCTCTTTCATGTGAAGCACTTTCTTGTCTGAACAATAAAGTTTATTATGAGAATAAAAGCAGCTTCAAAATTGACACAGTGCATAAAAAAAAAAACTATGTATGCCTGCTCAGCATAAGGATGAAGACTTTTATTTTTGACACGTCCTGACATGAGAAGATTAAGCTTTTCAAACACATTGAGCATTTCTCCTTAACAAACTTTAATTTGTGCCTGAACTTCCTGTTTTCTCATCGTTTCGCCTGATGCTGTTTTGACAATTTCACCGTTCGACTGTCAACGAGCTTGCTTTGCGAGGTGATTGCGCGTTTTGACAGCAGCTGTAGATTGGCCGACTCGTCCTGCTGACAATGAATTGTATTTATTTGTCTTTACACCAGTACAAATCTTCCACTTCATGTTTCGCATAAAACTCTTCTCCACTCCTGAATCGGACTCTATGAGTCTCTGACTCAGTGAAATTTCGACTTTTTGAATCTCTGACTCTGAGTCTGTTGACTCTCTGACTCTGACTAAAAAAAGACTGGTGGTGAAATTCACCCTCTCACCTGATGGAGAAGGTTCTTTAAATGCTTTATGAGTTATTCTTTTTTTGCAGTGCCACCCTGTTTTAAACAGTATTTAAGTCAGTTGATATCTGAGTGAGCATCAGTTATGGGATCTGAAGTAAATTTGCATAAACTTTAGATTTATTATGTGCAGTTTATGGATGTGCAGATCAATAACAATATTAACAAACGTCTGTAATGTTTGAATTATGTTTGTTTCCCTGTGTTCCTCAGTGGAGTCAGCAGCCCCAGCTCCTGGCTCCTGACAACTCTCTGGAACGATCCTTGCTTCATCCGGATGAAGTCCACGCTCACAAAGAGAGGAGTGCACATAAGTCCTCAGGATATAAAGGTCAGGCGTGGGAATTAGAAACAGACTGGTGAAAACAACACATACCACCTTAAAGCTCCTCCAGTGTAAAGGTCTGTGTCCCATGTGTAGTGTTGATTATAGATCAGCTCTAGCTTCTATATTAATACTAGTGAAAGTATCAAACCTCAGTCCACAGAGAAATGCACACAGCCTGTATTCAGAAACTGAGCCTTAAAACCAGCCGTCAGGACTATCTGGAACTTTGTGATGTCACAACAAAGCAGACACCAAGCCCCGCCCACCTGGACCCACCATCCAAACCTTGCAGGATTTGTTTATCTTGAGTGTTTTTACCCTGAAATCTGCTTTATTTTTATTGATCACTCAGAAAACAGTCAGCCAATCAGAAGAAGACGGCTCAAAGCCTCCTCTCTTCTGATGGCTCAAGACCTGTTGTTACTAGAGCTGCACAGGAGAAGCCTGAGAGGAGGATGGTGGCCGTGCGTTTACTTTGTCTATTTTAAAAAAAAATACTTCCTCTTTTCCTTCAGAGACGAATCCATCAATGAAGTTGGATGTTTTATTCTCATAGTGTCGTGTGTGGTGTGTGTGTGTGTGTGGTGTGTGTGTGTGTGTGCGTGTGTGTGTGTGTGTGTGCTACCACGTTCCACCTGGCAGACTCAGATCACATGCAAATCACAGTGGAGACGGAGAAGCACATAATATTCACACACACATGCAATATATTACTGCACATATTTCCACTCACTTGACACCATACAGCACTGCAAAACACACACACACACACACACCACACACACAACACAGTGTTACAGTTAGCAGTCTGGAAGAACTCTTGTGTTGCAGCACAGGCCTGAAAGGGAAGAAGCTGAATCAGTCTTCAGAAACATAAATTCACCTTTTACCAAACATGATGATTCTCCACATTCACTTTCAAACAAAGTCCGATCACAGCAAGCTGGAGAAGGCATTTGAAGTGTGTGTGTGTTGTGTGAGTGAGTGTGTCGAGCGAGTTGTGTGTGAGTGAGTGTTTGTGAGCAGTGTGTGAGTCGAGCTAGTGTGTTGTTGAGTGAGTGTGTGAGTGAGTGTGTGCAGTGGAGTGTGTGTGTTGTGATGTGAGTGTGTGAGTGAGTGTGTGAGCGAGTGTGTGTGTGTGAGTGAGAGTGATGTGAGTGAGATGTGTGTGAGTGAGTGTGTGAGTGAGTGTTGTGAGTGAAGTGTGGTGTGTGAGTGAGTGTGTGAGTTGGAGTGTGTGAGCGAAGTGTGTGTGTGTGGTGAGCTGTGTGAGGATGTGTGAGTGAGTGTGTGTGTGTGAGTGAGTGTGTGAGTTGTGTGTGTGTGAGCGAGTGTGTGTGTGTGAGTGAGTGTGTGAGTGAGTGTTGTGAGTGAGTTGTGTGTGTGAGTGAATGTGTGAGCGAGTTGTGTGTTGAGTAGAGTGTGAGTGAGAGTGTGTGAGTGAGTGTGTGATGTAGTGAGTGAGTGTGTGAGTGAGTGTGTGTGGTGTTGTGTGTGTGTGAGTTTGTGAGTGAGTGTGGTGAGCGAGTGGTGTGTGTGTGAGAGAGTGTGTGTGTGTGCTGTTTGCGAGTGAATGTTGAGCGAGTGTGTTGTTGAGGAGTATGTGAGTGAGTGTGTGAGTGGCATGTGTGTGTGTGATGAGTGTGTGAGTGAGTGATGTGGCGAGTGAGTGTTGTGAGTGTGATGTGAGTGTGTGTGTGTGGAGTGAGTGTGTGACGAATGTGTGTGTGTTGATGTTGTGTGTTTGAGTGAGGTGTGACGAATGTGTGTGTTGATGTGTGTGTGTGTGTGAGTGTGTGAGTGAGTGTGTAGCGAGTGTGTGTGTGTGAGTGAGAGTGTGATGAGTGATGGAGCGAGCTGTGAGTTGAGGTGTGTGTGTGTGTGAGTGAGTGAGTGTGTGAAGTGAGGTGTGTGAGTGAGTGTGGGTGTGTGTGTGTAGTGTGTGTGTTGTGTAGTGTGTGAGTGAGTGCGTAGTGAGTGAGTGATGTGTGTTGTGTGTGTGTGTGTGTGTAGTGTGAGTTGTCGTAGAGTGAGTGAGTGTGTGGACGTGATGTGTGTTGTGTGTGTGTGTGTGTGATGTGTGTGTGTGTGTGTGTGTGTGAGTTGTGTGTGTGTGAGTGAGTGAGTGAGTGATTGAGTGAGTGAGTGTGAGTGTGTGTGTGTGTGTGTGTGTGTGTGTGTGTGTGTGTGAGTGATGGTAAGTGTTGTGATGAGTGAGGAAGGAGTGAGTGATGTGTGTGTGTGTGTGTGTGTGTGTGTGTGAGTGAGTGTGTGAGTGAGTGAGTGTGTGTGTGTGTGTGTGTATGTTCTCGGTCAAACTACACAAACAGAAACATTTGACGTGTGTTTGCACAGTCACCATATTGAAAGAATCAGCTGTGACTCTTTTACAATGAGACGTTTTAACTGAAACATTTCACAAACATTAATTAAGTGATTTAAATCTCTTTAATGAGACATTTTTAGACATTTTTTTAATGTTTTAAGAATTTGCATGTCACGTGTTGTGTGTGTGTCAGCTCCGCTCTGACTCACATGCTTGGTAACCCACAGTGAAATGACTGGAGACCCACAGTCAGAGGACAGAGACAGGTTTACGTCTTGGACGAGTTCAGGCGTGAGCCTCGTCTTCCTCTCCTCTTGTTTGACCCTCGTGTCTGTAGAGAAGACACACGCTGTTTAAAGGCGAGTGAGCCGCAGCTGATGAACATTTCTCCTGATCCATCGTGTCTGACAGACTTTAGAAGCTTCACACCAGTTTAAAACTCTGGATAATTAAACCCTTCATTCTCCCTCTGTCTGTCAACTCCTGTGTTTCCACCTTTCCTCTCTCTCTCTCTCTCCATCCCAGGAGTCCGCTCAGAGAACAGCTAAAGAGAGAGAGAGGGGTCAAATCCCCATGAGGTAGCCCTGACTTGACCTTTATCTGTGCTCACTTCTGCTGCCAAATTGAATCTGTGATCGCTGCGACCTCTTCCGGGATTTACAGTATTTCAAACTGGATTCTTTCCTTCATTTGCATAGAAAAAATATATAAGTTAAGTAGAGAAAATTAGACCATAACATAAAGGTTGTGATCCGTTTCAGAGCAGTTACAAGCGCTGGATAATCAGTTATAAATCAGTTTTATTGCACAAACCACAACAAACTGGATTCTGTGATTTGCTGCCGAAGGTCACGTTCAATAAAAAGAAACGTAGAACAACAACACGTAGAGATGAACATATAATAAAAAGTAGAAATATAGGAATGTGTGTCAGTGGTTTAATAGAATAACATGAGGAACGTGTGCACAAGCTTCTGCTTAAATAAAGCTGTGGACATCAGCAGCAGAGGAAATATTACAAACAAGAAAACCCATAAATACACAGAACAGAGGTCACTAAGAGACGGGCCGCGGTCCGGATCCAGACCCAGACGCCGTCCTGTCTGGACCCAGACCTATAACCTGATAAACTAGAATTATTCAGTTTTAATGGAGTCTGTTCGACACTCCGCCACAAATCAGACACACCACTTCTGTATTCTTATGATCTCGCTTTTAATTTACTATACTTTACTTTTATATTTTACTTGATACATTTTTTATTCCCTTTGTTCTTTTTAAACCTTTTTATGTTTTTTAAAAAGCATTTTTTATATTGTTTTATTGCCCCTTATTTCTGCTGCTGTTACCTGTGTTTTATTTTTCTTCTGTAAAGTGCTTTCAACTGCAACTATGTATGAAAGGTGCTTTACAAATAAAGTGTATTATTATTATTATTATTATTATTATTATCATTATTGTTATTACTTCAACCAGTTCCCACAGGTTACTCATTACAAACTCCTCCTTAACCTCTGGCACCACATGTTTTAAACGTCCAGCCTCTGCTCAAAAATTAACATCTCAATGTTAAATGTCTAAATTACTACTGACCATTTCTAGACCGAATTTTATTTCAAAAATACTGGAAAAAAATGTTCTGTCAAAACTGAAACCATTTCTTTTTACTTTTTTCTTTTTTTTTTGAACTTTTTATTCAAGATAAAACAAGACATATAGAAATATATGATTACTCGTGTTTCCCCCGGCCTTGAAGTCAAGAACACACAAACACAGTGTCTGTATAGAAAATCATACAAATAGTAAATTATAATGTATAAATAAATATTTCAATTATATAGGAAATGTAACATTCAAATACTTATGAACATTAATTGTACTAAGTAATATAAATTAATCAAAGATAAAACAGGAAAATGATATAAAGAACAGTCAGTCAAGGGACAAAGTATTCTATGAAGGAGTTCCATTTATGAAAGAATCCCCCCATGAAACATCATCAGGAAACATCATCAGGAAACTTCTCCTGTCACTTCTATGCCGATGACTCACAGCTGTGCCGCCCTTAAATATAAGTAATTATAGAACAACTGTGTTTTGGTGAAGTGGACTTTGAGCTGGTGCAGTGTTCAAGCCGTGACTGAGAGTGTTTCTGAATGATTCACCAACACCTGTGTGACCTTTGAACGGACTCCACCCCGCCCTCTGACCTCCCCTCTGTTTGTCTGTTTCCCTCGTCCAGGTGATCCACATCACAGGGCGTCTGCGGATCCGGATGGCTCTGACGCACAGCCGCTCAGTGCCCAATCAGATCATGGGGATGGTGGTGGTGGCTCACGCCCTCCCACCACCCACAATCAACGAGGTTCGCATCGACTGTCAAATGTTCGTCACCCGAGTCAACATGGACCTGAAGATCGTCTACTGTGAGAACAGGTAGAGGAGGGAACTCACCTGAGGGCTGCTGATTTCTGACGGTTCATTAAGAATTTAAATTCAAATTAAATCTGTGAAGGTCGAAGTTAAAACTAAATTAAAAGTCTCTGTTTAGGCCTTTTTTGTTTTTCACATCAACGTTGTTTGGACTTTCAGTTCAAAAAAAATTCTCTTCACGATTTGAACCATTGTTACACATGAAAATATTTTATATATTAATATATATATTAAATATTGTTATGAAGAAAATAACATGTAATGCCGTGATTAGTGACTTATTATTTTTAATCTCAAGAAAACGAGAAACTAAAGAAGACAGGGACGTCCTCCCTGCTCCAGTGTTAAACACAGTATTCCTGTTGGAAGTGACATATTTTTAGATTTACTTCTTTTTGTAATTCAACTTGAATTTTGTGGTGATTTAATTAAAGTATTCAATTTTTTTAAACCAAATTATTTAGAATTTAATTTAATGAAATATCAAATAAAGACCAGACGGACACAACTTTCAAACATGAACTTAACGTTGTGGATGTTTCAAATTGTTCTGCCATCATGACAATATCACTCTGTATTTCCAGACTCACAGATTACAGTAAACTAAAAGGCTTGACAACTTGTTGGAAGAAATTAAAATCTCTAAAAGAATTGAATTTATTGGATCTTTATCAATAAGGTTTATGTCATGCGTTAATGATCATAATAAAAACTCCAGTATTAGTCAGGTTGTTCGTGATTGTAGATTAATCAATTATCATGCAGCAGTTACATGATAATGTCCCTCCATATGAAGCGGAGCTGCTTTTACAGCTGTCGTATTTCTGATCATTTAATCGACTTCTTTAGAGAAACTGTTTCTACCCATTTTTTTTAAAGCACCAGCGTCACACACAAAACTGCATTTTACGGTCTGTTATCTGCATTCATGTTTCATAGCTGCTGTTCAAGGAAGGAAAAAAAAAAGTTGTCTCCCTTGTTGGAGCTTCTTATTCATGAGGAAGTCTGACCCAATCCTCCCTGGTTTAACAGTGAAATATGTCACTGATGGATCTATCTCCTTCCCTCTGTCCAGATAAAGCAGATAGGCATCAGGATCTGGCTCAGGAGTTAACCGGCCGACCAGGGAGATTCATATCAAGGAAAAAAAACCTTCATGTTTTATTATAAAAAGAGAGGAGGAAAAAATGATAGTAGACAGATTGCTTTTTTTTTTGTGGGTGGAAAAGAGACACAATGCGAGGCAGATGATGATATTCAGTGCGGAGCGACAGAGAGCGTCTCGGCGGCGAACAGACAAACCTCGCTCCCATTACAGCCCCATTTTGAGGATGAGTTTCTAAGAGAATGAGAAAATGGGAGGATGGATTTTTCTAAAGAACAGAGTGTGCTGTTATCTGCCTGCCAGACATTAGTCCCCCCCTCCCTCCCTGCCCCCCCACCACCACCCGTCCTCTATCTGAATGATACCGGGGAAATTGTTCTGTCTATCCTGTGGCAAATTTGTTCAAATTAAACCTTTTAACGCTGATGTGTGTTACCTGTACAACAGACCGACGGGCTTCAGCCTCTGTTGTTGGGTTATTAGCTTTTTCCCTTTCTTCCCTGGATCAGTCTTTTTAATTGTCGAGTACCAGAACTGTACCGAGCTGTGACGAGTTATACATCTCACAGTTTCACAGCACAGCCGCTCGACCAGTGCCACTGTTTGTCCTCCACCAGTCAATAAATACCCTTCACTTAAAGAGGCGCAAACATTTCATTCAGTAGTTCTGCTGTGGCCAGGACAGCAGAGGCTGCTGCCCCAGCGTCATTCAGGAGAACCCTGAGGACTCAAGGGCGTTTCTAAAAGACGTCATGACTCTAATAAAGAGGATTTAGTTGACTTCTTTGTGACTAGATCATCTGCCCCCAAACAGTGTGAACTTTGACCTTCTGCCTCAGTTTTACCTTTCAAAGCACAACCACTGACGTTCCAGCTGCTTTTGACGGAACCTGTAAGCCAGCGGTTCCCAGCCTTCTCCAACTCACGGCCCACATCCGGCCCACATCCGGCCTAGTAACAGTAGGGAGGCCAAATCATGTGTTCTCAGAGTTCACTGAACTAAAACCCGCTCTCTATTTTGATTCTCCTGTTGTTGCCATGGATGTGACCTGTTAGCCACAATCAGACAGTAAACAAGTATACAGTGTGGTCTGACCGGCGACAGCTCCTCATTGGCTCCTCATTCCATCATTGGTTTATCACAGTGACGCCTTAATATGGGGAAGAATTTGTTTTAAAAATGTTAAAATATTATTTATTTTTTTAAGCTATAATTACACCTGTTTTGCAAATGAAAATGAAAAGTAAAAACCAAAGATAAAAGTATTTAAATCAAGAAAAGCTGCTTCATACAGGTGTGTGTTTTGAGTCATGATTTGAACAACAACTCAGCACTTTGTTAAACTTGACGTGCTGCTGAATACAGAATGAAGATGATGGTGGAGCAGGTGTGTCGTGTTTTGATTATCATGTAGACATTTCCTGTATGTGACAGTGTTTCACACGTGTTGCTCCGGTGGTTTCAGAATCAGTGACTACATGGACCTGACTCCTGTCGACATCGTGGGGAAGAGGTGCTACCAGTTCATCCACGCCGAGGACGTGGAGGGAATCAGACAGAGTCACCTGGACTGTGAGTACTGCCACCACCTGACCACATGCTCCACTCTGATTGGACAATGAAGTCAACGCATTCATTACTGAATCATGTCGAAATCAGCAAATGTATTTCTGAATGACAAACAGCTGTTTCTTACCGAATCACAGCGTCGTTTTATTTCTCGTCTGCACCATCTTGTGGCGGACGGATGTAACTGCACACCCTTAGCTAAGCAACCACAGGAAGACATTCATGCTTAAACAAAGACTGTATTAACACTTGATGGACACGTTTTGACATGTTGGACATTTTGTCCCACAGAAAGAGTAAAAGTCTTTAGTATGGACAGTGTCACAGCAGTAACATGTCTCCATTCAGAATCTTTGCTCTGCAGTATCTTTGAAAGTTTCCTCACAGAACTCCACAGTCTTATTACCCTTGTCAGGAGGCATAATACACTCTCTCTCTCTCTCTCTCACACACACACACACACACACACACACACACACACACACACACAGGAGGAGTTTTGGTGTCCCTATTTAGTGGCTGTCTGAGTGATTTGCGGCGTGCTGTTTGTTGCTGCAGTCAGATTTTACTGTGGCGGTAAAAGCTGAGGAGGCGTTGAGCGTTTCACAGTGTGTCGGAGGTTGTGAAGGCATTTAGGCAGGACGCCAAATAACAACAACCACAGAGGAAGGGCAACGGGCCTGATGGGAGTCAGACCACAGACCGCCACAGCTTCTATCAGATCCTGTCCACTGAGGCTGAGACGCACTCGTCCTCTGTCTCGCTTTAAGGTGTGGCGAGCTGCGTTCAGGCATCATGAAGCAGGTGAACTCACCTTGACTCGAGCCTTCAGTGTATGTAGTGGAGTGCTGTCTGTAACAGAACAACCTCACCTCACATCTGGAATACGTCCACATGGGATTTTCTAGAGTTTCCCTGCAAAACACTTCACAACAGTGAATGTTAAAGTTTAAATATGAATACAGCTTGTACTTTTGATTTAATGTTTTGTTTTCCCTTTTTTGTTCTTTTTTGCTCAAAATATATAAACTTGATATTCATTATTGTTTGTACATTTATTTGCTCACTGGCTAGTTTGCTACCTGCAAAGTTACATCCATAAAAACAGTGGCAGAGAAATGGAGGTGATGCTGTTTGAGACGAGCAGCTGGGTTGTTGAGAATCTGTGCTAATATTAGCAAGCTAGGCTAGCTAGCTTCCATTTAGGGGACTAGCACAACACAAGTCGTAAAGAGACCATACAATTCAAATCACTAATATCGTCATTGACAGCTGGTGTGAACTCGTGGACCAGGTCTCAGTTCTCAGTCAACTGATGATGCTAACTCTGAGGCTCGAGGCTAACGCTGCATCAGCACGGTGTTTTAACTTGTGACAAAGCTAAGACATGTCCCACAACTCATCAGAGCATCATGAAGCTCCCTGAAACTTTTTCAATTACCTTCTCCAAAAGTTCCTGAGCTCTGAATATCCAGAGTGGCAATCAGGAAGTGACTCTACAGTGGCCCAGTGGGGTCAGATGGAACGGGGGGGGGGGGTTTAGGATGTGTAAAACACAAAAAAAAAGAGAGAGAGAAGGAAGTGAAATAGGGACGGAGATTATTCCTCTCTGTCTGCAGCGAGGATGGGAGGTCAGGGAGGCGAGCCGGCAGCCAGCGGTTTAAATGACTTGGTTTTAGTCGAGCGTAGTCTAATACAGCACCTTCAGTCACCTCGGCTGCTCGTTTTATTCTTCCTCTTTCAAAATTAATTTCCTCTTTGAAAGGGGGGCTTTCAGAAATGGATGGCTACGAGGCGCTGGAGGTGCTCTGTGTCTTTTCTTTTTTCCTCTCTCTTCATCCTCCCCATCAATTGGAGCGCGGTCAGATTGTTCTGAAATCTGCCTTTCTTTGGGGCGGTTTAATTTGGTGGCTTTATGAACCTGCTGCTGATTGTGTGGAAGCTGATTTCAGAGCAGTGGTCTAATGATTCCCCACTTTTTTTTTCAGCAGACACGTTGAAGCTCTCTTTTCTAATTGGATAGTGACAGATGTGGTTTGTGTTGCGGCTGTGACGGGTTTTAGGTTTGGCTTGAAATGCGATGTGTTCGTGTCTCTGTGTTATTGTTCAGTTTGCACAGTATTTCCTTAAGATTAGATGATCTTTGTTGTCATGGTTACAGTAATGGGAACGTGGTTCAGTTTGTCGAACGATCGCAGATAAAAGATACAACAGTTTATAAACCCGTCCATCCACCAGCACCTCCTCCTGACGTGGACTTTGTCTCTTTATACTACGTCACCGACGCTTCTCCCTTTGCTCCTATCATCATTACTATGACTAGATGTCGCTTAGCAACAAAACCTACCATTATTATGACCTATGAGGTCATAATAATGAGTCTGGATGAAAAGGTGCGCAGTACACCTGGCTGTCATCGTGCGTTTCGTCACGATTCAGCAGTTGGTGTTCAGGTACGACGTGCAGCGATTAAGAAGGGATATAAAAACTGAACATGATCCAGGCAGAATCATCCAGTGGCGCTGTCCTCGTCAGGGCTGGAAAGGAAGGAGGTGACCACAGGTCAAACCAGCTTTCACCCAATCACACTAAACAAACGAAAGTTTTACCTGTTGTGGGCGTCGCCTTGAGACATAACGACACAGTCATCAGGTGGTTGTTGTATTCCTCAGATGTGTGTGAGGATGTTGGAAACGAGCCGCCAGCTGCTTCCTCAACGCTGGTGTGTGACCTGTAATTTATGGTGAAAGTCCAACCTGAGAAACAGCAACAAGAAGCTGAAGTCCAGTTCCTGCTCAAACTGCAGGAAAGTTTCCAGGAAAGTTCCCGTGGTCAGTCGACATAGCTTTTTCTTTGCCATATTTGAATTGAGGCTGGAGTTCTCCGTGTTGTTGTCGAAAAGCTGCAGATCATCAAGTGATTAAAAAAAAAGACTTTCTGCACGTTTCTTTTTCCGTTTCTGCAAAACAGCAGCTTCTGATTTTTTTTTATGTGGGATTTATCTCCACGTCTGCTCTCGGTTCCCCCGCTGCTGCAGGAGTCGGATAGTTAGGGAATCGATCAAGGTGTATTTTAGAGGGATAGCCTGTTCTCTCAACAGGGATCTAAATTTTAAAAGGGTTCTTTTTAAGTGGAGGACGAGGCGTGATCCCTCTCTGTGAAGAGGCATCACTCCCTAAGTCTCTATCATTACCTGCTGACAGCCGGTCTTAGCCCAGGTCAGATCTCAAAGTCAATCTGTCCTCGTTTCCACTCCGAGAACAGAGAGAAAGAGAAAGAGGAGATAGAGGGTGAACTTGTTTTTTTTTCACAAAGAAAGGGAGGGAACAGGAGCGAGTGATTTGAAAGCAGAGAAAGGCTGAAAAGCTGAGAAATACTTGGCGCAAGGGATGAAGACAGAAATTTGTCTTTTCTCAAAGACAGAGAACTAGTGAGTGATTCACAGATGGAGAAAGAGAAAGAGACAGGAAAAAACTAAAAGAGAAAAAAAACTTTTCACAAAGAAAGAAGGATGAGAAAATGTGTTATAAGGTGGAGAAAACTGAGGAGAAGCTATTTTTGAACAGAAAGGGAGGGAAAGGGAAGATGATATGGAAGGAAATGGCTCTAGAGAGAGAGAAGGGCTCACTTTATAGAAATAAAGGAGAAGCGCGTAGAAAGAAACGGCTGCTCGAGAACAAGAAGAAAGAGAAATAGAGATGTTGGCTTCTCATCTTTTCTCCAAGAAGGAAGGATGCAAAGGAAGAGGACGGCAACACCACTGCTACTGGACTGAGTCAGACTTTGACGCAGGAGACCAGAGTTTGTGTCTCGTCACGATCACGAACAAAAGAGAAAGAAAGTTGAGGAGTTTTTTCACCTGGAAAGAGGCGATTAGGAGAGGGAACAGAATAATAACAAGGGAGTGGGAAAAAGAAAAGACGTGGTGGAATAATATATACACTCGTCTGCTCACGAGGAGGAGGAGAGGGGAGGGAGTCGAATGAGGACACAAGGGAAACTGTCTTAATAAGACAAAAGGACTTTTTCAGAGAGAGGAGGAGAGAGAATGAAAAATATTTGTTTGTTTAGAGAAAAACAGGAAAAGAGAGAGAGAGACATTTGGACATGCAGAGAGGGAGAAAAGAGAGAGAATTAGCAACGGAGAAGACAACAGCAAAGAGACACACAGGACGTTTTAGAGAGAGAGACGGTCGAGAGACATCAACACGCAGCAGCAAATGAAAAAGAGAGAGTGAGAGAGTTTCACAGAAGTGAAAGCTCGGTGGATTTAAGCCTGCAGGCGTTTTAGCAGAGCTCGTCTCTCCGGACTAACACTGGCTTTAATGAATCCACACACACACACTGACAGGCAGCTTTTTATCTGTCTGTAGACAAAACACACACACACACACACACACACACACGCACACCTGTGAAGCTATCCACACAGGTACGTTAGTAAAACACACAGAAAAAAAGCATGCCTTTCAGGACAAGCAGAGAACATGGACAACCTCAATGACCTGAGACACACACACACACACACACACACACACACACACACACACACACACTGTATGTCACTTTTGTGGGACTTCTCTAAATCTTCATCAGTAACCCTCACCTGTTCATCAGTGTGTGCCACAGAAGCTCGTCCACTGTGTCGATGTTGTTACTGTGTCCTTAGCTGGATCAGCTGTGATCACTTCCTGTTTGAACCCGTGGGTCTACAGTCACTGTGTTACTGAAGAAAACTTTCAAATGTGACGACTGTCGCCATGACGTCGAGGTTTTGAAGGGGCTTTTTTTCTGTCATATGTAAGTTGATTATTGACTCTTGCTCTGGTGGACTTCAGAGATCATGACGTCCTCAGGAAGTTTACATCTCGTGTCTCAGTCATGTGTACATCATTTGTGTATGTGGCCCAAACAGGAGCCTATAGAAACTCATGATGACCTCTGGCCCGTTAAGATGATGACGAGTCTGTAAGATGATTGATAAGACTATATTAAGTATTTATATTCTTACTTATATTTGACAGTTGAGCAGTGACAGGAAGAGCGGGAAGAGTGACACACACACACACACACACACAATTAATTAAACAAAGTCTTGGAGATGAGGAGAGACGAACTCCATGGAGCCCAGAGGTGTGGAAGCCTGAGAGTCGCTCCCAGTGAGCGACTCTCATTGGAATAAATGGGACGCCATCTTGGAACATGTGGAGTCCTCACATGACACAGACTTTATGTCCAAATAAGGTCGTTCCTCTCCTCATCATAGAGACGTTATGTCTTCCTAAAGAAAGACGCTCCGTGCTGTTTGTCTGCTGCATACCTTTCCTTGAATGTCTGCCTCTCCCTGCACATGCTTATCTATGGGACTTGGTTGCTATGGTTACTGCTGATGGGAGCGGGGCAGCCATACGTGGAGGTAAACAATGAAGCACTGCTACAGTAAAGGGCCTGAAACTGAGACCTAAAGACTCAGTGATGCAGCTGAGGTTCAGCATGTGAAGTTTCAGTTCCAGCTGTAAATGCAAAGGTGCAGTATCAGGAGGCGTGTAGAAAAACACAGTAGACATATATATACAGTATATATAATATATATATATATATATATATATACAGTATATACACACACATATAAAATACAGTAATGCTGCAGAGAAGACGCATCCAAACTGTTCTGCAGTCAGCCAGCAGAGGACGACAGAGGGACGTCTGTCCTACTGTTTACAGTCAAAATATAAAGTCCACCGAGTCTTACACACCTCTACTAACACACACACACACACACACAGTGTAACAAGCAGACAAAGCAAAGAGTGATATAAACACGGAGGGAGAGACGACGTCAAAGTTATGACATTGACCGAAAGAGAAAAGAGAGAGAGGAGCGGCGGAGGAAAAGAGGAGAGAAAAGAGGCCGAGAGACTTTAAAAGGGAATAGAGCTCCTTTAATCTACTGGTCTCTCTCCTGCAGCCTCGGGCGAGCCTCCAGCACTCCCTCTCTCTTTCTCTCTCTTCCTCTCCTCTCCTTCATTAGTGGCCAATCAGAGAGTGAGTGATTTAATGGAGGAGTAAGAGGAGAGGGGGTGACACGTAACCCTCACCTGCTAGACGAAGGAGAGACGGAGAGGGAGGCCGAGAGGACGGAGAGAGGCGGGACTGTGGTTCCTGTTGGTCTCTCCAGATCCAGTCCAGCCGTCACGTCTCATGTTTCTCATGTTTCTGCGCTCCACTTGTGCCTCACAGTACTTTAAAACTACATTTCCCAAGATGTGGAACTGTCTCTCAGCGGTTCTCTGGTTCTGTAGTTCTCTGGTTCTCTCTGGTTCTCTCTGACGGTCTGTTCCTCTGATGGAGGTCTGATGGACTGAGAGCAGAGATGTAAGAGTGTTTGCAGATACCAGTTCTCCTACAGCAGGTTCTCCTACAGCTGGTTCTCCTACAGCAGGTTCTTCTACAGCTGGTTCTCCTACAGCAGGTTCTCCTACAGCAGGTTCTCCTACAGCTGGTTCTCCTACAGCTGGTTCTCCTACAGCAGGTTCTCCTACAGTTGCTTCTCCTACAGCAGGTTCTCCTACAGTTGCTTCTCCTACAGCTGGTTCTCTTACAGTTGGTTCTCCTACAGCAGGTTCTCCTACAGCAGGTTCTCCTACAGCTGGTTCTCCTACAGCTGGTTCTCCTACAGCAGGTTCTCCTACAGCTGGTTCTCCTACAGCAGGTTCTCCTACAGCAGGTTCTCCTACAGCTGGTTCTTCTACAGCTGGTTCTCCTACAGCTGGTTCTCCTACAGCAGGTTCTCCTACAGCAGGTTCTCCTACAGCTGGTTCTTCTACAGCTGGTTCTCCTACAGCTGGTTCTCCTACAGCTGGTTCTCCTACAGCAGGTTCTCCTACAGCAGGTTCTCCCACAGCAGGTTCTCCTACAGCTGGTTCTCCTACAGCAGGTTCTCCTACAGCTGGTTCTCAGCCTGTGGCCATGAAGGTTTTGCAAGTGTGCCATCAAATCATTTGCAAAACAGAACAATTTCGTTCAATTAGATGTAATGAAAAATATAATGAAAATTTAAAATATAAATAATGTATTTGAATGTTTTGAAAATAAATTCTCTTTAAAAACATTAAACCTTGATGATAGGAACGGCCGAGCTTCCTGATGTTAAAGCTAAAAGTTGTGTAAGAATATTTATATCGGATATTATGGGATGTAAAGGGAGTTTAACACGGTGGGCAGAGACATGATGTGACGACCCTGAAGCTGTCACAAGCTTCATGTTCAGGTTCAGGTCACTGTCACTCTCAGTGAGAACAGCAGTACGTTTGTATTTACTGTCGTCACATGGAACAAACGCAGAGACGTGTGAAAGTAGCAGCAACTCAGTGTTTCATTTCTATTTCCTGTTTTTTAATTTTCCTTTTTCTTCCTCACAACACGGATCAATATAAAACATCGTTTATCTGTTAACTGCACATCAGACGGCAGATATAAATGTTCACAGCAGAGATTCCTCAGCTCAGAATTCGCCAGAAGGTCGTTGTCAATATTGATTATTGAGTCTTTTATTTATTTAATATTTGTTTTAAATGTGTCCTGAGGAATGAACGTCAGCTGACAGGATGTTTCATGCAGCACATTGTGCAGTCTGCTGGAGTCAGGAAGCCCTGTGTGTGTGTGTGTGTGTGTGTGTGTGTGTGTGTGTGTGTGTGTGTGTGTGTGTGTGTGTGTGTCCTCTTCCATTGGACATGCTGATACACTGAGCCGCTCTCTGAGGACCTGCAGTCATCTGAACAAGCAGCACTGCACCGCGCGCACGCGCGTGAGCGTGTGTGTGCGTGCGCATTCATTGTGTCGTTATTTACTCTGCCGTACAAACAAAGCAAGGTCACATTCAAGGTGACGTGATCTCACCATCTCTGCCTTAACATGCAAACAAGTTATTTTCCCCTCCATCTCTCTCTCTCTCTCTTTCTCCCCTCTCTCTCTCTCTCTGTCCCCCCCTCGTTTTCTCCCTCTCTCTCTCTCTGAACAGGCAAACAGAGAACGAATGAGCGCCGACCGCCCGACCAAAGTCAATTATAGCAGCCCTGGGGATGTCGTCTTAAACAATGCTATTAGTTTCTAATAGTTTTTAATTACTGGCCTTCTTTTTATATAAATCACCCTCTACTTTCTCTCTCTTTCTTCTCTGTCGTGGAAAAACCTATTTGTGGCCATAATTAAATGGAGGAGAGGGATATGAATTTAGTGGCCCTCGCTTCTCGTCGCTGACTGATTAATGCCAATACATATTGCTTGAGATAACCATTTAGTGGTTAATTTAGCCAAATTTATTGCCGGCGTGCCGTCGCAGGGCGGAGCAGGGGTGGGTGTGGGGGGTGGAGGCGGGTTGCCACCTCCTGAGGCTGGGGGCGCCTGTCGCAGTGACACAGCGCTATCTGGTGAAGAGCGGCAGGTACTGCAGCTCTCTCTCACATGTTGAAATCATCTTTTACTGAAGTTAAAGATGCAAAAACACACAACACACCGAAGGTAAAAACACATTTTAGAGATGGAAAACAATCACTGGTGTTCTGAAGTAAATATTATATATTATATATTTCACCACCCCCCCACACGACACGATCTCTGCTGGAGGTGTCAATGAGATGACAGAAAAAGATTCTCAGTCCATCAGACCTTCATCAGAGGAACAGACCGGCAGAGAGAACCAGAGGGAGACAGTTCCACATCTTGGGAATTGTAGTTTTAAACTACTGTGAGGCACAAATGGAGCGAAGAAACATGAGAAACATGAGACGAAATCAAAAATCAAAAGAAAGAAAAACGACCTAAAGTGTCATAAGTTCTATTAAATGAATAAGACGTGACATGATAGCATGAATCTACAATAAAATAGTGACATTGTGAAACTCAGCTCAGTATTATGAAATGTTATTCTTTCTTTTCACAATAAGAGTTTTTTAATTAAATCATTTTTATCCATTCCAGCAGCATACTGTATATTCAACTTTTTTTCATTCTGTCTTTATTTCACACCATTTTTCATCAAGACATTTTAACTTTTATCAGCAGAGACAAACAAACAAACGGAGACAGATCAGAGGACACAGTCTAACGAGCTACACCTGAGGACAGGTAACAGTTCCACGGTTGTTTAGAGTTTTTCGGTGGCGTCTTTCTGACAGTCTTTCTGAGACTTAAAGATAATAACTGTTTGAGCTGTCAGTTGTTTTTCCTGGGTTTTTAAGTTAGTTTTGAGCCAAGTTACTGCGACCAGAAGTCCTCGCTTTCATCATCATTAAAAAAACTTGAAGTTACCTGCCGCCAACATCCGAGTCAAACAGGACACGGACGGAGGAGCGTTACAGTAAGAGATCTGAGATCAGTCAGATGCTGACGTCTGTGCAGGAGCGTCGGCGGTTTGAGACGAATGAACAAGAACTGGTTAATTCATGGAAATGACAGACTGCATCACAGCGACTCTCCCAGTCCAGCAGGTGGATCCTCCGTGGTCCAACGTATCCCAAGATTCATTGCATTCGGTAATGAAAGCAAACATCACCAACAGAGAGTCTGAGCGCTACACTATTAATGTAAGTGTTGACGGTGAACACTGTTACAACCAAGAGACTGAAAACAAAACGCTTGAGTGAAAAAAAGTTGCATGTTGTCAAGGTTGCTAGGCGACAGAAGAGGCGCTTTGCGACACAACAGTAAGGGCGGGAAGAGCTGGTGACGTACAGCGTAAATCCTCCGTAGACCGTCTTTCAGTTCTTCGCGGCCTGCAAAGGGACCACACCTTCGAGGTCCACGTCCTACGGAGGATGCGGCCCCTGAACTGGGACTCAGCTGCAGTGACACTGGTCTTCCTCAGACATGCTAACGCGCTAACTGCTAACAGGCTATGGTGGAATATCATGAAGCGGGAGGTATGGGGTATCAAACATGTCAATAGTGTTTTTCAAAGCACATATTAAGATCCACATCCTGTCACAGTGTGAGTGTGTTCTCTCCAACTTATCACACACACACACACACACACACACAGAGGCTGGCAGTGTGTGTTGGTCTGATTAATGACGGCAGCAACAGAGCAGCTCTCAGCCAGCTGTCACATGACATCTGATGACTGCCTCTCTCTCTCCCCCTCTCCCTCTCTCTCTCTCTCTCAGTGATGAATAAGGGTCAGTGTGTGACAAAGTATTACCGGTGGATCCAGAAAAATGGCGGTTACATCTGGATCCAGTCCAGCGCCACCATCGCTGTCAACGCCAAGAACGCCAGCGAGAAGAACATCATCTGGGTCAACTACGTTCTCAGGTCAGAGGTCAACTGGTCATCATTGTCGTCATGGCGATGAAAGTTTCACTACATCTACACATTCCCAGAGTTTGTCTTTCATGAACAAAGACGTGACAAAACCAGATTAATTCATTTAAAAAAAAATGAAGAATTTATGCAAAAAGTTAAAAAGTTGAATATTAAATGGGAATTAAATAATACAACTGCACAAATGTATATTAAATACAAGGGAACTGTTTATGTGCAGAGCAGGTGCTTTTAATATGAGAGAGAAGAGGAAATAAATCTTTAATATTAGTTTAGTAAACTATTAGTTTATATATATTATTTATATAGTTTATAGCTCAGAGCCTCCTCTCTTCTGATTGGCTCACTGACCTGTTGTTACTAGAGCTCCAGAGAGAAGCCTGAGAGAGGAGATGTAAAACTATAATGTAACTAACTAATAGATCTTCTTATGGATCAAGACTTAAAACACAGAAGAAGAAGAAAATACTGTTTGCGACCTTTAAGTGAAAACAATTCTCTCACAGTCTAAATATCACACAACCAACTGAAACAAAAACCTTTCTGTGTCACTTCACAGTAATCCAGAGTATAAAGACACGCCCATGGATATCGCCCAGCTGCCAAACCTGCCCGAGAAAACCTCCGAATCCTCCGAAACCTCCGACTCCGAGTCCGAGTCCAAAGAAAACTCAGGTACGGAAGGGAGGATGGAGGAGTACTTACATCCGACATCCAAATAACCCTAATGTATTTTATCTTGCTTGGTTTTTCACTGTTTTATATAATATAAAGATGAAATGAGTCACGACATGTTGATAAAACTTGTATGATTCCAAGAACCTCTACAAGTGTTACCAGCAGAATAACCAGCACTGAGAGATACAGCCTGAATGAGAGAAGCCAAAGATATTTTATCAGCTGGTGCCAGTGTGCCGTCTGTGCCAGGCTGGGTGGAGATGGACGCCAACAGCTGCAGGGACTGAGCACTTCCTGGCACTGCTGCAAAACCACCACAAAATGACATAAAACATGGCATAACTCTACAGAATGCCACAAAATGCCCCCTCCTCCCTAAAAAGGCCACAAAGCACCAGAGAAAAGCCTCGGAAAAATGAACCAAAACACCAGAAAAAAGACGACAAGAGTCCAACACATGGTTCTCCTCAACATTTAATGTCTGTGAAGCCTGAAAAAGAAAATGATGCCAGTTCTTTTTGCTGCAGACGTAAAAACATCAGAAGGAAACGAAGCAGTGAAAGAGGAACAACATGTTTGGTCTCTGCTTCATCTGGTGTGTTTGTCAACTCTAATGTGAGCTACAAAGCTTAGCATGCTGTGCTAACTAGCTTACCATCAACAGAAGTAACTTGGTGTTACTTCAAGGCAAAGGAGCACATCATTAGTTAACTAAATTATATTTTATATCTACGTTATTTTGTGGAGTAGAACGTTATGTTGAAAAGAAAAGAAAAGGTGCAGGACTGAATCATCCACCGTGAGGGACTTGGTCCTACTCAGAGCTCAGGCTAACATTAGCTCATCCAGCCGTTTTTGTAGTGTCCTCAAAGCCTTTTCTTTTGCAACATAAAAAAACATACTGTCTGAAAATGCAAAACAACCTATCAATCCCATACTCGGGCCACATGCTCGTGTTTCTTCTGGCCCAGCACACGCCGGGTTCCACGGCCTGAGTCTGGCCCATAAACGCAGTGAGTGTCAGATCCTCCCTCCAGATCTGGACCAGTTCTGACGCACACAAAGAAAATCTCCTGGCCATCAGTCATCATCGTAGGATAACAGCCGTGGGCCGAAGATCCAGGCGTGTGTTGGGCCAGAAGCATCCGAATAGGGTGATGTCATGAATAAACAGTTCTTCATCACACTGACCTATAACACGAGGGCCTCATAGCTTTGGTCTGTAGTCCGTTTGTAAAGATCTTAGATACAGCCATCAGAAGCATTCAGGCTGTTCCGCGGGGTTCTCGGGTCAGCTGGAGACGAACGTTCAGCCACGCAGAGCTAATGTTAGCTAGCGAGCTTCAGCAGTGTCTGGCCACAGGGCCTGAGGGAGACACGGCCGTCTCTACTGTAGGTTACCAAACAACGACCAAGACAAAAGGTTAGTACAACTCAAAACAAGTGTTTCATTAATTCACTCATTAATTCTCAACAAGCTTTGACACCAAGTCGTGTTTTTAAGTTAAATTTTTTAGACAGTTTAGAAGATTAATTATTGGAAATAACAGAATTTGAATAATGAATGTAGACACATAATAAGTCTAATAAATCTCACCTGATGTGAGAATCCATGCAGACAACTAAATTAGATGTTTCTGGCGTCATTCAGATCTACAGACACAAATCAAGGATTAACTTTGTGTGTCACCAGCATTCAAGCAGCCAATACTGACGGAGACAAAGCTCACACAGTGCCAGTATAGTTAAATTTAAACCAATACCGGGCCTCCACCTTCAGCATAATATTATCAAGTCCTGCAGCCTGTGTTGGCATGATGAGAATCAGTGCCAGCTGTTACTCTTGCTGGAGGAGAACGATTCTGGCACGCTGTTGGCTGTAAACTGATGCCAGCTGCTACAGGAGGCGGCCAGCTTCAGCCGGGCTCCAACAGGCCCGAGGTGCTCAGGCTCGACGTATTCCTAAAATGAGATATCTGCCCTTTGACCTCTGTTCTGTTAGGATGACTAAAGGAGCCAAAACCAGCAATGGGTTTGTTTTTATTTGTTTTTATTTGTGCTATACAACATAATGTAATATAATTACATTGACATAATATGACATCGTCAAGAAATATATATATACAATATGTATATAATATAAATATATGTAATATTGTATATTATATTTACATTATTATCAAAAATCAATCAATCAATTTGTAGTCTGCCTCTAATTTGGTGACTGTGAAAACACAAAGGACAACGATGGAAATAAGAGCGGGAAAGTATTTGTTTTTGTTTTGTTCTACCTGACAGATCCTGATAAGTGGTATTTTATAAATTTTGCCCATAAACACCCCACCCCCCCCCCCCCCCAGCCTGAGAATAAACTTGTTTTGCTTGGAAACCACACTTAATGGAGATACAAGGTTTTCCCCAGACAGAACAATTGAGTCGACATTTCAGGTGCCATGGGGAGTCAGAGCGCTGCCAGCTGGACAGCCGCGGCCTCGGTGTGAGCTGGCAGGGTTTGAAGTGTGTGTGAGTGTGTGTGTGTGTGTGAGTGTGAGTGTGTGTGTGTGAGTGTGAGTGTGTGTGTGTGTGTGTGTGTGTGTGTGAGTGTGTGTGTGTGAGTGTGTGTGTGTGTGTGTGTGTGTGTGTGAGTGTGTGTGTGTGTGTGTGTGTGTGTGTGTGTGAGTGTGTGAGTGAGTGTGTGAGCGAGTGTGTGTGTGTGTGAGAGAGTGTGTGTGTGTGCGTGTGAGTGAGTGTGTGAGCGAGTGTGTGTGAGTGAGTATGTGAGTGAGTGTGTGAGTGAGTGTGTGTGTGTGAGTGAGTGTGTGTGTGTGAGTGAGTGTGTGTGTAGTAGACGGACATCACGGTTGGTGTGGTCCCATCACACAATGCTCTCTAGTAACCATATCATCTATTCGCCATTCAGAACCAAATACAGCATCCAGTGTCTTTGATCGTCTTCGATTTTCAGGTATTTGGTCATAAAGTAAAGTACGAGGCGGATTAATATTGTGACCTGATGGTGGAGCTGAAGTTGAAGCGTCACCAAAGTTACAATTAATCCTCAAGTCGAATGTCTGCAAACAAACAAACTCCATTGCAACCAACCAACAGCTGTCGAGACATGTCTCAGTGTGGAACAGAGAGGTTGGCCGATCTGTCCTCACCCTGAAGCCTACACACCCCTGTTGTCGAATGAATGAATGAATGAATGAATGAATGACAGAGTTACTCTCCAGGTTCACGTGCTGCTTCATGTAAAAGCTCATTTTTTTGTCTGTCCTGCTTGTTTAACCAACTTCATCCTCTCCACAGACAACGAGAACGCCAAGTCCGAGGGGAAGCCAGGCCACCAATCAGAGCGCAGCGAGGACCCGGAGACAGACAGCAAACGCCAGCAGCAACCCGGCCAATCGCATTGCTCCTCTGAACAGGAAATGAAACGTCAGGAAGAAGGAGACAGCTCGAGTAACCCTGAGAGCCAGGACAGCGACGACAGTCTGGAACCTTCAGATGGAGAGGGGGAGGAGCAGGAGGAGGCCAGGGGGGGAGGGGGAGGGGGACCAGCGGGGAGGCGAGGGTGAGGAGGAAGCGCTGGCAGGTTAGCAGGACTGGGAGGTTTAGGGGACTGGGCGCCATCGGAGGACTTGGTAAATCTGGGGCGGGCTCATATTAAAGTAGAGCACTATGGAGAGGGGGAAGACGTCAAGCCTGCACAACTCGCAGACGTCTTCATCGGAGGAGGACGAGGAGGAAGATGAGGATGAGGACGAGTGAGGAGAAGGAGGCGCGCAGGATTGCGATGGTGCTGGAAGCAAACTCCAGAAAGAGGCGGAAGAGGAGGAAAGTGCAGAAATGGGACGGGTCACGAAGTAGGAGCTCGCCTGTCCTCGCACCACGCCCAGCCCCGTCGCCATGAGATACCACACCACTGGTGGACCCCGCCCAGGCCACATTCCACCACCTCCTCCCACCTCCTCACACTCCTCCGGCTCCACCAAACAGCGCCGGGTGCAACGTCCTCGGTCCTAAAAGATCAAGGACTGAGATGGCAGAACCCATCAACTTTGACAACGACAGCAGCATCTGGAACTACCCCCCCAACAGAGAGACTCTCCAGGAACGAGTCTCCGTTACAGCATGACCTCCAAGCCGGCCGCTCCCGGACCCACGAGACCTTCCCCTCAACCCCAGGGAGGCTCTCTCCAGTGTCCATCCCGACTCTGTCCTCACCCCTCCTGGAACAGAGGGAGCGGCCGGGAGTGAGGAAGCTCCCTACAACGGAAGCTTCCGCCCCGTCCTCGGCTTCCAGTGCCGCCCAGTTTAGCTCTCCCTCCAGCGCCTCCTCTTGCTGACCCGCTGTCTCCTCCTCTCTCCGCCTCCCGCGGGACAAGCAACAAGGCACTCCCACCACCTCCTCTTCTTCTTCCTCATCATCGTCCTCCTCCTCTTCTCTCATCCACCTCTTCCTCTCACTGCTGTACTCTGGTGACCTGGAGGCTCTTCAGCGTCTGCACCACGGTACGTGGTGCTCCCGCGTGGTCCACCGGTCACGGGGACTCTGGCCCCCACCACACCACGGTGCTCCACGGGTG
>NW_019174820.1:334464-368931 GCF_002260705.1 Seriola dumerili | reverse complement strand
CTACACGTGCTTCACGGTCAACACTTACATTAATTAGTGTACGCTCAGACTCTCTGTGGTGATGTTTGCTCTTTCATTACCGAACTCAATGAATCTCTGGTGGATACGTCATGGACCACGGAGGCATTCTCCACCTCGCTGGACTGGGTTCGAGTCACGCTGTTTGATGCAGTCCCTGTCATTTTCCTCATGAAATTAACCAGAAGTTCTTGTCATTTCGTCCTCAATCACCGCTCGACGCTCCTGCACAACGACCGTCAGCATCTACTGATCTTCAGATCTCTCTTACTGTTAACGCTCCTCCGTCCGTTCCTGTTTGATCGATGTTTGGCGGCAGAAGAGGCGCTTTGCGACACAACAGTAAGGGCGGAAGAGCTTGCGACGTACAGCGTAAATCCTCCGTTAGACCGTCTTTCAGTTCTTCGCGGCCTGCAAAGGGACCACACCTTCACGAGGTCCACGTTCCTACGGAGGATGCGGCCCCATGAACTGGGACTCAGCTGCAGTGACACTGGTCTTCCTCAGACATGTAACGCGCTAACTGCTTAACAGGCTATGGTGGGAATATCATGAAGCGGGAGGTATGGGGATCAAACATGTCAATTAGTGTTTTTCAAAGCACATATTAAGATCCACATCCTGTCACAGTGTGTGTGTGTTCTCTCCAACTTATCACACCACACCACACACACACACACACAGAGGCTGGCAGTGGTGTGTGTGGTCTGATTTCAATGACGGCAGCAACAGAGCAGCTCTCAGCCAGCTTCACATGACATCTGATTGGACTGCCTCTCTCTCTCCCCCTCTCCCTCTCTCTCTCTCTCTCAGTGATGAATAAGGCGTCAGTGTGTGACAAAGTATTACCGGTGGATCCAGAAAAATGGCGGTTACATCCTGGATCCAGTCCAGCGCCACCATCGCTGTCAACGCCAAGAACGCCAGCGAGAAGACATCATCTGGGTCAACTACGTTCTCAGGTCAAGGTCAACTGGTCATCATTGTCGTTCATGGCGCATGAAAGTTTCACTACATCTACACATTCCCAGAGTTTGTCTTTCAATGAACAAAGAGTGACAAAACCAGATTAATTCATTTTAAAAAAAAATGAAGAATTTATGAAAAAGTTAAAAAGTTGAATATTAAATGGGAATTAAATAATACAACTGCACAAATGTATATTAAATACAAGGGAACTGTTTATGTTGCAGAGCAGGTGTTAATATGAGAGAGAAGAGGAAATAAATCTTTAATATTAGTTTAGTAAACTATTAGTTTTATATATATTATTTATATAGTTTATAGCTCAGAGCCTCCTCTCTTCTGATTGGCTCACTGACCTGTTGTTACTAGAGCTCCAGAGAGAAGCCTGAGAGAGGAGATGTAAAACTATAATGTAACTAACTAATAGGATTTCTATATGGATCAAGACTTAAAACACAGAAGAAGAAGAAAAAATACTGTTTGCGACCTTTAAGTGAAAACAATTCTCTCACAGTCTAATATCACAACAACCAACTGAAACAAAAACCTTTCTGTGTCACTTCACAAGTAATCCAGAGTATAAAGACCACGCCCCATGGATATCGCCCAGCTGCCAAACCTGCCCGAGGAAAACCTCCGAATCCTCCGAAACCTCCGACTCCGAGTCCGAGTCCAAAGAAAACTCAGGTACGGAAGGGAGCGATGGAGGAGTACTTACATCCGACATCCAAATAACCCTAAATGTATTTATCTTTGCTTTGGTTTTTCACTGTTTTATATAATATAAAGATGAAATGAGTCACGACATGTTGATAAAAACTTGTATGATTCCAAGAAACCTCTACAAGTTGTTACCAGCAGAATAACCAGCACTGAGAGATACAGCTGAATGAGAGAAGCCAAAGATATTTTATAGCTTGGTGCCAGTGTGCCGTCTGTGCCAGGCTGGGTGGAGATGGACGCCAACAGCTGCAGGGACTGAGCACTTCCTGGCACTGCTGCAAAACCACCACAAAAATGACATAAAACATGGCATAACTCACAGAATGCCACAAAATGCCCCCTCCTCCCTAAAAAGGCCACAAAGCACCAGAGAAAAAGCCTCGGAAAAAATGAACAAAAACCAGAAAAAAACGACAAGAGTCACACAACACATGTTCTCCTCAACATTTAATGTCTGTGAAGCCTGAAAGAAAATGATGCAGTTCTTTTTGCTGCAGACGTAAAAACATCAGAATGGAAAACGAAGCAGTGAAAGAGGAAACAACATGTTTTGGTCTCTGCTTCATCTGTGTGTTTGTCAACTCTAATGTGAGCTACAAAGCTTAGCATGCTGTGCTAACTAGCTTACCATCAACAGAAGTAACTTGGTGTTACTTCAAGGCAAAGGAGCACATCATTAGTTAACTAAATTATATTTTATATCTACGTTTATTTTGTGGAGTAGAACTTTATGTTGAAAAGAAAAGAAAAAGGTGCAGGACTGAATCATCCACCGTGAGGACTTGGTCCACTCAGAGCTCAGGCTAAACATTAGCTCAATCCAGCCGGTTTTTGTAGTGTCCTCAAAAGCCTTTTCTTTTGCAACATAAAAAAACATACTGTCTGAAAATGCAAAACAACACTATTCAATCCCATACTCGGGCCACATGCTCGTGTTTCTTCTGGCCCAGCACACGCCGGGTTCCACGGCCTTGAGTCTGGCCCATAAACGCAGTGAGTGTCAGATCCTCCCTCCAGATCTGGACCAGTTCTGACGCACACAAAGAAAATCTCCTGGCCATCAGTTCATCATCGTAGTGATAACAAGCCGGTGGGCCGAAGATCCAGGCGGTGTGTTGGGCCAACAAGCATCCGAATAGGGTGATGTCATGAATAAAACAGTTCTTCATCACACTGACCTATAACACGAGGGCCTCATAGCTTTTGGTCTGTAGTCCGTTTGTTAAAGATCTTAGATACAGCCATCAGAAGCATTCAGGCTGTTCCCGCGGGTTCTCGGGTCAGCTGGAGACGAACGTTCAGCCACGCAGAGCTAATGTTAGCTAGCGAGCTTCAGCAGTGTCTGGCCACAGGGCCTGGAGGAGACACGGCCGTCTCTACTGTAGGTTACCAAACAACGACCAAGACAAAAAGGTTAGTACAACTCAAAACAAAGTGTTTCATTAATTCACTCATTAATTCTCAACAAGCTTTGACAACCAAGTCGTGTTTTAAGTTAAAATTTTTTAGACAGTTTAGAAGATTAATTATTTGGAAATAACAGAATTTGAATAATGAATGTAGACACATTAAATAAGTCTAATAAATCTCACCTGATGTGAGAATCCATGCAGACAACTAAATTAGATGTTTCTGGCGTCATTCAGATCTACAGAACCAAATCAAGGAATTAACTTTGTCTGTCACCCAGCATTCAAGCAGCCAATACTGACGGAGGACAAAGCTCACACAGTGCCATTGAGTATAGTTATAGATAAAAAATTAAAAATTTAAACAATTACCGGGCCTTCCACCTTCAGCATAATATTATCAAGTCCTGCAGCCTGTGTTGAATGATGAGAATCAGTGCCAGCTGTTACTCTTGCTGGAGCGAGAACGATTCTGGCACGCTGTTGGCCTGTAAACTGATGCCAGCTGCTACAGGAGCGGCCAGCTTCAGCCGGCTCCAACAGGCCCGAGGTGGCTCAGGCTCGACGTATTCCTAAAATTGAGATATCTGCCCTTTGACCTCTGTTCTGTTAGGATGACTAAAGGAGCCAAAACCAGCAATGGGTTTGTTTTTATTTTTTTATTTGTGCTATTACAACATAATGTAATATAATTACATTGACCATAATATGACATCGTCAAGAAAATATATATATACAATAATGTATATAATATAAATATATGTAATATTGTATATTATTATTTTACATTATTATCAAAAATCAATCAATCAATTTGTAGTCTGCCTCTAATTTGGTGACTGTGAAAACACAAAGGACAACGATGGAAATAAGAGCGGGAGAAAGTATTTGTTTTTTGTTTTGTTCTACCTGACAGATCCTGATAAGTGGTATTTTATAAATTTTGCCCATAAACACCCCCCCCCCCCCCCCCCCCAGCCTGAGAATAAACTTGTTTTGCTTTGGAAACCACACTTAATGGAGATACAAGGTTTTTCCCCAGACAGACAATTGAGTCGACATTTCAGGTGCCATGGGGAGTCAGAGCGCTGCCAGCCTGGACAGCCGCAGGCCTCGGTTGTGAGCTGGCAGGGTTTGAGAGTGTGTGTTGAGTGTGGTTTGTGTGTGGATTGTGAGTGTGTGTGTGTGACGTGTGTGTGTTGAGCTTGTGTGTGTGTGTGTGTGAGTGTGAGTGTGTGTGTGTGATGTGGTGAGTGTGTGTGTGTGTGTGTGTGTTGTGTGTGTGTGTGTGTGTGTGAGTGGTGTGTGTGTGAGTGAGTGTGTGTTGTGTGAGTGGAGTGTAAGTAAAGTGGATGTGGTGAGTGTGTGTGAGTGTGGTGTGTGGTGTGAGTGTGTGTGACGTGTGTGTGGAGAGTGTGTGTGAGTGTGAGTGTGAGTTGTGGTGTGGTGAGTGTGGTGTGTGAGTGTGTGTGTGGTGTGTGTGGGAGTGTGTGTGTGAGGAGTGTGTGTGTGAGTGTGAGTGTGTGTGCTGAGTGTTGAGTGTGTGTGTGGAGTGCTGTGTGATTGTGAGTAGTGTGTATGTGTGTGTGTGTGTGAGTGGTGTGTGGTGTGAGTGTGAGTGTGGTGTGTGTGTGTGCAGTGTGTGTGTGGTGTGGAGTGTGTGTGTCGTGAGTGTGAGTGTGTGTGTGTGAGAGTGTGTGTGTGTAGTGAGTGTGTGAGTGTTGTAGTGTGTGTGAGTGTGTGTGAAGTGTGTGTGAGTGTGTAGTGTGTGTGTAGTGTGTTGTGTGAGTGTGTGTGAGTGTGAGTGTGTGTGTGTGTGTGAGGTGTTGTGTGTTGAGTGTGTGTGTGTGAGTGTGAGTGTGTGAGTGTGTGTGTGTGTGTGTGTGAGTGTGTGTGTTTGTTAGGTGAGTGAGTGTGTGAGCGAAGTGTGTGTGTGTGTGTGAGAGAGTGTGTGCTGTGTTGCGGTGTGAGGTGAGTGTGTGAGCGAGTTGTGTGGTGAGTGAGTATGTGAGTGAGTGTTGTGAGTGAGTGGTGTGTGTGTGAGTGAGTAGTGTGTGTAGTAGACGGACATCACGGTTGGTGTGTCCCATCACACAATGCTTCTCTAGTAAACCATATCATCTATTCGCCAATTCAGAACCAAATTACAGCAATCCAGTGTCTTTTGATCGTCTTCGATTTATCAGGTATTTGGTCATTAAAGTAAAGTACGAGGCGGATTAATATTGTGACCTGATGGTGGAGCTGTAAGTTGAAGCGTCACCAAAGTTACAATTAATCCTCAAGTCGAATGTCTGCAAACAAACAAACTCCATTGCAACCAACCAACAGCTGTCGAGACATGTCTCAGTGTGGAACAGAGAGGTTGGCCGAATCTGTCCTCACCCTGAAGCCTAACACACCCCTGTTGTCGAATGAATGAATGAATGAATGAATGAATGACAGAGTTACTCTCCAGTTTCACGTGCTGCTTCATGTAAAAGCTCATTTTTTTTTGTCTGTCCTGCTTGTTAACCAACTTTCATCCTCTCCACAGAACAACGAGAACGCCAAGTCCGAGGGGAAGCCAGGCCACCAATCAAGAGCGCCAGCGAGGACCCGGAGACAGACAGCAAACGCCAGCAGCAACCCGGGCCAATCGCATTGCTCCTCTTGAACAGAAATGAAACGTCAGGAAGAAGGAGACAGCTCGAGTAACCCTGAGAGCCAGGACAGCGACGACAGTTTTCTTGGAACCCTTCTACCGAAATGGGAGAGGGGGAGGAGCAGGAGGAGGCCAGAGGGGGGAGGGGGAGGGGGAGGGGGAGGGGGAGGAGGAAGGCTGGGCAGGTTAGCAGGACTGGGAGGTTTAGGGGGACTGGGCGCCATCGGAGGACTTGGTAATCTGGGCGGGCTTCATATTAAAGTAGAGCACTATGGAGAGGGGGAAGACGTACAGCTGCACAACTCGCAGACGTCTTCATCGGAGGAGGACGAGGAGGAAGATGAGGATGAGGACGATGAGGAGGAAGGAGGCGCGCAGGATTGCGATGGTGCTGGAAGCAAACTCCAGAAGAGGCGGAAGAGGAGGAAAGTGCAGAAATGGGACGGGTCACGAAGTAGGAGGCTCCGCCTGTCCTCGACCACGCCCAGCCCCGTCGCCATGGGAGATACCACACCACTGGTGGACCCCGCCCAGGCCACATCCACCACCTCCTCCCACCTCCTCACCTCCTCCGGCTCCCCAAACAGCGCGGGTGCAACGTCCTCGGTCCTAAAGATCAAGACTGAGATGGCAGAACCCATCAACTTTGACAACGACAGCAGCATCTGGAACTACCCCCCCAACAGAGAGATCTCCAGGAACGAGTCTCCGTACAGCATGACCTCCAAGCCGGCCGCTCCCGGGACCCACGAGACCTTCCCCTCACCCCAGGGAGGCTCTCTCCAGGTGTCCATCCCCGACTCTGTCCTCACCCCTCCTGGAACAGAGGGAGGGGCCGGGGGAGTGAGGAAGCCTCCCTACAACGGAAGCTCCGCCCCGTCCTCGGCTTCCAGTGCCGCCAGTTTAGCTCCTCCCTCCAGCGCCTCCTCTGCTGACCCGCTGTCTCCTCCTCTCTCCGCCTCCCCGCGGGACAAGCAACAAGGCACTCCCACCACCTCCTCTTCTTCTTCCTCATCATCGTCCTCCTCCTCTTCCTCATCCACCTCTTCCTCTTCACTGCTGTACTCTGGTGACCTGGAGGCTCTTCAGCGTCTGCAGGCCGGTAACGTGGTGCTCCCGCTGGTCCACCGGGTCACGGGGACTCTGGCCCCCACCAGCACCACGGCTCCACGGGTGTACACCACCGGGACCATCAGGTACGCACCAGCGGACGTCACGCTGGCAATGGCGCAAGGCAACCTCCTCCCCAACGCCGCCATGAACTTTGTCGACGGCTCGGGGTTCGGCCTCGACCCCAAGACGCCCATGGAGATGCTCTACCACCACGTCCACAGGCTCAACATGTCGGCAGCCGCCGCCGCCGGCCCGTTCGTCGGTTCTCCGTCGGCCACGGGCGGGAACGGCGCCCTGGGAGGCCAGATGCCGACCGCAGCCAACGTTTTCACCACAGCAGAGGGACTTTTCTCGACGCTACCGTTCCCGGTGTACAGCAACGGGATCCACACCACGCAGACCACTCTGGAGAGGAAGGAGGATTAATGCAAAACCTTCACGACCGCATTACTGTGTTTCTGGAATCAACAACTGTGTCAAAGCAAAAGAAAAAAAAAGACAATTTACTTGCTATCTTTAAGAACACGGTGCAGCACTGTGTTTCAGAGGGGGGAGAAAGGACAGGAAAGGATGACAAATGTACTCTAGCACTTTGAATCTGAGCAACTGAGCTTGTGTAATAGACATGAATGACCCTCAATATGTCCCCTTTTCTATCTCCTCCTCTCTCCTCCTCATCCTCCTCTCCTCCTCTCTCAGTCTCTCTCTTTGCTCCTCTTTCTTGCAATCAGCGACATTTTTCTCCTGAACAAATGAACAAAAAACAGACTCTTCTTTATTGTAAAGAATTCCTTTTTTGCCTACAGAGAATTCATATTGCCTAAGGACTCCGCTGGAGCCTGACGGGATAATTTTTATTATTTGACATGTTTCTGTTGCGTCTTTATGAAGATGCTGATTGTGTGTATTTAATGGAGGACGGTACAGGGATTTGTAATGGACAGAAAACTCTTTGTGGCGCTCCTCTGTATGTCTCTTGATGTGATCAAGGCTTGAAAAGAAAGTTTTTAAACCGAGGGGGGGGGGCTGTCCTGCACCCGACAAAGGTCTCAGAGATAATAATCTTTTGAAAAAAGGTTTTTGAGGACGTTTCTCGATTGAGGGAATAGTTTAGAGTTTCTTTCATTTCTTCCTTTTTTATAAAATATTCTAGCTCAGATTTAACTTTCAAATCAAGCATTAAGAAGAAAAACAAAAAAAGCAATTTCAGCCGGGTAATGACCTGTGAATTATCGAATGTTACTACTTCCTCTTTTATCCCAGGAGTTTACCGACAGGTCTCGCACCAAACATAACCTCCGTCACATCTCTTCCCATGTCAATCTGTCGTTCCTGCTCTTCTATCACTTCCTGATCTCTAATCTCTCTGTCTGCATTTCTACCTTTCGATCTACAGATTCATGGTGCTACCGACCATCCAGTAACCCCGACTCAGCTGGCTGATGTGGGTGCTGTAAACGAACCCACAGCTTGTTGACAGACTGATCCTTGTTTTCTTTCTTTTTTTTTGGAGGGGGAACAATTTTGAGTCTATTTTTTCTTTTCTCTCTTCTGACCTTCAGGAAAGTCAGAAACCTCGAAATCAGCAGCATCGCCTCCATGTTTCACCGTACACGCCCCTCCTAGTCTAAAAAATCCCCGATTTGATTGGGCCACGAGGGGCCGCTCCGCTGGGCAGCATGGAGTTGATTGGTTGAATTTTAGGCTACATAGTGTTGTTTTTATTTTGATGTGTTTTCTAACTGAATCACTTTTAATTCTCAGTGAGACTGAGGCTAATTAGCTAGCGTCACTAACTTGAAAAATGAATGTTGAAAACCTCGACCGGCTCCTCTTTGATCACTGTTTTATTTTTCTACTACAACTTCTTCTTGTTTGTTTTCCCCCCTCCTCCCCCTCCTCCTCCTCCTCCTCTTCTTCTTCTTCTTCCTAAACCAGAATCACCTCCACGAGATTTTCCTAAACAATCCACTCTCTTCCATCTCATCGCCGGACCCTGTGATAAAAACCACATATCAACAAGGAGATTGTAATAAAGACATGCATTTTCAATCAATCAATCTATCAAACAATCAATCCAATAACTACAAAAAAAAAAGAATATGAATTTTTTTTTTTGAGGAAGAGAAAAAAAAATCACATTCCTTTAAACAACGTTGTCTTTGTCGTTGTTCTTCTGTTCTGTGTTTTTTCTTCCCCAGCCTCCTTTGCCAAAAAAAGAAATGTTTGGTGTTTTAAAAGCACTGTGATTCTCGTTCATTTGTAATTTTTTTTTCTTCTACTTTTTTGGTAAAAAGAGGAAAAAAAAGATGAGAATAAGTAATAATTAAAATGGTATAAAAACTGTCACAACGTCCATCTTTTTGAAGTTGACAGCCCCGTCTTTACCATCCCGTCATCCTTATTACCCAGTGTGATTAAGCCGTAAAAACGTGTTACCGATGTGTTTAGTGTCACTGGCTGTCAAAAGTCTTTCATGGCGACTTCTCTCTCTGTGTGTGTTGACTATATGCAGTATATACTGAGCTACTGTAGCTGTTTTTGTCCTTTGTCTTCTCTGTGCTCTATCTCTAGTGTGGGGGATGAGAGAGGGGTGGGGCTTAGAGCGAAAGGGGTGGGGTCTGCGGGACAACTGACGTCCCCCAAAAGAAATGACAACCCTCTTCCTCTCTTTCGCTGCCTCTCTCTCCGTCTCCCTCTATCTGCAGTCTTAGTGAAACCAGTGGAGGTTCGTGGAATTTCGTGTTCGGTGGCCTTTGCAAAAAACGGAAAAAAAATTTGTAGAGTCCACCTTTATTTTCGCTGCTTCCTTTTTGTCTTTGTAAAACCTTGTTTTTTCTTTTTCTGTTTGTTTTCTAAACCTTCTCTCTCTTTCTCCCTCTGCTATTGCTTTTTGCTGTTGTGTAGTCTTATACAAACCTCTTTATCTCGCTGTCTTTTCTCTCAGAGATGAAAAGATTCTTTAACTAGCTCAAAGGTTTATGGAGCCATGTTTTTGCCACTAAGGAATTCTGGGAATCGCAGTTTCCAGCTCTTGCATACAAAGTATTGAAGAACTAATAAATATTTACACTCTATAGAAATAAATTATGATGAGGAAAAAGCCTAAAGCAGCATTGTAGATGTAGTCCTGGAAAAACCATAAAAGCCTCAGTTGTGAAACATTTCCCAGAGTCCCTTGGGGCTTCTTGTGTGCATTGGGTGTATTTCATTGGTTCCCACCGAAACTTGTTGACTTCCTGCGCAACCTTCTCTCACGGGACAAACAAAGTTAAACAAGTGGTTCAAGGGGGGAGAAAAAAATCACAGTAGAATTTCAGGACAAATAATAAAAAAAAAAAACAATTTTAAAGATTTCTAAAGAAATTAAAAGAAGAAAAAAATATTTCGCACTATAAATCTATTTTTATAGGTGTTTTGGAAAACTGAACTGCATGTTTAGTAAGTTCGTCCGATGCGTTTCACGTGATAGATCCCTCGTTTTTTTTTTTTTTTTTGTTTGTTTGTTTGTTTGTTTGTTTGTTTGTTTTTGGTCCAGCAGTTTTTGTGTTTTTTAAAGTCTGTCGAGCCCAAACGGGGACGTGATGGAGGCCTGCAGGAGGAATAAAGTCTGTATTGTCAAGCCGACCCGGGCCTCTAATCCCCCCTTCACATCAGGAAAAACAATCTGTAGCGTCTGTGCTTTCTGTGAAGAATCAGTGTCTTGTTACTGCGATTAACATGTAAACAACAACAAAAAAAAAACAAACCCAGGTTATGAAATTTAACGATGTATTTATTTATTTTTGTGTTCAATAAGGAGAATGTGATCTGGGCCGCTCGGCTCGTCAGCTGATTGGCGAGTCGTTTGTGGTTGAATGTTCAATTTGTCATTTTCAGGAGCATTTTGTTTCCGTGCTCCTCTGGATTTTAGCATTTTCTACTTTTGGTGGTTTTTGCGTGAACAACGGGGGGCGGGGCACAAACGAATGGCGGGGCCCCGTTTGGTAGAGAAAAGGAGATTTGGAGGGGGAGGGGCACATAACTCAGATGAAACCAGGAAATACACCCACATGTAACAAAAACCAAACAGCCGGTCCAAGCTGTTTCAATGTTTTTTCTGTGTTTTATGTCGAAAAATGAAAACTTTGCTGGTGATTTTAAAAACTTAAAAACCTTAATCACAGCTGCTGTCAAAAATACATAGTGTTTAAGAATTACAAATATTGAAAAATCACTTCATTTACCTGTGAAGAAACTGTGTCTGTGTTTTTAACTATTTCTTGTACAATTATACAGATTCTTTTATGAGGAACTTGGTGCCAAGTAGCTGAAATACGGGAGAGAGGGAATCTCTTATTATCAATGTTAACAGTGTTATAAAATTCTAAATACAAACAAATTAAAATATTAAAAAAGAGAAAACTATGGTACATTTCTATTTTTTGTTTTAATTTTTTTTCCTCGCAGAAGAGGGAAAACACATGACTAACTGATGCTAACTTTGAGTGCCTGGCTTATTTTTTATTATTATTATTATTATTTTTATCTTTATTTTTATTTTTATTTTTATTTTCGAAAGACATCTTTTTGAGTTCATTTACCATGAATAATGCTGCAAATCCGAAAATGTACATACTTCATTTAGCAGTTGTTCTTTTCTAAGTTTACTAGGTTCTCATCCGTTCAGAGGAACAAGTCACATACATGGTTGTCTTTCTGTAACCCGGTTTTGACCATCTTACAGGTGCCATATTCATAATAAAAATTTCTCTCGAATTTGTTACCAGATTGCATCATTTCTTCTGTTTGACACATTCAGCCATCCCGCCCCTCGCCAAAATACTGCAACTGCTTTCCTTTTTTCTCTCCTTCCTTCTTCCTCTTCTTTCTTTTCTCGCTCTTTTCTTCCTCGTACGACCTTGTGAAACAGTTGAGTTCAGAAAATTATTTTAGAAGCCATAAATAGTTATATAGATAGATAGATGGATAGATGGACAGACAGACAGATAGATAGATAGATAGATGGATAGATGGATCGATCCTCTAAAAAGTGCATTTACTTTTCTTTTCATGTCCTCACCTTGACCTTCCTCTCAGCGTTCTGTTGGAAGGATCAGACGAGGCTTTAAACAAAGCTCCTGTCCTGCATGGAAACCTCCACACCTCCAGACAGGTAAGTTTATCTGCAGCAGAGAGGTGGATCCGTCACCTGACATCCTGCAAAGGGTTTACTCCACCTTTAATCTCACAGTTACTCTGGTGGAGACGTGAATGTTTTACTGATACATTAGATATCAACAAATGTACAATGACAATATGTCTTCATCATGTTAACAGAAAACAATCTGAGTCATGTGTCCTTCAAACTGCTGTTGCAGATGAGTTGTACACAAGGTTGTCCCACTATATGATCCAAGGAGAGGAACAGTCTGTAGAGAGAAAGCCTTTACCTGGAGGAAGGGAGGAGTCAGGAAGTGCAGCAGGAGGGATCTTGTGTGACAGGACATAGCCACACAGTAGATTCACCATCTGTGTGAAGTTTTGTTATAATGTCTGTGTGAGGTCTTGAGTAAAGGCTAAGATGTGTTGTCTGAGGTCACACTGACCTTGACCTTTGACCTTTGACCACCAAAGTCTGATCAGTTCATCCTTGAGTCCAGGTGAACGTTTTACCAAATATGAAGAAATTCCCTCAACAGGGATAAACTCTGCACCACCTGCCCACGATGCTAGTGCTAACACTACGAGGCTGACATCACTGTTTTCAGATCTACACACTCACGAGGTCGTTCTGGAAAACGCTCCGTTTTGGGGGGAGAAAAAACTCGGTTTTATTGTGGATGGAGAAAAACAGAGTGAAGAAATGGCGTTTACAGGTTCAATCGTTTGATGTGAACGCACTCGGAATAATGGAGTGAATCAAAATGACAATTCAGTCCTGAAGCCTGTATCTGTTCATTTCTTCTCCCCCACTTTTATTATATTTGTCGCTCCTTTTTTCTGCTTGGATCATCCCTGCTCCTCACCCCCCCCCCCCCCCCCCCCCCCCCCCCCCCCCCCCCCATGCAGTAATAAGAGCGGAGAGGTCAGTCAGTCGACCCTCTGAGGCCGACCAGCCAACTTTAAATATTTCACACTATTTTAAATGAGCGCACATGAATCATAGATCACAAGCAGCACTCGTCTGTGTGTGTGTGTGTGTGTGTGTGTGTGTGTGTGTGTGTGTGTGTGTTTCTCGAACCTGAAGCTCCTTCTAATAACCTCTGGCTGTCCGTCTCAGTGAGGAGGTCTGATGTGGAATTTAGATCCGACAGCGTCAGTCGTTCGCTGGGGGGGGGGGGGGTGGGGGGGGTGTAAGGAGCGGCCTTTCATCACCGGCCGTGATGGACGGATGATGAAACAAAGTGTTTGAGATGAAAACTCGCTGCTTTTTTCATGTGTGCTTTCACAGGGGCTGATCTCCCTAATTCCCAACATGCACCAGAAGTAAAAACATCACAAAAATCTGTTCAAGTATTTTGGAGACACATCGTCGCTACTGGAGACATGATGCGACGTTTAAGTTCCTGAAGAAAAATCAGTCCTCTAATGTTTCTACAGGGAGTCTGCTCTGCCCAAAAGAGAATTTATATTGAATTGATTATATTTATCTATGACCAGCACTTCTCTGACTTTTATGTTGCATTGTGGGATAATGTGAGTCAACTGAAGTGCATACAGAGTAATGACTCTCAGAAGGCCAGTCGTCTCAGGATGAATCTATGCAGCTGCAACTGTTAACGAGACAATCTTTGAAACCACAGTTCAGTCTTAGACAGGTGCAGCTTTGATGACGGTTCGTAAAGTAAAAAACAAAGAAAACGCTTTATTTTGAAGATTTTCACCACTTTATCTGCCGTCACACAGACCTTTACTGTGGAACTACATTGTTCAGCTGTTGAACTGTCGTATTCCTACAAACCTATATTTACTGCAGTAACACAGTGTACGCTGTAGTTGCACCTGTGCGTAGTGATACGGTAGTTCAGCGGTTCACGCGGTGACATGAAAACAGTTATAGGATGAAAATTAAAACAGTTGTGTATGAGTTCACCTTGCCCTCAGGAAGTCAGATAGAGGTAAAATAATGAGGTAAAAATAACCATAAGTTTCGTTCTGGGCAGAGTTGATGTGTAACTATTATTTTTCCATCTGTTTTCCTCTATACCAAAATAAAGCTCCACGAGTTATGTTCTATTAAAAAGGAAAGAAAAGGTGAAAAACTTATTGTGATGAGTGATGATGTTGAGAGGTCATAAAAAAATCTGAGGCGTTCATTAAAAGGCACATCTTCAGATCTTCCTGTCTAATGACTGACAGGATCAACATTCAGTCTGATGTTCGTTAGCGCTGCACTGGTCAATTACTGCTCATGACTTCAAAACCATTAACCATGAAGACATTCGCAGAGTGAGGAAGACTGAGGAAGACCGAGCTATTTATTTTAAGGTGTCACTCAGACACGCAGCAGTGTCAGAAATCTCTCCCGCCGTGACTCTTCCCTTTTTATATCAGCTCCAAAGTCTAATGTTTTTGTAGTGAAAAAAACAGGAACCATAATGTCACCATAGATTCAGTGAGTTACAACCTATATTTGTTTATATTTTGGAAGATTAATTACATGGAATTCACTGTTTGCAGTTCCTGTTTCCTGTGCACCATTACTCTGTTACTGAGGGAAACTTCAAACTTTCTCTGATTTTGAAGCAGGTTGAACCTTTAAAACATGAACCACATTGTGTTAAAGGGCTCAGTCAGTCCCTCTTCTGTTGCTCAGCCTGAGACGTTGCTGCAGGTCACTGCTCATTCAGAAACGGGTCGTAGGAGGAGAGAGTGAAGCTGTTCTGCACTAAATGACGTTATAGTAGTTGGTGCACTCACAGGTGTATGAGTGTGTCAGACATCTTAAATCAATGTCTTCCTTGTTGCTGTGTGTTCCTTGAATGCTTTGTCTCTTTGTAGGTCACCCTGTGTTTACCTGAGCAGGTGGTGAATTCCAGTCAGGTGAGGCTGAGAAGGTAAAAGTCTGCAGGTCTTATCTGCTTCTCCTCATGTTTTCCTTAATGTTGCTTGGAACTGTTTTTCCTTCTGCTTAATCAATACTTTTGCCATTTTTTTGCGTGGAGTCTGGTCCACAGTGCTGCTTACTTCAACAGTTTATATGGGTTGGAGGTACAACAGTGTTTCTAGATATGAATCCATGAAACAGCAATCACCAGTAACTGTATTAAATATCTTTACCTGACACTTGTACATGTCGTTACCCAGAGCAGGTGGTGAGGTGTGTTTTTACCAGAGTGGAGCTACAGAGACACCTAGTGGATAAACTGCAGAACTGCTGCTGAACAGGTGAGTTCATGTAATTCCATTAGCTTCTATGATCTAATTATCTTTACTTGGGTCTGTTTTCCCAGTTTCATGTGTATTATTTTCAGTCAGCAGTTTGTTAAAATGTGAGGAAACTTCTATAAGTTGAAAACAAGAAATGAGAGACTTTTAACTTCTTAAATGTATAAAACGATTGTTATATTTTGTGTGTGTTTTGTCCTAGAGCTCAACAGCATTTTAAGTTGAAATTCATTCAAGGCAAATTGATGGTTGTGGTTTTCCTTTGTTGCACCATTTTCCATTTTTCCATTGTCTGTTTCAGTTTTTGGTTGGTTCTTGTACTTTGTTGTAACGGACAGTAACATATAAACAGCATAGTATAGTAACGTATGAAATGTCACAGTATAATAAGTTATATAGGTTCATAGTGTAGTAAGATACAAAATGTCACAGTATAGTAAAGCATGAAAACGAGGCGTAAAAAGTCCTGAAGACGTCATAGTATAGGAAGGCATAAAAATTTCAAATTGTCATACAAAAATAAGGCTTAAGAATGTCAAAAAACCTCATACTATAAGAAGGCATAAAAACAGCATAGTATATTCAGGAATAACAACATCAAATAATTTCATATTATAATAAGGCAGAAAAATGTCAAATAATGTCAGAGGATAGTAAAGAATGAAAATGTCAAAAAACATCATAGTGTAATAAGGCATGAAAACATCAATAAATGTGAAAGTATATTAAGACATGAAAATTTCAAATAACATCATATTATAGTAAGTAATAGTAGTAGTATAGTGAGGCATAAAAAGTAATGCCTTACTATACTATAACTTTTTATGAATTACTATGCTGTGACTTTTTTATGACTTTTTATTATTAAAGTCTCTCTCTCCCTTCAGGTGACAAAGAAGCTCGCTGGTGCTGCTTTTGTTCTGTTGGCGTGTTGTCTTTCCAGGATGGTGGTCAGATTGATGACGCCGCATCTTGGAGGTGGACCCCTGGAGGTGCCTGCTGTCTCATTGAGGCATAGCGGCCCCAGCTGGCGGGGAGGCAAAGGATGCTCGGCCTGATTGTTGGAGGAGGACACATGGGGCAGAGGAGACGTCCTCCTCATCCAGGATCTCCACGTCACCCTGGACGTCTCTTTGCTGGATTCTCTCTGCATCCAGGACATATGGAGACACAGAGGAGCCACCAGCTGCATTCAGGACCCAGCAGGTGCAGCTGTACAGAGACTGGTAGACTGACAAAGGGCGGGGTCAGCCTTCCAGCTTCCACCTTCACCACTTCATCCCAGGTACATGCATGTGTCTCAGAGCTTGTGATTAAGTATATTGTGTATTATCATTTCATGCAAACATAAAATTCATTTTTGATCCAAAACCTTTTTCCTCAAGCCAGTGCCAAGTACTTCCAAGCTCCTGGCAACACCTGTCCCAGGAAAAACCCCTCTGGTTGCCAACAGCCCCTCCTGGTATCTGGGAGGGAAGACAACTCGCTGTTCCTCCTGCTCTGTCTGCAGCAAGTGTGTCCAACCCACAAGGATTGACACTGACCTCACTCACATTGCAGGTGTGTCACACTGTGACTGTTGGTGGAAAGACTGTGGAGGAGTGGAGGGAAGAGATGAAGAGAAGACAGGACAACGTTTTCTATCTTCATTTCTAACTTTTAATTTATATGTTTATTATTTATTATTATTATTTACCTGATGTCTCATGATGATCTCAGTCAGTGTTCCCTCTCTTTTAGCTCTGTGTTTGGTCTCCACCAGCTCCTGAGGGAAATCTGTTTCTTTAGCTTCTTAATGCTCCACTATGTTCAGCAGCTGCTCTCGGACTATATCTGTCAGCTGTTTGCTGCTGAGGAGGTCGTGGACAGTATATATTCTCTTAAATTGTGTTGTACTCTATTATTGTTAAAAAATCTCAAGCTGACATGTCAGACTGGGCGGGTGGGGATTCACCTGTCAGAGGGCAGGGGAGGAGAATGCATAGGGGAGTTTACAAAAGCACTGGGTGTTTACAACCGAGATCCCTTTGTTAGAGACCATGCTGCCACACCAGTAGGTTGCTGGAAACCAATGTCCTTTGTTTGATATTATTTAATTTTTATTTCTTTCAAATTATGTTTACCTTCAATGAATCTTAATTTATGAATTTATTTGACCTGAAAATTGTTAGTAAGTCAAATTGTTGTAATTTAGAACAAGAAGTTGTAAAGCTGTATCCTGCATATAATTATGTTCTTTGTTAACAGGATAAGCAATACACTGGTTAATGTTTGAGATTCCTTTTTTTCCTTTGTATGCATTAAGAATGTAAGATGTTTTAGTTACCATTTCTTTATTTGTGGTATGCACGGCAAATTATTTACTTTTGTTTGTTGTACTGAAGAATTCATCCATCCATTCATTCATTCATTCATTCATTCATTCATTCATTCATCCTGCCATCAGTTCCTTGCTGAATTTCCTGAACAAAAGAAATGGTTAAATGTCTCTTGGATCCATGTGTTTAATGTGCACTCCAGTCACCCCTGGTGACCTGAATGGTTTGATGAGGATGAAAATTATGTGAATCATATGCTGTGGCCTTCATAGTCACCAGATCTCAACCCAATCTGAAGCTGTTTTGGCTCAACAACTTACTACTACACTTTATCTTGGTTTTTTCTTTAATTTGTCAACTGTCTGGTTTATTATACATCACAGACGTTTTACTTGTCTACATTTATTAGGCTGCCACGATATTTACAGACCCAACACTGTTCCTCAGTCATTTTGGTTGGGTTAGGCTGTGCAACAACCCCTAAACCTTTTATATTTTATATTCCAACCATACATCCAACCGACCCCTTCACCTCGCCCCACCACCTTTTATAAGTGAGAATGCATGGTAACCTGCACACAGCAAATGTGTGTGTGTGTGTGTGTGTGTGTGTGTGTGTGTGTGTGTGTGTGTGTGTGTGTGATTGAGTGACAGGCGCACTTTATACATATATAGCCTTTAAGCCTTTAGCCTTTTTTTTTGATATATAGCCTTGTCATACTATGAAGTTTTTATGACCTTTTATGTCCTAATATAGTATGATGTTTTTTTTTTAAGTTTTATGCCGTACTATACTGAGACTTTTTTTTTACATTTTTATGCCATACTATACTATGATGTTTTTTTGGCATTTTTATCCCATACTATACTATATATATTTATTTTTTTTTTGACCTACTATGTTATGACTTTCTAATGACTTTTTATTCCTTACTATTGTATGACTTTTTAAATATCCCACATGCTTTATGATGTTTTTTTTTGGATTTTTATCCCATACTATACTTAGATGTTTTTTGGCATTTGTATGCCTAACTATATTATCTTGTTTGATGCCTGACCATACTGTGACGTTTTTATACCTTTCATGCCCTAATATAGTATGATGTATTTTTGACGTTTTATGTCATACTATACGTTGACCTTTTTTGCCATTTTTATGCCTAATTATATTATTTTGTCTCATGCCTTGCCATACTATGACATCTTTATGACCTTTCATGCTTTAATAGAGTATGAGGTTTTTTGAAGTTTTATGCCATACTATACTATGACGTTTTTCTGGCATTTTTTATCCCATACTATACTAACATTTTTATGCCTAATTATATTATTTAATCTCATGCCTTGCCATGTTATGACGTTTATATGACCTTTCATCCCTTAATATACTATGATGTATTTTTGAAGTTTTATGCCAAACTATAATATGACATTTTTTGGCATTTTTATGCCTTACTATATGTAGATGTTTTTTGGTGTTTTTATGCCTTACTATACTCTCTTGTTTGATGCCTAACCATACTATAACATTTGTATGACCTTTTATCCCCTAATAAAGTATGATGTATTTTTGACGTTTTATGCCAAAATATACTATGACGTATTTTGGCATTTTTATGCCATACTATACTATGACGTTTTTTGGCATTTTTATGCCATACTATACTATGACGTTTTTTGGCATTTTCATGCCTTACTATACGTAGATGTTTTTTGGTGTTTTTATGCCTTACTATACTATATTGTTTGATGCCTAACCATACTATAACATTTTTATGACCTTTTATGCCCTAATAAAGTATGATGTATTTTTGACGTTTTATGCCATACTATACTATGACGTTTTTTGGCATTTTTATTTGTAATTATATTATTTTGTCTCATGCCTTGCCATACTATGACATCTTTATGACCTTTTATGCCTTAATAGACTATAATTTTATTTTGAAGTTTTATGCCAAACTATACTATGACGTTTTTTGGCATTTTTATACCTTACTATACTTAGATGATTTGTGGTATTTTTATGCCTTACTATACTATCTTGTTTGATACCTAACCATACTATAACATCTGTATGACATTTTATGCCCTAATAAAGTATGATGTATTTTTGACGTTTTATGCCATACTATACTATGACGTTTTTTGGCATTTCTATTTGTAATTATATTATTTCGTCTCTTGCCTTGTCATACTATGAAGTTTTTATGACCTTTTATGTCCTAATATAGTATGATGTTTTTTTTTAAGTTTTATGCCGTACTATACTAAAACTTTTTTTTTACATTTTTATGCCATACTATACTATGATGTTTTTTTGGCATTTTTATCCCATACTATACTTTGACCTTTTTTGCCATTTTTATGCCCAATTATATTATTTTGTCTCTTGTCTTGTCATACTATGACGTTTTTATGACCTTTTATGCCTTAATAAAGTAGGATGTATTTTTGACGTTTTATGCCATACTATACTATGACATTTTTTGGCATTTTTATGCCTAATTATAATATTTCGTCTCATGCCTTGTCATGTTATGATGTTTATATGACCTTTTATGCCTTAATAGACTATAATTTTATTTTGAAGTTTTATGCCAAAATATACTAAACGTTTTTTGGCATTTTTATGCCATACTATACTTAGATGTTTTTTGGCATTTTTATACCTTACTATACTATGACATTTTTTGGCATTTTTATGCCTAATTATATTATTTTGTCTCTTGCCTTGCCATGTTATGATGTTTATATGACCTTTTATGCCTTAATATACTATGATGTATTTTTGAAGTTTTATGCCAAACTATACTATGACGTTTTTTGGCATTTTTATGCCAAACTATACTATGACGTTTTTTGGCATTTTTATGCCTTACTATACGTAGATGTTTTTTGGTATTTTTATGCCTTACTATACTCTCTTGTTTGATGCCTAACCATACTATAACATTTGTATGACCTTTTATCCCCTAATAAAGTATGATGTATTTTTGACGTTTTATGCCATACTATACTTTGACCTTTTTTGCCATTTTTATGCCTAATTATATTATTTTGTCTCTTGCCTTGTCATACTATGACGTTTTTATGACCTTTTATGCCTTAATAACGTTTGATGTATTTTTGACGTTTTATGCAATACTATACTATGACATTTTTTTGCATTTTTATGCTTAATTATAATATTTCATCTCATGCCTTGCCATGTTATAATGTTTATATGACCTTTTATGCCTTAATAGACTATAATTTTACTTTGAAGTTTTATGCCAAACTATACTAAACATTTTTTGGCATTTTTATGCCTTACTATACTTAGATGTTTTTTGGCATTTTTATACGTTACTATACTATGATGTTTTTTTGGCATTTTTATCCCATACTATACTTTGATGTTTTTTGGCATTTTTATGGCTCACTATACTATGTCATTTGATGCCTGACCATAACATGACGTTTATATGACCTTTTATGCCTTAATATACCATGATGTATTTTTGAAGTTTTATGCCAAACTATACTATGACGTTTTTTGGAATTTTTATGCCAAACTATACTATGACGTTTTTTGGCATTTTTATGCCTTACTATACGTAGATGTTTTTTGGTGTTTTTATGCCTTACTATACTATATTGTTTGATGCCTAACCATACTATAACATTTTTATGACCTTTTATGCCCTAATAAAGTATGATGTATTTCTGACGTTTTATGCCATACTATACTTTGACCTTTTTTGCCATTTTTATGCCTAATAATATTATTTTGTCTCTTGCCTTGTCATACTATGACGTTTTTATGACCTTTTATGCCTTAATAAAGTAGGATGTATTTTTGACGTTTTATGCCAAACTATACTATGACATTTTTTGGCATTTTTATGCCTTACTATACGTAGATGTTTTTTGGTATTTTTATGCCTTACTATACTCTCTTGTTTGATGCCTAACCATACTATAACATTTTTATGACCTTTTATCCCCTAATAAAGTATGATGTATTTTTGACGTTTTATGCCATACTATACTATGACGTTTTTTGGCATTTTTATTTGTAATAATATTATTTTGTCTCTTGTCTTGTCATACTATGAAGTTTTTATGACCTTTTATGTCGTAATATAGTATGATGTTTTTTTTTCAGTTTTATGCCAAACTATACTATGACGTTTTTCGGCATTTTTATGCTGTACTATACTAAGACTTTTTTTTGGTATTTTTATTCCTTTACTATACTCTCTTGTTTGATGCCTAACCATACTATAACATTTGTATGACCTTTTATCCCCTAATAAAATATGATGTATTTTTGACGTTTTATGCCATACTATACTTTGACCTTTTTTGCCATTTTTATGCCTAATTATATTATTTTGTCTCTTGCCTTGCCATGTTATGACGTTTATATGACCTTTTATGCCTTAATATACTATGATGTATTTTTGAAGTTTTATGCCAAACTATACTATGACGTATTTTGGCATTTTTATGCCAAACTATACTATAACGTTTTTTGGCATTTTTATGCCTTACTATATGTAGATGTTTTTTGGTGTTTTTATGCCTTAATATACTATGATGTATTTTTGAAGTTTTATGCCAAACTATACTATGACGTATTTTGGCATTTTTATGCCAAACTATACTATAACGTTTTTTGGCATTTTTATGCCTTACTATATGTAGATGTTTTTTGGTGTTTTTATGCCTTACTATACTATATTGTTTGATGCCTAACCATACTATAACATTTTTATGACCTTTTATGCCCTAATAAAGTATGATGTATTTTTGACGTTTTATGCCATACTATACTTTGACCTTTTTTGCCATTTTTATGCCTAATTATATTATTTTGTCTCTTGCCTTGTCATACTATGACGTTTTTATGACCTTTTATGCCTTAATAAAGTATGATGTATTTTTGACGTTTTATGCCATACTATACTTTGACCTTTTTTGCCATTTTTATGCCTAATTATATTATTTTGTCTCTTGCCTTGCCATGTTATGACGTTTATATGACCTTTTATGCCTTAATATACTATGATGTATTTTTGACTTTTTTTGCCATACTATACTATGACATTTTTTGGCATTTTTATGCCTTACTATACTTTGATGTTTTTTGGCATTTTTATGGCTCACTATACTATGTCATTTGATGCCTGACCATAACATGACGTTTATATGACTTTTTATGCCTTAATATACATGATGTATTTTTGAAGTTTTATGCCAAACTATACTATGACGTTTTTTGGCATTTTTATGCCAAACTATACTATGACGTTTTTTGGCATTTTTATGCCTTACTATACGTAGATGTTTTTTGGTGTTTTTATGCCTTACTATACTATATTGTTTGATGCCTAACCATACTATAACATTTTTATGACCTTTTATGCCCTAATAAAGTATGATGTATTTCTGACGTTTTATGCCATACTATACTTTGACCTTTTTTGCCATTTTTATGCCTAATAATATTATTTTGTCTCTTGCCTTGTCATACTATGACGTTTTTATGACCTTTTATGCCTTAATAAAGTAGGATGTATTTTTGACGTTTTATGCCATACTATACTATGACATTTTTTGGCATTTTTATGCCTTACTATACGTAGATGTTTTTTGGTATTTTTATGCCTTACTATACTCTCTTGTTTGATGCCTAACCATACTATAACATTTGTATGACCTTTTATCCCCTAATAAAGTATGATGTATTTTTGACGTTTTATGCCATACTATACTTTGACCTTTTTTGCCATTTTTATGCCTAATTATATTATTTTGTCTCTTGCCTTGCCATGTTATGACGTTTATATGACCTTTTATGCCTTAATATACTATGATGTATTTTTGACTTTTTTTGCCATACTATACTATGACATTTTTTGGCATTTTTATGCCTTACTATACTTTGATGTTTTTTGGCATTTTTATGGCTCACTATACTATGTCATTTGATGCCTGACCATAACATGACGTTTATATGACTTTTTATGCCTTAATATATATGATGTATTTTTGAAGTTTTATGCCAAACTATACTATGACGTTTTTTGGCATTTTTATGCCAAACTATACTATGACGTTTTTTGGCATTTTTATGCCTTACTATACGTAGATGTTTTTTGGTGTTTTTATGCCTTACTATACTATATTGTTTGATGCCTAACCATACTATAACATTTTTATGACCTTTTATGCCCTAATAAAGTATGATGTATTTTTGACGTTTTATGCCATACTATACTTTGACCTTTTTTGCCATTTTTATGCCTAATTATATTATTTTGTCTCTTGCCTTGTCATACTATGACGTTTTTATGACCTTTTATGCCTTAATAAAGTAGGATGTATTTTTGACGTTTTATGCCATACTATACTATGACATTTTTTGGCATTTTTATGCCTTACTATACGTAGATGTTTTTTGGTATTTTTATGCCTTACTATACTCTCTTGTTTGATGCCTAACCATACTATAACATTTGTATGACCTTTTATCCCCTAATAAAGTATGATGTATTTTTGACGTTTTATGCCATACTATACTTTGACCTTTTTTGCCATTTTTATGCCTAATTATATTATTTTGTCTCTTGCCTTGCCATGTTATGACGTTTATATGACCTTTTATGCCTTAATATACTATGATGTATTTTTGACTTTTTTTGCCATACTATACTATGACATTTTTTGGCATTTTTATGCCTTACTATACTTTGATGTTTTTTGGCATTTTTATGGCTCACTATACTATGTCATTTGATGCCTGACCATAACATGACGTTTATATGACTTTTTATGCCTTAATATACATGATGTATTTTTGAAGTTTTATGCCAAACTATACTATGACGTTTTTTGGCATTTTTATGCCAAACTATACTATGACGTTTTTTGGCATTTTTATGCCTTACTATACGTAGATGTTTTTTGGTGTTTTTATGCCTTACTATACTATATTGTTTGATGCCTAACCATACTATAACATTTTTATGACCTTTTATGCCCTAATAAAGTATGATGTATTTCTGACGTTTTATGCCATACTATACTTTGACCTTTTTTGCCATTTTTATGCCTAATAATATTATTTTGTCTCTTGCCTTGTCATACTATGACGTTTTTATGACCTTTTATGCCTTAATAAAGTAGGATGTATTTTTGACGTTTTATGCCATACTATACTATGACATTTTTTGGCATTTTTATGCCTTACTATACGTAGATGTTTTTTGGTATTTTTATGCCTTACTATACTCTCTTGTTTGATGCCTAACCATACTATAACATTTGTATGACCTTTTATCCCCTAATAAAGTATGATGTATTTTTGACGTTTTATGCCATACTATACTATGATGTTTTTTGGCATTTTTATTTGTAATTATATTATTTTGTCTCTTGCCTTGTCATACTATGACGTTTTTATGACCTTTTATGTCGTAATATAGTATGATTTTTTTTTTTTCAGTTTTATGCCAAACTAAATAATTAATTAATATACTATGATGTATTTTTGATGTTTTATGCCATTATTGTACTATAATATTTTTTTGGCATTTTTATACCTAATTACATTATTTCGTGTCATGCCTTGCCATGTTATGACGTTTATATGATCTTTTATGCCTTAATATACTATGATGTATTTTTGAAGTTTTATGCCAAACTATACTATGACGTATTTTTGCATTTTTATGCCATACTATACTATAACGTTTTTTGGCATTTTTATGCCTTACTATATGTAGATGTTTTTTGGGGTTTTTATGCCTTACTATACTATATTGTTTGATGCCTAACCATACTATAACATTTTTATGACCTTTTATGCCCTAATAAAGTATGATATTTTTTGGCATTTTTATGCCTTACTATACTTTGATGTTTTTTGGCATTTTTATTTGTAATTATATTATTTTGTCTCCTGCCTTGTCATACTATGAAGTTTTTATGACCTTTTATGCCTTGATATACTATGATGTTTTTTTGGCATTTTTATCCCATACTATACTATGTCATTTGATGCCTGACCATAACATGACGTTTTTATGACGTTTTATGCCCTAATAAAGTATGTTGTTTTTTTGACGTTTTATGCCATACTATACTATATTTTTTTTTTTTTTGACTTACTATGTTATGACTTTCTAATGACTTTTTATTCCTTACTATTGTATGACTTTTTAAATATCCCACATGCTTTATTGTACAATGACTATTTCATGATCTTTTATGCTTTACTATACTATAACTTTTTATGACTTACTATGCTATGACTGTTTAATGAGTTTTTATTCCTTACTATAGTATGACGTTTTGAATATCTTTCATGCCTTAATGTAAAATGACTTTTCTATAACTATTCATGCCTTACTATGCTATGACTTTTAATGACTTATTATGGTGTGACTTTTTCAATATGATTCATGCCTTAATATACAATGACTTCATGATTCAGTATCCTATGACTTTTCATGATTTAGTATGCTGTGACTTTTTTATGACTTTTTATAACTTACTATGGTATGACTTTTTAAATATCTTTCAGGCCTTATAGTACAATGACTTTCTTATGGCTATTTATGCCTTACTATACTCTAACCTTATATGGCTTATTATACTATGACTCTTTATGATTTAGTACGTTGTGACTTTTTTATGACTTTTTATGCCTCACTATACTATGACTTTTTAAATATATTTAATGTCTTATTGTAAAATGACTTTTTATGACTTTTAATGCCATATGGTAAGGTATAAAAAGTTATTAAAACATAATGGTACAGTAAGGTATAAAAGGTAATAAAAAGTCATAGTATAGTAAGGCATAAAAAGTCATGGTATAATAAGGCAGAAAAATCCATAAAAACGTCATAGTACATAAAGCCATAAAAAGTAATAGTATAGTCAGGCATAACAGTCATAGTATAGGTAGGCATGAAAAGTCATAAAAACCTGATAGTATAATAAGGCATAAAAAGTCATAAAAACCTGATAGTATAATAAGGCATAAAAGTCATAAAAGCCTTATATTATACTAAGACATAAAAAGTCATAGTAAAGTAAGGCATAAAAAGTCATAAAAAGTCATAGTACAGTAAGGCACAAAAAGTCATAATATAGTAAGACATAAAAAGTTGTAGTATAATAAGGCATAAAAAGTCATAAAAACCTCATAATATAGTAAGGCATAATCTCCATTGTTCCTGTTGTAGTTTTGGGAAGCTGACTGAGTATCTACAGGGTTCATGTTGGAACAAACAGAGGTCCAGGGAGAGAGTGTTGTCAGGAACACACTGCAGACCTACAGATATGTGCAGTCATACATGATAGAAACTGTGCTTTAGTGTCTGACCTGTAACTGTGTAACAGCCTTGAATGAATGTTGTGGACAGATGCAGCAGGTTGAACAGTTGTTACAGGACAAACAGCCTGAAGTTTAAGCTGCTGTCTCTGACTCTGTGAAGCTGCTGACACTCCCAGTGAGAAACACCTCATGTTCTCAATGAACTCCTGCACTTTTACATGTGGTCGCTCCATGATGCAGCTGCATCATTTGGCCACAAGAGGCTGCTGTTGTCCACAGAATGACAGAGTTTCAGCAGCAGTTTGTTTCCTGTTGTTTCAATGTTTAAAACTTGTGTATAGATTTGATTTTATTGCTTTTATAAATAGTTGGTTGGAGGGGAGGGGTTCTGTTTCTGTATCCTAGTGTTTGTTCTGTTGATTCAACATGAACGAAAAGCTGAAAAAAAGAGATGTAATTATGTCAATGGCTGATTTTTAAAAACTAAATAACCACTGAACATTTTCTGGTCATAAACTTGTATTTCCTTGTATCAGATCTGCTCTCAGTAGCTAACAGCCTCTGTAGCATTGACGCAAACACTGAACTCCATTTAAACAACATGAAATTATGAAAAACTGCTGCTGAAACAGGAAAAATAAAGACAAATGTCAACACAAAGAGCTTTTCTGAACAATCAGGTGCTGCTCTTGATTTCAGTAGAAGACAGTTCATCAAAGACAAATAATTATTTCATCACAGTGGAAATTAACTAAGTACATTTACTCGAGTACTGCAAGTTTGAGATCCTTGTACTTTCCTTGACAATTTCCTTCTGATGCCTCTTCATGTTTCTACTCCACATTTCAGCGAGTTATATTTGACTTTTTACTGCACCACATTTATCTGACAGATTTAGCTTCTTCTGACTTTACACATTAGGATGTTTGATAACAGAAACAAAACAGAGCTGCTGCACCAAGTGTTTCCAACAATGAATCAAAACTCTGGAGTGAAACTCAACCTGTTCTACAGGTGAAGCAACAACATTTATCAGAAAAGGTTTGGCACAGCTCCACCCTCACCTGTCTCACCTCAGACAAACCATGAAACAGTTTGTTCTTCGTCTGTAAAGAGACACAGACTGAAGAACAGACGATCAGATTCACCTTCAGACCAAACTAACAACTTCCTCTGAGAGAGTCCAGCTACAACACTGCTGCTTCCACCTGCTGACACTCCACACACTGAAGGTGAGTTTGACAAACACCTGGACTCAGAGTGAAAGTAAACCTCAGTGAAGTTAGCAGAGGGGGGAGGGAGCCATGACTGACTGTACTTCCTGTCTGCTGTGTTTTCAGCTTCTCTCAGAGACTAAATGGCTTTCAGACCAGAGGAGGATCTCTGCTGTCCGGTCTGTCATGAGGTCTTTAGAGATCCTGTTGTTCTGTCCTGCAGCCACAGCTTCTGTAAAGACTGTCTGCAGAGCTGGTGGAGAGAGAAACAAGATCCACTGTGTCCAGCTTGTAACAGAAGATCTTCCAGGGAAGAACCACCTTGTAACCTGGTGTTGAAGAACCTGTGTGAGGCCTTCTTACAGGAGAGAGATCATGGATCTTCAGAGGCTCTCTGCAGTCTGCACTCTGAGAAACTCAAACTCTTCTGTCTGGACCATCAGCAGCCAGTGTGTCTCGTCTGTAGAGATTCAGAAAAACACACCGACCACAGATTCAGACCCATCGATGAAGCTGCTCCACAACACAAGAAGAAGCTTCAGGAAACTCTGGAGCCCTTAAAGGAGAAGTTAAAGGGTTTTAAACAAGTTAAAGTGAAGTTAAATCAAACAGCAGAACACATTAAGGTCCAGGCCCGACGCACAGAGACGCAGATCAAGGAGCAGTTTAAGAAGCTTCACCAGTTTCTAGAAGAGGAAGAGGAGGCCAGGATGGCTGCACTGAGGGAGGAAGAGGAGCAGAAGAGTCAGGTGATGAAGGAGAAGATGGAGGCTCTGAGCAGAGAGATAGCAGCTCTTTCAGACACAGTCAGAGCCACAGAGGACGAGCTGAGAGCTGAAGACGTCTCATTCCTGCTCAGCTACAAGGCTGCAGTGGACAGAGTCCAGCAGCGCCCCCTGCTGGAGGATCACCAGCTGGGCTCAGGAGCTCTGATAGACCAGGCCAAACACCTGGGCAACCTGACCTTCAACATCTGGAACAAGATGAAGGACGTGGTCTCCTACAGTCCTTTGGTTCTGGACCCAAACACTGCTGGTCCAGAACTCATCCTGTCTGAAGATCTGACCAGAGTGAGACGAGGAGAGAGACAGAAGCTTCCTGACAATCCAGAGAGGATTAGTTCTTACTCCTGGTCTGTCCTGGGCTCTGAGGGTTTTAACTCAGGGACTCACAGCTGGGACGTCGAGGTTGGAGACAATACATTCTGGGGACTGGGAGTGTTAGAGGAGTCTGTCCAGAGGAAGAGAGACATATGGTCTGGATTATGGGTAATATGGTTTGATGAAGGTAAATACTCAGCAGAGTCACCATCAGCTCCAGTCATTGATCTCTCAGTGAAGAAGAAGAAGCTCCAGAGGATCAGAGTGAATCTGGACTGGAACAGAGGAAAACTGTCGTTCTCTGATCCTGATACTGACACACACATACACACCTTCACACACACTTTCACTCACAAGGTGTTTCCATTCATTTACACTGAGGATGAAGTGAAGGTGTTACCCCTGAAGGTCTCTGTGACAGTGGGACAGAGCAGTTAGAGATAAAGAGGATGATTATATTTATAATGTTGTTTATTTCTTAAAGGGAAAAGTCAGTGAATTTAACCTCTCAAACTGCACCTGTCCTCCTGCTGTCTCATTATTCCAAAGCTTCCTTTATTTTTATTTCCCTTTTCTTCTTCTGTAGTTTCACTATTTGCTTCTTCTTTCTGTCGTCGACCTTTTCATGTGTGAAAAATGATTTCACTCCTTTTCTTTATATTTGCTTTGTTTTTATTGATACTGAGTCATTTTACATCATTGAGTTTATTATTGTGACTTTGTGTGTAGCCATGACGACCAGCAAACTGATGGAGATCCAATAATCAATAACTGCATTTAACAAAAGAAAAACAGCTGATTTCAGTGTAAACATGTCAGTTCATGATAAATGCTGAATGTACATTGATTCCTGTTTCTCATCAACATAATAAAATATTGTCTTGACTTGGTTTCACATTCTGCTTTTCTGCTTCATGTTTAAACGTCTCCTGCTTCTGTGATAGTTGCACAAATACAAATACACTATAGTTCATATAGAAAGTGACGACAGTCCACAGCTGGACCTTCCAGCCATCTTGTGATTGACGGCTCCTGTTTTGTTGTGTTGTCACCGTGTGTCGGACCAGTGGAGCTGGACCTGGTTAATATTAGAGCTCAGTTAATCCTTGTTTCTTCAAGAGGAACAGAGCGACTAACAGTCTGAAAACTCTTTAAATGACTGTGACAGAGAAGGTCTTGGTCACCTGAGTCCAGTCTGAAGACCCACTGAATCCCAGGTGGAGCGGCTTCAATGAATTTACAGTCCCACAGGTCGTGTATGGCTAATGAGACAACAGGCCCCTGGATACAGACTTGTTAAAAGCCCCCACCCAAAGTGATGAGGGGACACACTTTTATCGTCATAAGACTTAAAAATCCTCTCGACTCCTCCTGAATCCTGTCGTCCTGTCCTGCAGTTCAGGGTGACGAACACCAGGTGGCGACGTTTCCTCACAATCAGCCGGAGCTGCTGCCCTGCTGCCCAGTGGATCTGAAACACACCAGACACATGAACATGAAGGGACACTGAAGAATTTAGGAAATAATTTCAGTCACACAAAATAAACCCTGTGTAGAAAATGTTAGTTTTGTTATTTTCTTTTATAGGTAAAAAACACACATTAACCTTCAGTACCTTGGTTGAAGAGACAGAATACATTTACATTATATATATTTTTTGGTTTTATTTCCTATGAATCCTGCTTTTAAACTCCCATCAAACCAACTAATGGCCCCCGCTTTCTCTGCCAGCACAACATGGTTTTTCATTTTGGATGGACTGATGAATCCTATTATATGTGATTGTTTTACATTTGTTGTATTGATGTTAATAAATTAAAATAATATGACGTTTTTGGTTTAAGTGTATTTTTGCTTCACTTACTAAAACTGTCTCATTGGAACTGTCTTTTTTAAAGTATATTTTTTGGGCTTTTTATGCCTTTATTTGATAGTGCAGTAGAGAGAGACAGGAAATGGGGAGGCAGAGAGAGGGAATGACATGCAGCAAAGGCCGTCTGATGTGGGACTCGAACCAGGGCCGACTGCAGCGAGGACTGTGGCCTCTACACATGGGGCGCCCGCCCAGACCACCATGCCACCCGACGCCCTGCAAATTGTCTTTTTTAGGGAGTAAATAAAATGTAATTATAAAAAGCATGTACTATATAGGATTTGGAATTTTCTGTAATGGATTTAAACAAGAAACAAACCTATTGCATATTTCTTTACATTGTTCCTATAGGTTCATGAAATGTGGACTTTCAGACTTTTATAGGACTTAATTCTGTAGGGTAATTTTATAGGATGAAATGCATTTTTATAGGGTTAATCATATGATAGTCCTTTGGTTCTTAAGATATAACTCAATCCAGTAGGATTTGATCTTATATAAAATATTACAGGATATAACCTATAGGATCATAAATAAGATTTTATTCTGAAAACCTAAAATTGATAAAAGGTGAAAGCATGAAACCAAAAGCAAAGTTAAGGAAAAAAAGACTAAGCAGCAGCTTTGGAAAAAAAGAAACTTTTATTTTGAAACATTATGGAGAGAAAACAAAAGAAAAAGAAACTTGTTTTAGAGTTTTTCATTTCTGAAAATCATTTTTATTATTTACTATAATACACAGCGGATGACGTTAAAAGTCAGTTGGTTTGTACACCGGTGTGACTGGATGAGAGCAGATCTTAACAAAATGATTAAAAAAAAGACAAGATTGATGGAAAACTAGACGAACAGCTTAATCTTTTATTATCTAGCAGCTGCTGAACCCCCCCCCCCCCCCCTCCTACCCAAACTAAAACTTGAGCTTGTACATCAGGATGCTCTTTGCTCTGTTCCACCTGCCGTTCGCCCTTTAAAGTCCTCCTCAGTCCAACATCATAAAACCTTAAAATGGGCTTTTGGCTCCGTTCCTGAATCTGAATATTTATCCCCCCACATCTCAAAGGAAATTATCTCTCATTTGTCTGCAGCGTCCCATTCCAGACGTGTCCCCTTCACAATGCCTTTAAAGTTCGATAAATTTCTTTTTCGATAATTTCTTCCATCAATTCGACTTTTTCCTCCAGATTTAAATCCCAAATTATTATTATTATTATCTTATTATCATTAAAGTTTATGTCTGTCCACAGTTTTCTTCCTGGTATTTGTGGGAAATGGGAAACAACTAACATCGTTTTTACTGTTGATTTATCAGTTTTTTATTTCTTCAAAATTAAACAAATTCATATTCCTCAGAGCTTGTTTCTCCAATCGTCTAAAATCCAACAATATTACATTTAAATTTATAGAAAACAACAAAAAAAAAAGTTAAATCTTCACAATGGAGAGCGAGAACCAGCAAATGTCTGGTATTTTTTCTTAATAAATGATTCAAATGATGAACATGAATATTTTCTGTTGATATACTGTGTTTCAGCGGCAGTGGGAAGGTACATGTTGTTCTCTGAGATCTGCAGTTCAATAAAACCAACAACCGAGCATGACATCATCATCATCCGTACAAGAAACAGCAGATCGGAGCGAGAGAGGAGACACGTCTGAAATGGGACGCACCCCTCGCTCAACATTTCTTTAGAATCCATCCCCCATCGCTCACATCCATCAGGACACTGAGGGTTTGTTTTTAAAAAGGGCGGGAAACAAACACTCACAGTGGACCTGCTGATGAAGTCATCTTCTGTTCTCTGAGGAGAACCTGGTTCTGCCCTGTGAGGTCTGAATCAGGAACGTGAGATCATCACGTGACACACCTGCAGCAGGTGCAGAGGGGGCGTTAACCAAGTCTGGTTAATTGTAAACGGAGCAGCTTCTGAAAGGGCTTTTAATTTGGCGATCACACAACAACAACATTGTATTGAACTGTAAATGGTGACTCCTCGAAGATTAAATGTGGATTAAAAGGTGTTTGAAATGATCCGAGCAGCAGCAGGTGGTGGTGTCCTTCATCACTGCTGAGCCCTTCTTATTCATTAAATTATTATTTTAATGAGATTTTAATTCAGTACCTGCACTGTGTAACTGTGTGTGAACACGTGCTCAAAGATAAATCCTGCAGCTGTTTAACACACTTTCCTGAAAAGACTCGTCTCTCCATCTGGATCAGAAATATTCCATCAGCTGGACATAAAGAAATAAACACATTCATTTAGAGACTCAGTGTCACCTGTAACCACAGATAACACACCTGCTCTCCCACCTGTACAACAGGAAACACATAGAAACAGACTCCATAGTTTAAGGTGAGTTAATATAGACAGTAATACTGACAAGTGAGGACGTGTGTTCTCTAACAGGTCTGTTAAATCCAAATCTGGGAAAAGCAATTAACTGAAATGAAATGATCAGAATTAAATTCGTTATTTTCCCTTTAATTAGCAGCAAACAGCCAGCGGAGGAAGTTCAGAGATCCTGAACTCATTAACTAAAGTACAACAAAGACAACAGACTTAAAACTAATGTATGTGTTTCCTCAGATGTTTAGTGGAGCTGACGTAGAAATTACAAAAGTACAAGTACCTCAAAAACTACTGAGTACAGTAATGAATTAATTATTAATAATTGTAAAGTTGTATCCAGGAAACCTGATGGAGATGAAATTGCAGCCTGTAAAATGAACCGTTACTGATGAATGATTTCTTTGTAAATGTATATAAATAATAATATTTAATATTATCATGAAGCAGATGGAATATTTCTCTCCATGACGGACAGAGGAGAGTTAGAGGATTTCTCGGGGCAGGGGGTGGGGGGCGGTACGCGGGGTTGGGGTGGGGGGTGGGGGGGTTCTCAGAAACACCATGAGAAGCATGAAAGAAAACAACTATAAAGTAGTGAAGAACGTCACTGTGTCTCTGATGAAAGAAAGCGATGAGGGATTTTTTTTAATTTTCTTGATCAGACGAACCAATGAGGAATTAAAACTTTCTTTGTCCCTCCCCTGAAACCACTCCCCCAACAGAAATGATAGAAAAAAAGAGAATGTTAGATTGCGTGATCTTTGAGTTTCCCCATCAGAACAGAAATATGATTATAGCTTCTGACAGGTCACAGTCCAGTACCCCGTGGTAAACCAGCAGCCTCTGCTGCTGATAGATTTATATATATATATATACTTATATATACTTCTTTCCTCTATGTAGGGAAACTATTCCACATATAACCAAAAATATGATATTAAGAGTTGATTTCTTGCATGACAGAAAAGAAACAAAAGAAAGATGAAAAGTTTTTCCCCTTGAACCAAAAACGATGCAAATCTGAACAA
>NW_019174820.1:316964-331964 GCF_002260705.1 Seriola dumerili | reverse complement strand
AGGAAACACGCTCAGTATCACATATTTTCTGATGTCAGATTTTAATTAAAGTTCGCTGAGACTCATTAATTACAACTGAAGTTTGTAGAACAATAACATGATCAGATCATTACGATCAGAAACATTAAATTAGAATGTACCGGATCTATGAATGTAAAGATATCATCACAAACAAAACAAAGACTGACACTGAGACGTCGTCTCTGTATGAGGTCAGTGGTGAACATGACTCATCACTGTTACACAGACACTTCCAGCCGCTGACTGACGTTTTGACTTCATCATTAACTGATGAACCATGACATCATGTTTAGTGTAGAAATGAATTAGATCTTCATAACATTCACTAAAATGATGACAACTGTCCTTTCATGCTGTCACGCTGTCACATTGTCTGTCTTGTTGGCTGATTTGTGGAGCGGGTTCCCGCCGGACGTCGACGCTGCAGCAGCTTCTTGACACATGATGTTTATTTCATGAGATCAGATGCGTGTTTTTACACATCACAGTCACATCAGTAAAACTGCAGCTGAGAAAGTCTCATGAGCCTCCATCACTTTTCTCCCATTTAGATTTTTCTATTCAGTAAAAATGAAATCTACGAGCAGCTCAGACCTGTGGATCGACTTCAGGATTATAATGTTTTATCTTCATCATCAGGTTTTATAACTATCAGCATATTTTACCACAGCAACTTAAAAGTCTTTACGCAGCTCTGTCGGGATCATGGTCTGTAGCACCAGTGAAGCACCAGCCACTGTCAGCTGTACTGACCATCTCTCATGACATATTAGCTTCTTTATTTATTGTCTAACGTCATGTGTGTTACTGTACAGCTGTGCTCAGAGACTTTATACACTGCTTTACCTTTAACAATACATCATTTATTTATTGATTATATTTTATATTATTAATCAGCTTCTGTAAAGTGATAAGTTACTAAAGTCATTTAAACCCTCTCATTTTTTAATTTCTTCATACCTTTGTGTTTTAATAAAACTGTCATTTTTAAAAGTTTCACTAAGTGTTGCACAGATCCAGAATCTAATTAATAAATTAATAATCTAATTATAAATGTCACTCGGTAAAGGACCTCACCTGTTGAGGTGTGTGATGATGTACTTGAAGACCTGGTAGTTAACGGAGGGAAACTTCTTCACGATTTCTCTCAGGACCTGAAGACGCTCAATGTAGTCCACAATTTCTGCCACACACACACACACACACACACACACACACACACACACGGGGAGAGAAAACAGACGGCGTTTTATATTTTACACACACTCTCTTGGGAACGGAAATTATACTCTCTGGAAAACAAAAGGCTGCGATGCTGCCAAGAGCAGCTCCCACGCTCTGCACACACACACACACACACACACACACACACACACACACAGAGCCTTGTGGGCAGAAACAACACTACCCTGCATCACGTCTCTGCTCAGAAACAAAAACAGGTCAGTTTTTTCTGACAAAAACAAACATTTGTATTTGATTGTATTTGATTCTCAGCAACAGGAAACAGCTGATTAAAGGCCCAACTCTTATTCTGAAGGAACAAGACCTCTTCTACTGAACCTCTACTGAAGTAACACACACTCAGTGGCCACTTTGAAAGGTTCACAGCTCAGTGTTATTATATTACCATGTAAAACTGCCCTGCCATAAACTTTACAAAACTCAGGACGATCAGTTCTGTTGACATTGTTGTTAATATGTAAATATAATCATATGTTTATCACTGAGGTCATGGTCTTATAATTATATTCAATTACTTCCTGTTTACATACATAAGGGGCAGAATATTAGAAACGCCACAACAGCATCACTGACTTTCACCTCAGTGCTCAAACAGTTTAACTACACACCTAGACTGAACACTGCAGGTGTCATAGAGACAGAGGTGTTTCATTTTCTGTGATGTTCAATATTTTGATCTTTTTTCTTTCATGTAGCTGAATCTTGTATTTTGATAAACAATGATTTGACATGTTGGATGTGTGACTGTCTCTGTGCTTCTGATTGGCTCTTCATCCTGTAACTTCTTGACGAATCACAGTCGTCTCTTTAATCAGCTTTGATCAGAAGTCAAGCACGTCACAAACGCAAGCTTGTGACTGGAAGGTCGTGGGTTCGATCCCCAGACTGGCAGGAATAAAGATCTACCCGCTGTTTGTCCTTCCTGCTTCATCAGCCCCCCCCCCCCAAGTTTCACTGAAGTCACTTCATAAGTCACTGTGCACTTTTCTCTTAATTTAGAATCTATTGATTCTTTTCAATCAACTAATCAATCATTGAATCTTCAGACTGTCGAGAACACTGACAGACGCCCAACAAAAGCTTCAACACATATTTCTTTACAGTGATGACTATAAATAATGTTCAGACCCAAACATTCATTTTAATTTTCTGCCAATCAACAGATCGATTCCTTGATTTATGAGTCAGAAATATAAAATAGTCAGATCTCTCCTGATAGAAACATCAAAGACAGAAAATGCCTTAACAAATATAGAAACTATCCAAATTATGTAGAAATGAAATGATATGAATGAAACTGAAGCTTCTGCTGTCATGGTGATAATCAGACCTAAAAACACGTGAATGTTTGAGTGACCCAGCAAACTGAAACACGTCCTGCAGGATTCCTGAAAACTAAACCATCTATGAAGTTCCTGGATAATCCTCGTCCTCTCCAAAGACTCTGTCACTTTCACGCCAGCGCCGGCTCGTCGCAGCAGAAACGCTCTGCTCACTTATTAAATATTTACAGAGCAGATGTGAAATAAGAGCTTCTACCTTTGGGTTGTCACAACAAAGCTGCTTTAACACGCGCTGACCGTCCGTCCCCGTCCTCAATAGTCTCCAGGATATTCCACACATTCCAGCACCAGCAGGAAGCCGTTTGTAGACTCAAATTTACAGCTGCGCTCGTGACGGCGCTCAGATTTATTCATCCTGTACGCTATCAATCATCTTAACGAGAAGCCAACAGGAGCCTTTGACCCTCTAATGGCTGTAAGAGGTCAGAGGTCATTAATCCATGCTGCCACATCCCCACATTACCAAGACAGAAACAGTTCACCACAGGACCAACACCACGCTCTAATCCCCTTCATTAAATCTGTATCAGTCTGATGGGAAAACACTCTGTGTACCCACAATGCACCTGTTTATTCTGAATGGAAAACAAAGACACGGCTCATTACAATCATCCACCACGTAGTGAATCTGTGTGTGCACAACTACGGTAAGTAGAGCAGGTCAAAACTAAACTGACACCACGGCTCAAAGAAACAAAGATTAGGAAAGTTTCTTCTTCTGTCGTGTTAATCCTCCTGAAGGCCCCAAGATTCATCTCCTGCCCCCTGATGCCCCCCATCCAAAGGTTAGACACCACTGCTTTACATTAGATGTCATCATGCGGCCAGACTTCTGGGCTTGATCCAAAAACACACTCAAATCCAGGTGGACGTTTCCCTTCAGCACAGACTCGTCCTTTCGGTAGATTAACGAGCTCTCTAGATATTAAATGACCTGGTTCAAATTAACACTCACACCTGGCACTGACTCTCAATGATGCTTTACCTGTCTGGGAATAAAGATTCATTTATTACATTATTAACCCTCTGAGGTCATTGGTTGTTTGTATTAATATCTCTGTGAGAACACAGCGTAGAAATATGTTGTCAGAATCTGTCGACTCTCCACTTTCTCTCACATGTTCTCATGAGATCAGCTGTGACTCTCCCTCTAAGATCTGCTTAAAGTGACAGACAACAAATACAACTTCATTCTAGGCATTTATTATCCATTTATCTACTATTTTACTCACATATTGCACTATTTTTATGAACTTAAAGACTTTGGTGAACACATCTGAAGAATTTCAAAAAATAGAACATGATGTAGAAATGGAGAAAATGCCCTCAGACCTCAGAGGGTTTAGGAGAAATTTGAAAGTACGTCTCGACTATTAACCCTTACTTAATGTTCAGGTCAACTGTGACTGTCAACCCCTCTGACAACAAAACCCTAAATGTCTTTTAGCCTGAAGTTTGATGACTTTTCCTAAAGTGACCCAAAATACACCAAAATGAAAATATTTTAATATTTTATACTTTTGTTACAGCTGCTACAAATCTGAGCCGTAGCTATTGAAGTGGATTGTAGATCCACAGATATTAGATCTGTGCGTCAGATGAAGGAACATGGAGGTTTTAGGGGATCTTGAAACTGTGAAACTGTACATGCCCTGTCTGTGTGTATTTGTTATGGGACAGTGGTGACAGAGTTCAAGGGGGACCTCGACACTGGTCACCACACCAACTGTCTGTGTTCCGCCACAATCTGCCCAGCTGTTCCCCCAGAGACTTAGGCCCATGCTGGCTCGAAAGGGTCATGGGGGATATCTGGAAACAGTGGAAGAGTCAAACAGCATCGAGTGATCAATATGGTGCACATAAGGAACAGAGGTCGACAACAAAGAGGTCAGACGGGCGGCCTCCACTGAGGGGGGGGGGGGGGGGTCAGGAGATTATAAAGGTACCTGAGCTGCCACTTCACTGACTGAGGTTCTGGCAGCAGACAGACGGTGCAGTAGATGAAAAGCTAAAGAATACTCTCTCCCTGCTCTGACACATTAAAGAAGGATTAATCCTCCATGTATGAATGTCAGAGAGGCTGTTTATACTTTCTACATAGATCTGTAGTTCTAGATTCACTACAGACACTTATTATGAGGGAGTTCTTGGCCCCCATATGAACAGTATGTGAGGGTTAAACATGACCCCCCCCGCCTCCCCACAGGTCTTTCATATACAGGAACTGATGGTCTTAAAATCTGGAGGGTTAGCACTGAACTCACTGCAGTTTTGGAGTCTGGTAGAGAGATTTATGATTAATTCATGTGAGAATCATGAGCAGCCGTCGCATATTTCCTGAATCCTGCAGCAGGATTCCCTCCAGACGTTGTTGAACAGAGGTGTTAAACCACAGAGACCCTGACGGATCTCTTCTCATGATCAACTCAGTTTGTTAGACGGCGGCTGAAACAACAGCCACACTCATTAAATATGTGTCTCTACAGTTTCTTCTCCTGAAGGCTCATGTTTTTTAAATTAAAGTGTGTGAATATTGGCAGTGTTAGCAGAGCAGGTCTAAACACTGCATAAAGTTCACACTCTCACCTACAATCATCTGCTTCTGCTCTGATTATTCAGAGTCTCTTCACACACTGATCTGAGACCTGCAACCACAGACCAGGATTAGACTGGATCTCGTTTTGGCCCGGCCAGAGATCAACATGTGGACCTCTGATTTACAGTCTTTTCTACGGTGGCCCTGAGAGGTCAAAGAACTGCAACTGAAGAAAACATCTTCATCAATCTGACGACACACAAGCTGCAAATACTCACAACATGGAGCCTGAACCTGAGACTGTTAAAGTGATGAACCAGCAAACAGGTCAGATATGCAACGTCTCATTTAACTGAAGCCTGATTTCCTGCCAAAGAGACTGTCAAGGGTCAAGGGTCAAAGAGGATAGGAGTGTGGTCGTGTGGCGACTGGAGAGAGACATCAGGAAAGTGAAAGAGAAAGAAAGTGAAGATGAAAGCAAGATGAAAAGAAAAAAGGGAGTGAAGGAAGGAGTGTTGGAAAGATAAGAGAGAGGGAGAAAGAGAGGAAGAAGAAAAGTTCCTGTTACACTGGATTCATTTTCCAGAGAAGAAGAAGAAGAAGAAGAAGAAGAAGAAGAAGAAGAAGAAGAAGAAGAAGAAGAAGAAGAAGAAGAAGAAGAAGAAGAAGAAGAAGAAGAAGAAGAAGAAGAAGAAGAAGAAGAAGAAGAAGAAGAAGAAGAGCTCCTCTCTCTCTCTCAGTCACACAAACTTATTAAAATGTGATGTCTCTCTCCTTCTCTGTATTTTTGGCTCATTAATCTGCTGTCGTCAGCCTGGTGGATTCACACACACACACACACACACACACTCCCCCCCCCCCCTGTGTGTGTGTGTGTGTGTCTGTGTGTGAGTGTGAGTGTGAGGGTGTGAGTGAGTGAGTGAGTGTGTGTGTGTCTGTGTGTGAGTGTGAGTGTGAGGGTGTGAGTGAGTGAGTGAGTGTGTGTGTGTCTGTGTGTGAGTGTGAGTGTGAGGGTGTGAGTGAGTGAGTGAGTGTGTGTGTGTCTGTGTGTGAGTGTGAGCGTGAGTGTGTGAGTGAGTGAGTGTGTGAGTGAGTGTGTGTGTGTCTGTGTGTGAGTGTGAGTGTGAGTGTGTGAGTGAGTGAGTGAGTGTGTGTGTGTGTGTGTGAGTGAGTGTGTGTGTGAGTGAGTGTGTGAGTGAGTGAGTGTGTGAGTGAGTGTGTGTGTGTCTGTGTGTGAGTGTGAGTGTGAGTGTGTGAGTGAGTGAGTGAGTGTGTGTGTGTGTGTGTGAGTGAGTGTGTGTGTGAGTGAGTGTGTGTGTGTGTGTGTTCTTACTTGCGGCCTCCACCAGCTCTGGGTGCAGGCTGTAGGGGATCAGCGGGTCTGGCAGGTCGGCGAAGAAAGCCTTCAGCGCGCCGGCAGCAGCGTTCACCGCCACGTCCATCGCCACGAAGTCGATGCTGTGATCTATAGAGATAAAAAAGAAAGAGACAGACAAAGGAGAGTCAGCAGCTGATTCACAAGATCACTTGGGTTTTGAAGTTTTCCTGCACCTGAATCCTTCAGTTACTTTTCCTGTTTGTTTTCTGCTTCAACAACACGCCGCTCGTTTCATCCTCTGCATCTCAAACAGAGCAAACAGGAAACCAACTCCACCCAGGCGGAGCTGCTGGATAACATCATCACACTCACTGAGCTCTCAACTCTGTACCCACAATCCTCCACTTCAAAACCAAACTCCTCAAACTTTTCTTGAACAGCACTGAATGTCTTCTACACTGGTCATTTTATTTCCAGCAAGAGAAATGTCCCAATAAATCATTTTTATCTTTGACAAAAACTTCCTGAAAAAATTCAGAGGAAATTATAGAGCAACTGATGATAATTGAAAAACAAATATATAATATATAATATACAACAATATCAATATACAAACTGTATTTTACATTTCATGAAAGAAAAGGAGGGAAAAGAAAATATTCTGTGAATGAATAATTAACATGGACAGCGACGGCTTGTCAACGCTTTCAACAACCTTTTGTTACAAATCATGAGCGCACAGCAAAACACAGTCTGTACAAAACAATCCAATAAACATAAATATTACTCCCTCTGTTCAATATATAGTATATAGTATAATCAATATTTCTATAATAATAATCCATGAAATGACGTGAAATGTGGAGAGTGTCAGAGTGTCGTTAAAAACAGCCTCTGCCCACTTCCTGCTCAGTAGCAAACAGCAGCTGGTGAACATGGTGCAGCATTTAGCAGCTAAAGAAGAGCTGGTGGAGACCAAACACAGAGAGGAAAAAGAGAGAGAGGGAACACTGGACTTAGGCTACGTACACAACGCATCTATTTTCATATGTTTACTCCTCTGTCCACACGACTCCAGAGTTTTTCAGCCTAAAACTGAGAAACTCTGGGGTTGTGTTTTATTTTGAAAACTTTGGGGTTGTGTTTTATTTTGAAAACTCTGGGGTTGTGTTCTGGACAGAAACTGAGACCTTTGTAAATGATGAGGTCACAGCCACGGCCTCTCCTGATTGGCTCTCATCAGCCTGGACTACCAGTAGTGAATACAAAATGATAATGAATGACAGTGTTACTGACCTTGTTGTCTTTGCTAGCAGCTGTTGTTCACTGACATTCTCTGTTTTAATGCTACAACTGTCTCTGCTGTTCCTCCTTCAGAGGATTTACTGCAGAGGAGACGATCTACTTCCTGTTTACACCAGCTCGCACATGCTCAGTATAGGTGATGGTCATGTAAATAAACAAAAAAAAAAATTTAAGCAACGCTCCAGAGAATTCCTCAGATACATCATGACACTGAATCTGCTTCGGTGCAGAACAGGCAGAGGACAGACAGTTGGATTAAACTCAAACAGGAGGTGTAACTAGCTCCGAGGCAGAAGGAGAACACAGCAGCAGTTAGCAGCTGGTCTGGGTAATATGGGCTACTACATTTTAAAGTACAAGCTGCAGCTAACTCTCTTCAGGAGCAGGTGAGGTTTAGGATGAGACGTGATCCACAGCCGTCTGTTTAAACTCTGGGCTGCTAGCTCAGACGAGGGCAGATGAAAGGATTGACACCTTACAGACCATCACAGCTGTGCAGATGTGCAGAGTATAAACTGTCTCTGAAGCCGAGCCTCGTTACATCCACGTTAAGCCCGAGTGAGGAGCAGAGTCTCAGATCTGGGACCGATAACCCACGCTGATCTGTCCAGATACGAGTCCGACAGAGTTTTGCAGGGTCAGTGCTTCAGTCTGAATGGATATCAAAGAGCTCACAGCTGAGCTTTGTGTCTGAGCAGGAGAACAGAGCTCCTCTCTGATCACAGCTAACAGAGGTTATCATCAATCCGTCTGGGGGCACAGAGGCTGAGTGTTACTCTGACGAACACAAACACGTCCATGTTTCATGTTCCTGCTGTTTTTACCGTCCGGAGAAGAGGGAAGCTCCAGCTCCGTCTCACTGCATCTGTGTTTGTTACAGGGAGGAACCTAATCCACCCTGAAAGAAACAGGAGGGTCATCTCCTCCATCTGGAGTTCGAAATCTTTGCTAAAGTACCGTGTAGCGATGGCTTATAAATGTTACCAGAGACAGAGGATGAGAAAGGAATATTTATCACTTCCTGTTTTGACACACTGTAATGTCCAAATGATGACAGGAGGGAGGAGAAGAGAGAAAGAGGACAGAGCCCTGAGGTAACACGACAGCTGTCACACTGAATCTGAAAGACAGCCAACACACACACACACACACACACACACACACACACACACACACACACACACACACACACACACAGTCCACCAGAAATACTCTCAAGGAAGTGAAGAGATAGGAGGGGAGGCCGTGGGGAGAGAGATAAAAATGCACAAGTGAATAAAAAGAGGACAGAAAACCAGAGGGGAGGAGACAAGGAAACGAAATGAGGACAGAAAGAAGGAAATTAAAAAGAAAGATGCACAAACGTGACAAGATATGAAAAAGACATATATATAGTGTGTATGTATTCATTATATTCATATAGACACTGAGTTTACATGGTGGAAGCAGCCCTGTTATTGACAGAAGAGCTAATTGGCTCTAATGGCGAATTTTTCCCACACAGACATAATACAGTGAGAAGAACAACAAAGTGAGTGTAAACAGGAATATACGACCTAACAAAGACTCTCTGAGGGGGTTGACCCCCCAGGGAAGAGCTCGGTTTACTGAAGATGTGAAAGAACAGCAGGTTCACACAGAGCTGGAGGGTCTGAGTCAGTCTTATTAGACCTTTATCAAAAGGTCACTACAGCCACAGATATGACTTTTATTCATCTCCATCTCTGTTTTTTCTTTTCTTTTATATTATAAAAAACATTGCATATTGAGGGAAATATCGCAATAATCAATATCATCAGATCAAGCCTACTCATGTTTTTGGTGGGGAAGACCTTTTAGGAAACATTTTATGGGGTAAAATTCTTCATCATTTGAAAATATATAGATTGTTTTTATCTGTATGTAAATAGACAGGGAGTTTTCTTTAGCCTTTTAACTTCCAGTTTATGGACAGAGATGAAGGCAAATGTCTGCTCTACTTGTTACATGCACAATACCACAATTACTGTTTATTTGTTTATTTATTTTTTATTACTAAGTTCATTTTTACATTTGAAGAAAGGCTCATTTTAATCCCTGATTGCTGCAGGGAGGATTTGGGTATTAACTGTTTTTACAGCCAGTGTGTAAGTAAAAAAAATGAAGTGTCAGTAAGTGAAATGAAACTCTGGACGAACACAATAAAATAAAGAAAATGATGAGCAAACAAACACATCGATATGCACATGAGGAAAGGAGCAGTATTGATTCACTTAAAGGCTGAAGCTTCATTGTAAAAGTTCCTGCTCCAGGATTCTATTCATTTCTATTCTGACTCTAGTGAACGCTTTTTTCTTATTTCCATTTAATGTCAATATATTTTGCTGGAGTTCCCATCATGCTTTGGGTGATCTTGACGCTCAGCATAAAGTTGCCATGGAGTCGGTGGGTCAGCTGTGGGCTTCACCTACAGCCCATATTTTATTATTAATAAGAAACTGACAGGTTGTTTAAACAGACATCAGAGGAACCATCAGTGAAACAACGTGTTGCTCCAGTTTATTTGGTTTATGACACTTGGAAAAGTTAATGTGATCATTTATATAAATATCTTCATTGAGCGCTGGGGGGTAAAACATTTTAAAGGCGTTTATTTCCTTAAATACACTGTTGCGTTTGCATTAATCACGGACTTTAACATGGTTCCTTTTTATTTTCAGGCTGTTTAAGAGTCGACAGAAACAGACAGCGACACAAACTGATCAACAACAACAAGGAAGAAGGAGGAGAAGGATGCAATCATAAATAAAAGTGAGTAAATAGCAGAGCGCCTGGTCTCAGTCCGGTCTCTGTATTTCATGGGCTGGCTGTAAAAGCACTGACAGTGCTGACCGTGTGCTGGTGATTTCTGCCTGCGGTGACTGTGTTTATTCTAACAGCCGGTTTGGCAGCCGACCAGCCTCCATGTGCAGGTTCGACTCTGCTCCGCGGGGCATGTGTTTCTCTTTAAACGCTTCTGCTGCGTGGTCAGATTTGGAATGGGTCGGCTCAGTTAGAGTTTTCTCTGAGGGTTGGATTTATTGCACACATCACACAAATGCTGCTCCTGACTTCTTAAAACAGCACGATTTAAGTTCATGGGAAAATAATTTAGAATCACGATCTGTGAAAATAATGAGAAGGTGCTTTGAACTCCAGTTCCACATGTGCTCTTTCTTCAGGTTTGCAGGTAGCTGAATGTGTATTTATGAGGCTCTGCTGCAGTGAGTGTCTGAGTATTTTACCTTGATCAAACTGTTTCTGGATGTTGTCCTGGTCTGTCTTGTTCCCACTGACGCGATACAGACCTTCTGTCGTCAGACCTGCAAACGCAAACAACACGCAGCTTTAATAGCAGCTCTGACGGACTTCACTCAGCTGGAATTAACACAGTGTTACACAAAAAGTGCATTAAAGTACTGAATGAAAACAGATGGGCCAACAGGAGCAGTGTAATGTGGTTTCTGTGACCACATACTGAGATTTTCTTTGGATTAATGCTGAAGGCTGCAGAACAACTTTCATGCCAAACATTCCATTAAAAAGGAAAAAAGATTTTTTCCTTCTCTCTCATTCTCTCTTTTTTCTTTCTCATCAAATTCTTGATCATGTCTGGTTTCCTGTGCATCTGCAACCTGTGAGAGGATGGTTAAAAGATGTTTGTTTTATTTTGAAGGTCAGAGGGGAAAAGTTGAGGAGCACCAGAGGCAGCAGTGATGAATACATGAATACAAGAACAAAAATACTAAAAATCTTCAAGAGCCATTAAACAAATTCAGTAGTCGGTTTTAAAGGTTTTAAAGCTCCTCCAGTGTGACGGTCTGTGTCCATGTGTAGTGTGATTATAGATCAGCTCTAGCTTCTATATTAATACTGTGAAAGTATCAAAGCCTCAGTCCACAGAGAAATGCACACAGCCTGTATTCAGAAACTGAGCCTTAAAACCAGCCGTCAGGACTTCTGGAACTTTGTGATGTCACAACAAAGCAGTCACCAAGCCCCGCCCACCTGGACCCACCATCCAAACCTTGCAGGATTTGGTTTCTCTGAGTGTTTTTACCTGAAATCTGCTATATTTTTATTGGATCAGTCAGAAAACAGTCAGCCAATCAGAAGAGAGGCTCAGAGCCTCCTCTCTTCTGATTGGCTCACCGACCTGTTGTTACTAGAGCTGCAGAGAGAAGCCTGAGAGAGGAGATGTAAAACTACAAAAACATTATCTTATGGATCCACAGCTTTGACTTTTTTTAAACACAAGAACAAAAACAAAGGTGCTGTTGCCGGGCAGCAACACATCGACATCACTGTCACTGAAAGGTAGAGAGCAAATGTTTATATAGCTCTGAATAAGATGCTTATAATTATCCACCAATGGTAAAGAACACAGCAGAGAAAAAGGAAAGAGACCCAGTCGTTCACTGAAGGAGGCGAACCAGCTGCCACATATAATATGTTGTCCATCCTTCAATATGTACATCCTTTCACAATCTTAGTTAAGTCAGTCTTAGTTAAATTTTGAGGTATTCATCACCCTCACTGCAGTGTCATTTTTATTCTTCTGATTATCATATTTAATATTTGATTCTATTCTTTCTAAAGGATGTGAATCAGCTCGTTGTTGAAAGGTAGATGGATGTTTGTAACTATTTAAGACTCATTTCTTTGTGCTGTATCAGCTCATATTGTGTATATGGATATGTCTGTATGACTACCTTCTTATTTATTGTCTGGACTCTGGAGGTTGCTATTAAATTTAGTAAATGCTGCATTCTGACACATGTAGGCGTAATTATCGCTCTAAAGCTCAGCCCACACCTTAACGCTCATTACTATAATCTGTTTGTCACATTTACTCATTATTTTGTGTCTGTTTAAGCTCAGGTGCATTCATGTTTTCTCTTTTTGTTTTTAAGATGAAAACACATCCAAATATAATTATTTTTTTGGCAGGTCTGCCAAATAAAACAAAATGAGATCTGATCCAGAACAGAGCGGTGGTTTGCCTCCACAACATCACAGTTTCTGCAGCAATGTGTGTCCGTTTATTGATAATTCAACTATCAATAAAGCTGTAAAGAATCTGTTTTTATATTTGTTTCTTGTGTGCAAATGGAAAGTCAGAGAGGTGAAGAAAAGCATCAAGATTTATTCAGAAGATCTGATGTCAGTTTGGCTAACAGCTGTTTACAGCAGCAGCAACAACAACAACAACAACAACAACAACAGATAAACAGCAAATCAACAATCCACTGGTCTGAGAGCAGCTGACAGCTGCACATATGGAGACAGAGAGTCTTAATTAGAGCTATAATGTGTGTTCTGGCTGCAGGGATGTACACACACACACACACACACACACACACACACACACACACACGCACACACGCACACACGCACACACGCACACACGCACACACGCACACAAACTATCCATACAGGCTGTAGTTCTGCCCGGTCTACAAGGTCATCCACACTGCAGTATACATGCCTCTGTGTGTGTGTGTGTGTGTGTGTGTGTGTGTGTGTGTGTGTGTGTGTGTGTGTCCCTGCAGAGGCACTTAAGCAGAGACAGAATTATGTAAATTCAGCTTTAATGGATTCAAGTAAATCGTGTCAAGTGTGAGCAAATGTGGGAGAGTGTGTGTTTGTGTGCGTGTCCATTGGTATATGTGTTTATCTGTGCCTGTGTGTGTGCTTGATGTGTGCGTGTGTGTGTGTGTGTGGGGGGGGGGGGGGGGGGGGGGGGACTCAGGTGTATGACAAAACACTCCAGCCTAACTGTTAAATTAACAGAAAATCTGAGGAAAGCAGCGTTTTCACTAACGACTTCAGTCTAATCAGCAACCCACCCAGTGTGTGTGTGTGTGTGTGTGTGTGTGTGTGTGTGTGTGTGTGTGTGTGTATGTCAGTAGAATAAATAAGCTCAGAACACAGAGCATGTGCTTCAAAGCTTTAAACCTGTTCTGTTGCTGTACATTAATGTTTAGATTACTGTATCTGTGAGGACTGATGTGTTTCTCTGAACTTTGACCTTCAGCCTGACGACGCTCTGATATTGGATCAATCAAATGACAAAGCAACGCCTTGTTCAAATGTCCAAACTCCAGTGAAGCCTCTGAGTCAGTCTTCTAAGTTGATCCGCCTCCTCCCTCTGAGCTCACCTGAACTCGGCGCTGACTTTGATGTCTGACACCAAACTGAACAATGACACGTCGACCACAAAACCTTACCCAGTCCGACCCACGGCTACATGTCTTCTTCTCTCTCTCTCTGATTTCCTGTCTCTCTCTCACTGTACTGTCAGAATAAAGGCAAAAGTGCCCAAAAAATAACATAAGAAAAGAAGCTAAGAATCAAACCCGAAGCTTGCACTGACTAATAGAAGAGGTTTGAGTGGTTCAGTGTGACCCTGTGTCTGTCAGACACTGTCACTGAACGCAGCTGTCGTCTGTCACACTGAACGCTGCTTCAGTTGAAACAGAGTTGACTTGTGTGAGTCAGACAATCACCTCCAGTCTAACCCAGTGAACTGTAGTGAGCAAGAGAGGAGGAACTCAGTTCATTATTGTCAGTTATTATAAAGTTTGGTTCTTGAACTTCCTAGAGAACTTCAATATCACAGTAAACGGCCGACTGTGAGTGGGCGTGGTCACACATGTACATCTCTACCTGTTCTAACACAGCTACAGACTGACCCCACACTGACCTGCTTCAATGGGAAACACTTCACATTAAGGAAGTCATGTTCCTCTTATCTTCAAAGCAGAATCCGGTCTATAAAATCAGCTGATAACAAACAGTAAATAAACCATTCATGTTCTCAGTGTGTACAATCATGTTCCACCATTTACTGAAGCCTGTTTCCTGTTGTGTTTATATTGACCTCTAGATTCACCTCTGACCTCAAAATGACCTCCCACGACATGTTACCACCATGTGTATACACCTCTGTGTCCTTGTGAGGACATCTGACTCTCAACAGGATGTACCACGCACACGCACACACACGCACGCACACGCACGCACGCACGCACGCACACACACACACACACACACACACACACACACACACACACACACACAGCGGGCCTGAGGGGAAGGACGTTAACAGTGGAGCTCATGTTTGCATGTTGGGATCTGATAAGACTTGTCCTGCTGTGATGTGATCTAATATCCTGACACACACACACACACACACACACACACACACACAC
>NW_019174820.1:312079-316939 GCF_002260705.1 Seriola dumerili | reverse complement strand
TGTGTGGTGTGTGGTTGTATGTCAGTAGAATAAATAAGCTCAGAACACAGGCATGTGCTTCAAAGCTTTAAACCTGTTCTGTTGCTACATATATGTTTAGATTACTGTATCTTTGAGGACTGATGTGTTTCTCTGAACTTTGACCTTCAGCCTGACGACGCTCTGATATTGGATCAAATCAAATGACAAAGCCAACGCCTTGTTCAAATGTCCAAACTCCAGTGAAGCCTCTGAGTCAGTCTTCTAAGTTGATCCGCCTCCTCCCTCTGAGCTCACCTGAACTCGGCGCTGACTTTGATGTCTGACACCAAAACTGAACAATGACACGTCGACCACAAAACCTTACCCAGTCCGACCCACGGCTACATGTCTTCTTCTCTCTCTCTCTGATTTCCTGTCTCTCTCTCACTGTTACTGTCAGAATAAAGGCAAAAGTGCCCAAAAAATAACATAAGAAAAACTAAGAATCAAACCCGAAGACTTGCACTGACTAATAGAAGAGGTTTGAGTGGTTCAGTGTGACCCATGTGTCTGTCAGACACTGTCACTGAACGCAGCTGTCGTCTGTCACACTGAACGCTGCTTCAGTGAAACAGAGTTGACTTGTGTGGTCAGACAATCACCTCCAGTCTAACCCAGTAACTGTAGTGAGCAAGAGAGGAGGAACTCAGTTTCATTATTGTCAGGTATATAAAGTTTGGTTCTTGAACTTCCTAGAGAACTTCAATATCACAAGTAAACGGCCGACTGTGAGTGGGCGTGGTCACACATGTACATCTCTACCTGTTCTAACACAGCTACAGACTGACCCCACACTGACCTGCTTCAATGGGAAACACTTCACATTAAGGAAGTCATGTTCCTCTTATCTTCAAAGCAGAATCCGGTCTATAAATCAGCTGATAACAAACAGTAAATAAACCATTCATGTTCTCAGTGTGTACAATCATGTTCCACCATTTACTGAAGCCTGTTTCCTGTGTGTGTTTATATTGACCTCTAGATTCACCTCTGACCTCAAAATGACCTCCACGACAGTTTACCACCAATGTGTATACACCTCTGTGTCCTTGTGAGGACATCTGACTCTCAACAGGATGTACCACGCACACGCACACACACGCACGCACACGCACGCACGCACGCACGCACACAACACACCACACACACACACACACACACCACACACACACACACAGCGGGCCTGAGGGGAAGACGTTAACAGTGGAGCTCATGTTTGCATGTTATCTGAAAAGAATCTGTCCTGCTGTGATGTGATCATACATAATCCTGACACACACACACACACACACACACACACACACACACACACACACACACACACACACACACACACACACACACTGTATCACAGCTCCACACATCACACTCCACCTCTATCTTTCCATCTGTATCTTCTCTCAAAGCTGCTTTACTGTCTCTCCCTCTACCTGTCTCCCTTGCTCTCTGTCTCTCTGCTCATTGGCCAGTTGCCACAGTTATTCTATCGCCGTGACAACCATCTGCTGTGGGAGGGGATAGGAAGCCAGTTCAGTAAGTGAAAGTCAATCATGGGCTATTTTTAAATCTCAATTTACCAGTTAGACACACAAGCAAGAAGATGTTTCTCTCTTAACCCTCATTGACATTCTACATTCACCAGCCCTTAACGCTGACGCTAACATTAACATTAACACTGACGCTAATGCTAACACTGACACTAACATCAACACTTACGCTAATGCTAACGCTAACACTGACATTAACACTAACACTAACACCGATACTAACATTAACACTAAGACTGCTGCTAACGCTAACAATAACACTTACACTAACACCGACACTAACATTAACGCTAACACTTATGCTAATGCTAACTCTAACATTGACACTAACGCTGACACAAACACGAACACTATCACTGACATTAACACTGACGCTAACACTGACACTGACGCTAACGCTGACACTAACACTGACACCAACACTAACACTGACACTAACATTAACACTGATGCTAAAACTAACACTGACACTAACACCGACACTAACATTAACACTGACACTGACACTAACATTAACACTGATGCTAACACTAACACTGACACTGACACTAACATTAACACTGACGCTGACATTGACACTGACGCTAATGCTAACTCTAACATTGACACTAGCACTGACACCAACACTAACACGACACTAACGCTGACACCAACACTAACGCTGACAGTAACGCTGATACTAACTCTGATACTAAGTAACACTGACACTAACACTGATGCTAATGCTAACACTAACACTAACGCTGACACTAACACTGACGCTGATACTAATGCTGACACTGACGCTAATGCTAGCGCTGATACTGATGCTGACACTAATGCTAACATTGACACAAACGTTAACACTAACACTGACGCTAACACTGATGCTAACACTGACACAAATGCTAGCACTAGCACTGACACTAAAGCTAACACTGACAAACTAGCAATGACGCTGATGCTTACACTAACTCTAACATTTACACTAATGCTATCACTAACACTAACATTAACATTAACATTAACGCTAACCCTATCGCTAACACTGACACTAACACTAATGCTAACAGTCAAAATTAAAGCCTTAACAGTCCTTTTAAATATGGAGGACCAGTCCAAATGTCCTTACAATGGAGACACGTCCTCACTACGATGGTTTAAAAGTGAAAATCATCCTAGTGTCTCAGCTGATAAGAGAAGTGTTTGTATCAAAGATGTGTATCTGTGCCACATATACAGTCCCTATATAAACACTATATGAAGTTTATACTGTGGCTGATAATTACACAACCAAAGTGAATCTCAACAAACATTGTGACTGGCTAATATTATTAATAATTATATATTTCTGAAGCTTCTATTACTCTGCATCTTAATCAATGACATTTTCTGTCTGTATTGAATTAAGATTGAAGTTGTGCTGCACAAAGACTTGTTCCTAAATAAATAACTAATGAATGAATCTAACATTGTTCAGCTCATACTGAGGCCGATTGTTGTTACTGCCCCGAGGAGTCGGTCCAAACACACTCTGAATAAACTTTCATAATCCCTGCTGTTGTTCACAGACTCATTCAAATACAAGTGAAAACTGAAAGCACCAAACATCTAACCAAACATCTGTGTTATTGTGTCGGTGACTCTTGTCCTAAGCAGTTGTTTGAGCGAGGCGTTTACTTGTCCTGACAAACAGAGCACAAATGTTGGATGTTAAACACGTTACTCCTATTAAGATAACGACTTTAAGGTGCTGACATGACGGGCTCCACAGCTCCGAGATAATCAGATTACAGATACAGAAGCTGAACACGAGAGCAGTTTGTCAACGGTCTGTTTTCAGACCCACAGACCAACGACTTCCACATCCACAACATCTTTACATTACAACTGTTTTAATTCACTATCACACCTTGGATTTTGTCTTCTGTTCCTCTTGTGTAAATCTTCACTAGTCACATGATGTTGACTCTCTGATGACCACAGTGTGTTCTGACCAAAATGCATTTGCAGCATTTAGCGTCAAAAGTACAGAAAGTTAACATCAAAGTCTTTAATCTTTTTATTCTTTGATCAAATATTTCCTGATATCAATTTAGTTTAGTTTGTTAATCCCAGACTATATTACATTTATTTAAAGGGATAAACACACACCATCCTGCTGCCTCAAATTCTCACAGGGGCATAAATGTGGATGAATGCACCGCTAAAAAATAGTCCCTAACAAATGCACTATTTCCTCCTGTTTGTTTAGCGTAAAAACTACCGTGAGCAGCAGTTGTAGGGAGTTACTGAGCCTTTTCGTACCATGTTGGCACCAACATCAGTAGTATTTGACCTGCACACCGTCACTGTCATTACATCCTGTCTGAAATGATCTGAAGAGACAGACTCAGAACTCACAGATGGAAAAACTGTGGTTCCTGAAGTTTTGGGTGAACCGTCTCTTTAATATTCTAAATATAACTTTGTGATCTGTGGATTTAAATAAACCAAAGATCTTTGTTAGTAGTGACTGAACTAAACACACACACTGATCAGTGCTGCTTCAACCTGACTATAACACAATCTGCTGCTTCACATCAGCAGGTCCCAGCCCACATGTTCCAGTTTCTCATAGCAGGACGGCGAGGCCGCACCCTGCTCATTATACATGGATATGACAATGCTAACATGAGCTGACTCCTGTAAGGAAGATGAATGTGCAGGTGAAAGCGCTCGTTTTCCCAGAGGAGCTTGAATGCAGCGTTTCCCACAATCCTCAGGCTGAGAAACGAGCTGAGCCTCCTGGTCTGGAAGACATTCTGCTGCCGATGTGTGTGTGTGTGTGAGGGAAAGACCACAGCTCTATGTGTATGGAACTAATGACCTAAGGTGAGCTATTTTCTCTTTTTTCCTCCTCTCACACACACACACACACACACACACACACACACACACACACACACACACACACACACCCTTTGTATTGATTTATATTGACTCATGAGTGTGTGTAGGGCCGGTCATTAAATTAACACACCGACGGAGAAACTGATGACTCCACCAGACCACAACCTGTGTAAGTATGAGTGTGTGTGTGTGTGTGTGTAAGTATGAGTGTGTGTGAGTGTGTGAGTGTAAGCGTGAGTGTGTGAGTGTAAGTATGAGTGTGTGTGTGTGTGTGTGTAAGTATGAGTGTGTGTGAGTGTGTGAGTGTAAGTATGAGTGTGTGTGAGTGTGTGAGTGTAAGCGTGAGTGTATGAGTGTAAGTGTGAGTGTGTGTGAGTGTGTGTGTGTGTGAGTGTGTGAGTGTAAGTATGAGTGTGTGTGT
>NW_019174820.1:249065-311838 GCF_002260705.1 Seriola dumerili | reverse complement strand
GCCCCCGCCCCCCACGCTCTGCTCCACTAGTTCTGTTTAGACTCTTTTTATTGCGCCGCCTGACGACGGTCAGAGCGGCGGCCATTTTGTTTTCAGTTTGTCCGTCCGTCTCGTTCTCTTGGACGCGATGTCTCAGAAACGCCTTGAAGGAACAAACATTCATTAGGACTCAAGGATGAACTGATTACATTTTGAGGGTCAAAGGTCAAGGTCACTGTGACCTCACTTTTTAGCCATTACTCATTCTCTCTGACTCTGGATAAACAGGTGTGTGACACGACCACGAGGAGGTGACTCTAGGTCTTTTGTGTTTTTTGGTGTTAGGCATAATAGGTTATAGGTGACATGTATGCAGTTGTTTAGTTTTATTTTGTTCTAAGTTGGATGTATGTATGTGGGTGATGGAGACGTGTGGGTGAAGGGAGGGTGGAGGTATGTGGGAGAGTGTGTGTGAGTGCAGATGAACGTATATTCTGTCATGAGTTGGTGTATGTATATGGGTGCAGGGTTGTTGCTCTGTGGCAGCAGGGGTCAGTGACTGTGTTTCAGTAAATATAAAAGACATGGGTTCACCAGACAGGAAGGGTCTAGAGAAGTAAAGCCATCAGGTTGCATTGTGGGTATTGACCCACACTAGGCACTAAAAGTCTAAAAGAAAAATGTGTCAGTGACAACCTGTGGACAACAGTCTGACGTCACATCCAACATTTTCAATAATCACCACGGTAACACACACACACATTTCTAATGTAACTGAGACAGATGGGCCAGTATTATAAATAGAGCTGTCAAGCTGCAGCTACCTAGCTACTGCTCTATTTACTCACACACACACACACACACACACACACACACACACACACACACACACACACACACACCCTTTGTATTGATTTATATTGACTCATGAGTGTGTGTAGGGCCGGTCATTAAATTAACACACCGACGGAGAAACTGATGACTCCACCAGACCACAACCTGTGTAAGTATGAGTGTGTGTGTGTGTGTGTGTAAGTATGAGTGTGTGTGAGTGTGTGAGTGTAAGTATGAGTGTGTGTGTGTGTGTGTGTGTGTGAGTGTAAGTATGAGTGAGTGTGTGTGTGTGTGTGTGTGTGTGTGTGTGAGTGTGTGTGTGTGTGTGTGTGTGTGTGTGTGAGTGTAAGTATGAGTGTGTGTGTGTGTGTGAGTGTAAGCGTGAGTGTGTGAGTGTAAGTGTGATGTAATATCTGTGCATCTTGGGTAATGAGATCCATACACACAGTCCCTGCAGACAGCAGCCCACAGCTGCAGATAAATCACTGTTTCATCAGATGTCCAGTTTTTCTTTGTGTCTTCACTAAATGAAACGAATGTTTGTTCCTAAATATCTCGATCAAGTCGAGCTGCACATGAGAATCAGCTGCTCAGACACAGACACTTCGAGACAATCATCATGAAATGTGAGGACGGAGGATCGGGGGACCCCCCTCCACGTGACGGGGGGACGGTGAAGACGGACACTGTCCTCTGTGGGTCTGTGGAGTGGTGGCTCTGAGACTGCAAGATTACAGCTCTGTCACAAACTGCGTTAGTGGGGTTGAACAGACACCCCGCCCCCGCCCCCGCCCCCGCCCCCCACGCTCTGCTCCACTAGTTCTGTTTAGACTCTTTTTATTGCGCCGCCTGACGACGGTCAGAGCGGCGGCCATTTTGTTTTCAGTTTGTCCGTCCGTCTCGTTCTCTTGGACGCGATGTCTCAGAAACGCCTTGAAGGAACAAACATTCATTAGGACTCAAGGATGAACTGATTACATTTTGAGGGTCAAAGGTCAAGGTCACTGTGACCTCACTTTTTAGCCATTACTCATTCTCTCTGACTCTGGATAAACAGGTGTGTGACACGACCACGAGGAGGTGACTCTAGGTCTTTTGTGTTTTTTGGTGTTAGGCATAATAGGTTATAGGTGACATGTATGCAGTTGTTTAGTTTTATTTTGTTCTAAGTTGGATGTATGTATGTGGGTGATGGAGACGTGTGGGTGAAGGGAGGGTGGAGGTATGTGGGAGAGTGTGTGTGAGTGCAGATGAACGTATATTCTGTCATGAGTTGGTGTATGTATATGGGTGCAGGGTTGTTGCTCTGTGGCAGCAGGGGTCAGTGACTGTGTTTCAGTAAATATAAAAGACATGGGTTCACCAGACAGGAAGGGTCTAGAGAAGTAAAGCCATCAGGTTGCATTGTGGGTATTGACCCACACTAGGCACTAAAAGTCTAAAAGAAAAATGTGTCAGTGACAACCTGTGGACAACAGTCTGACGTCACATCCAACATTTTCAATAATCACCACGGTAACACACACACACATTTCTAATGTAACTGAGACAGATGGGCCAGTATTATAAATAGAGCTGTCAAGCTGCAGCTACCTAGCTACTGCTCTATTTACTCACACACACACACACACACACACACACACACACACACACACACACACACACACACACACACAGCTTTTATTTTAGGTTAGCTAAGTGGCGACACGGGGGAAGAAGAGGATGGAGAGAGGAAATAATGATGAGGTGGAGAGGAGGGCGTGATGAAAGAAGGAGAGAGCCGGGGGGATGGAGAACAGGGTGGAGGGAGAGGGATATGGGATGAGGATTGGGGGGGCAGAGAGAGAGATGAGGGGAGGATGGAAGAGGAGGAAAAAGGAAGAGAGGAGAGAAGGAGAAAATTGAGAGGCTGGAGGGAGAGGAAAGGAGAGGATGGAGAACAGGAAAGAAGGATGAAGGGAGAAAGAGGAGAGAGGGAGAAGGGGAGGATGAGGGGGAAATAAAGAGAAGGAAAAAAGAAGAGCAGAAGAATGAAAGATGAAAAGGGAGACAGAGAGTCCTTACATCCTCCAGCATGGTCACCTGAACGCCCTCCTTCATCAAACACACACGCCCACTGCCGTGTGTGTGTGTGTGTGTGTGTGTGTGCGTGCGTGCGTGCGCGTGCGCGTGCGTGCGTGCGTGCGTGCGTGCGTGACAGCAGGACATCAGTGAACACTGTTGTCAGCTGTTAAAGGACGAGTTCACCGTCGTTTTTAGACTCTTTAGATCTTTTTAAAGGAAATTCTACATGTTTTTAGAATCAGTGCTTTTTCCACTCAGACTCATTTAGACAGACACACACACACACACCTTTTGTAATTAAATAAACTTTCACCAAAGTTGGGTTAAACGCTGGGAATGTTAGACTCTAGATAAACAATGCTGGAAAAAGCTCGTCTGTGATTGGCTGATATACGTCCATTAGAATCTCACACTGGGACACAAACAGTCGTCTACATTCACCTGAACAGGACTGATAACAATCTTAGTGGAGATCTGACGTGCAGCTTCTCCACCTCTCGACACCCACACTATTAAAAATAAAGTGTTGTTACAGGACAGTCCGTCAGCTGTTTTCATAGGAACCATTACTCCTGCAGAAAGTCGCAGTCACAGGAACAGTGTGTTCTGACACCAGGACACACTCTGTGAGAGACGTCTGGACTCAGCTCATTTATATTGTAAAAGCAGATATGTCATGAAACAGACACCATGAGAGCAAAGTCAGAAATATCTGTACTGTGTCACTGCAGTATAAAGCTGATTTTCATTATCAATGAATCCACCCTTTATTTCCTGGATTAATCAGATAATTGTAAGAAAAGGTGGATGTAGGATTTAAGATGTCTCAGAGCCTGAGCTGAGGTCTTCATGTCTTCCTTTGTCCCACCAACAGTCCACAGATGAACACACAGTGATGTGTCTCTACTTCCTGTGTTATATCTTTTCAACGCTCACACTTAGGGTCATTACCGTGTGTCCACTTCCTGTGTTGCTGCTTCATGTTCAGTCTGTTTTCATCACGCTCACATGTTCGCTGGCGGCGGCGTGACAGAAAACATGAGAGAGAGAGAGAGAGAGAGAGAGAGAGAAAAGATGGAGAAGGGCAACATAAGGGCTTTTCAAGGCAAACTAATGGAAGAGTGGACTGCTCACATACAGCCAAAGGACACACACACACACCCCCCATTACAGCAGATGACTGCCTCGGAGCCAGGTGGCATCACACTCGCCTCTCTCACCCTGTTTCTTCTTTCTCTTTGCACAACCTGCCCCAAGACACACACACACACACACACACACACACACACACACACACACACACACACACACACACACACACACACACACACACACACACACACACACACACAATCCAGAGTGCTGTAGCCCCGGGCCCGGCTCAAACTGGCCTCGTCTGTCCTTCGCCTTCATGTTAGTTGCAATTGGACAGGGCCCTAATACTCTGACACACACACACACACACACACACACACACACACACTGGGGGGCATATCCAATTGCCTTAATCTAATACTTGCCTTGGCCCCTCTCACTTTAAGCGATATGAAGAAAGGAGGACAGAGAGACGAATCCCACAATTCACCAAGTGAATGTGAAAACGCTGCACATCCACTCCACATCTCTTCTTCATCAAGATCTACATCCACACTGATGCTGACACGTCTTTCACTCACTAAATAAAATAATGCCAACAGTCTGGTTACACTGTCGAGTTTCAGTGAAAAACGCCCAGAAACAATTTCCCAAAGCTAAAGGTGACGTCTTCAAACGTCTCACTTTGGCCCAACAACAGTAGAAACCCGAAGACAGTGAATTAACTGTGATTACCAAGAAAGACCAGAAATCCACACTGAGAGTTCAGTCAGAAGATTTCAGACATTCTTGTTGCGAATCAATGAATTAAATAATTACTTCGACTGTAAATAAAGCTAAATGTAACATTCAGCTTTATTCATTTACATATTTTTCTGTTTCTCTTGACTGACGAGACAAATATAAAACAACACACAGTCTGTAACTTCCTCCTCTAGGGGTCTCAAGCAAAACAATAACAAAAAACGGTGTTGGGTGACGTGAAATAGTGTGGGACCATGGGAGTTGCTGCCCTCACTGCCGTCAGTTCCTCCCTGTTTGGATTCCTTGGACGCAAGACCGGACGTCGGCAGCAGCTGGGAGCTGAGGTTTATGCTAACCTTTGTTCTGACTGTTTCTCTGATAACTTCTGAACCAGACGTTCAGCGGGTTTTTACCAGCAGCTGAATGATCCACAGAGGTGTCCTCCTCTCCACAACAAACACACCAGGGGATTAAAACAGCAGAAACACTGAATAAAGCAGTTTGACTTTAGACACCTGAGATTGAGCCACGCTCTTCACAGACACAGGACAGGACGTCTCCAGCAGCTGCAGCTGAGCAGCTTGTTCCTCTGAGAACTTCAGATCCAGACGTCCCACGACTAAAATCATCTGCTTCAAACAACCAGCTGAAAACAACGAGGTGGAAAAAGTGTCTGTGGCTTAAAACTAGAGAAAAGTTGATGTTTAACTTCTGGCAGACAAATACAACATGTACATCAAGGATATATAGAGGAGATGATGTCAATGATGAGATGATCAACAGGCGACCAATGAAACGTCACCCTGATTAAAATCACAGATTTCTCTGGTTTGAGAATTAATGGACAACGTGCAGACTTTGCTATTATTTCAAACTGACTGTATTACAAACCTGTTGTCAGAGAGAGAAGGTCAGTAAAGATGCTGCTGAAGCCAGAAACAGGAAATCACATCAATTAATTTAACTACAACGGCATCATGGCGCACTAGGGTAGTCTCTCTCTCTCTCTCTCTCTCTCTCTCTCTCTCTCTCTCTCTCTCTCTCTCTCTCTCTCTCTCTCTCTGGGGACGAGCAGCACAGAGAGAGCAAACAAATGAGAAGAAATACAGAGGGCGAGTAAGGGAGGCAGAAAGAGCAGGGTTTGCCCAGAGGGAGGGGCCGCCTGGATGAAAGAGGTTAGAGTCCCAGCTTCACCTATTCACCAGGAAAAAAGAGACGGAGGGAGGTCTAATGGAGGAGTGGCTGCTCAAATATTCAGCCACAGGCGCACACACACACATTTTCCTATCTCTTGGTGTCTCAGAGTTGGTGACCAGGAAATCCACAGGGAAGAGATTAAGACTAGAGGCTACAGAGCAGAATGTGCTGTTCTGTGTGTGTGTGCGTGTGTGTGTGTGTGTGCTTGTGTGTGTGGGTGTGTGTGTGTGTGTGTGTGTGCGTGTGTGCATGCGTGTGTGTGCGTGAGAGATGAAAAGAAACATGATTTAAAAACAGTGTATGCTCCTACATTTTGAGGGGAAAACTGAATCGAGCTGATGCACTTAAAAGCTTAAATTAGTTTAAGATGTAAGGGACAGACAGTCACACACGCAGCGCCATCAGGAGGCGTCCAATTGGTCCAGATTCATCCTGCAGCAGGACGACCAGTCCAAGAGAACCAGGAGTCCTCTGACCACACAGACCTGGTCGCAGCTTCATGGACCTGAGGCAGGTTCTCCAAGATGAAGGAACCACCTTTGGGTGAACCGAGGAGAACCGGTGGGGGGAGTCACAGCCAATCCTGGTCTGGTTCAGGTTTTAAGGTTAACTGATAAATTGCTCATGTTGTTACTTCTGAAATCATCCTCACTTTACAGCACAAATTTCAAAAGAACCAGAGCTGCAGAGATCAATGACTCTGCAAACATTCTGAAAATTGATCGCTTGATCAAAAATGCCAAACATGTGATGATTCTAGCAACTCAAATGTAGAATGTGCCAATTTTTTTGGGGTCTTACAGGATAGTAAAAGGAATATTTTATATATTTTATTATATTATTTCCAGGTTGTGGACTGGTTGGTTTAATGATGTCATCCTGGCGCCGTCTCTGTTTATTGATGTTTCACTGAACAAATAATCAATCAAATAAAATGATAATGCAACCTTACACAGTGCGTGTGTGTGTGTGTGTGTGTGTGTAAGTGCCAACATCTTCTCTAACCGCCGGCAACAACCCAGATTCAGCCTCACCTCATGCTTACCACAAATACACAAATCCTTTCTCTCTCGCACACACACAGACACAGACACACACACACACACAGACACACACACACACACACACACACACACACACACACACACACACACACAGACACACACACACACACAGACACACACACACACACAGACACACACACAGACACACACACAGACACACACACACACACACACACACACACACACACACACACACACACACACACACACAACCTCTCAGCTGGTGGTTTATTACAGGTGGTTAAAACTCGGCCGACCATCAGCCACTGAGCTTCCAGTTCCTCGCTCTAACTGGGAAACATCAATCACCACTCAGTGACTGGGAACCAGCTGAGGCCGTGACTCAGAGTAAAACACTGGAATAAGCTTCACTTAATAGAACACTACTGTAAAAAAAAGGTCGAAAATTACAGAGGCCGGCTCGTCAGAAGTTCATCACTGCGGACTGTTGTCATGTGAACGGCTCTGTGTTAATCACCTGCGGGGCTGAAATATCACAAACCGCAGGTCAAAAAGGTCGAGACTTTGTTCTCAGCGACGAAAGAACAGAAAACTTATGTTAGAAAGTTAAAAAAAAAAGACAAAAACAACTTGAAGCTAAAACAAATAGCTTGACTTAATGAATGATATACATGACTGATTCACACAGGATTAGCACCGCTGTCAATTTAACAATAATCACAGATCACTGGTCACAGCAGGTGGTGTTAGGTCTGTGTGTGAATATGCAGAATTCACGTCAACAAAGAGGAAAACACTCCCACATATACAGAAGCTAAATGAGACCTCTGATAATTAACTGATATTCTCTCATAAAACACATTAAACAAATGTCTCCAAGATGTGAAACAACACTTCACCGTGTTAATGCTGAAGGTAGGTTACCACACGTCATCTGAGCAGCTACGTCTTCACAACAGACTCGACGCCACAGTGACGAGGCGGGCTGCCAGGACCAGGGCTAGCTGGTTAGCATGCTAACTTCAGTAGAAGAAAGAGTTAACATTGATGTTTGTTTCCACCTCTGGAGACAGATGTTGGTGCTGAACTCACAACGTTTCTTCTAGACTGGTAAGTAAACAGCTGTTGATGCTAACGTTAGCTATGTAGCGATAGCAATAACTTACAAATAGCACCTTTAAATATGACTGCACTTCCTGTAGCTGCTTCATAATTACGGCCTTGTAGTGTTTCCTTTAACACTGGGCAGCAGAATGTTTTTGTTCAGCAGACAGCTCTCTGACTGTTTATATATATCAGAAATATATATATATATATATCTATATATATATATATGTATGTGTGTGTGAGTGTGTGCTAATTCATCACAGCATTAGCATCAGCGCTCATCGTGTTGCACACTGCTTTGTTTTGAATAAAAACAGATTTTACAGCACATTCCACCATGAAAGTAGACGACTCCAAATGTCGGTATCAGACGCTCCTCAGTTTATTGACAGAAATTTATTTCATCTGTTTTCATTTGAGGAAACAGCTCCAAGGCCGGCAGGAGATGTCAGCCAGTGAAAAGGTTTGAAAATCATCTGAATCATGTTCAGCCTGTTGTTTCTTCGTCTATTTACAGCTCATGTGGCTGTGCATCGTTTCTCTGGTGAAAGTGTCAGTAATGAGACTCATTTCCCTCCCAGACAGACAGTAACATCAGGAGGCCACAGGTCAGACAGTGAGACCAGTCCCACTGGGCTGCTGGGAGCACTGGAGCGCTGCGAGCATCGAACAGGAAGCTCAGGCAGTGTGTTTCCATTGGACATGACGTCAGTCCGGCCGCCAGCAGGAAAACAGCTCACACTCTCTCACACACACACACACACACACACACACACACACACACACACACACACACACACACACACACACAGTGTAGAGAACGGGAGGCACGCCAGCCACCAATCAATTCTCAACATGAACTCTCACTTTGTCTGATTTCTACTGTTTCTACTGCAGCAGAGCTGGAGGCAGATATGAAACACACACAAGTGGAGAGAATGATTGACAGCAAAGGGCAGGAGAACACAGTATTTTCTAATTATTTTGTAGCCTCTTACATCATCTTCAATTCTCTTTCCAATATCTCTGCCACTGAACGGCCACATTCTTCAAGTGCGTACTAAAGGATGTGCTATGAACAAATCTATGAATTTTATTTTTATAAATATATATTTACGCTACACTCCAGCACAGAGTGAGGAGTGGTGATCTGACTTCAAAGCAGGCTGGAAATAGCTAATAATCAGCTTTGTATGAAGCCTGGTTGACACGGCTGCTGAATAATTCTGCAGGAGAGCTCAACGTGGTTCAAAACCAGTCCGCTGGGGGTTTCCCCGCCCCCTCCAGGGGGAGACCAGCTGGGCACGGGCAGAAACCGGCCCCATTACGAGGGACTGAGAAAGATCTACATGTGCAGAGGAACTATGTCCCTGACAGGAGAGATCAGACACTCAGGCTGAGAGAAACGTCTGCTATGAGTAACGACAATGAACTAAACTAAAATGATCTCAATTTAAAAACATGCAATGAAATAAATTCCCTAAAGACTATAACAAATGAGCTAATTTTGACATTGCAGCTAAAATAAAAACAAAGCGTGCTCATAAATCTCTACATTGAGCAACACTTGAAGTTTCCATAAATCCATCTCAACCTTCTTGTGTTTTAGCAACATGTTGTTGGTGTTTGGTGTCAGTAAAGTATCCTTAAAGTAAATGAACACTTTTTAATTAAAGGAAAAAAAAGTGTTGGGAATGAAAGCTAGGTAACAAACATTACATGAGCTTGTGTCTCTACCGTACAATAACATTTGCTCTGTACTGTTAGGATTGTTTAATTCAGCCCATTATCAAGGGGAGTGATTAAGAAATAATTACACAACCAGTAAATTGGAGGAAATTAAAAACTAAAATGATAAATTGCTTAAACTGACACAAAATTGTAAAAATAAATAAATAAATAATGATAATAATTGAAAAGTTTAAAAACTACAATTCTTCCACAAGCAAACTTTAAGACTTTTATTAGTCATATAGCAGATGAAAGTGAAGAACAGAAACTCCACATTACACTAAGTGCTGTGGAAGATAACAACCAATGGGACTTCCAAATGCATCAACATCAAGAAGCCATTTAATCATTGCTTTTTTTTTTTTCCCCCTCCCCCCCCCCCCCCCCCCCCCCCCCATCTTTCCCTCTTCTTCCTCCAGCCTTCGTGCCAAATACCATTTCATGTCTCTGGGGAACAGGAAACATTTAATAAAACTTCTCTAATCGAGTTCGGCGGCAGAGCGCCGTGTGGCCTCACTCACACGGTCGTGGCCGCCTGCTCGTCATCGAAAAAGACTCCACTTCTTCACATAGACCCAGCTTGTCAAAAGGTTTTAGTCTTAGAGGCCGAAACCCATGTTTTGAGGGCTTTTATACAAACAAACCTGACAAATGTCGACCTGATTGTGCCTTTTACATTTTGGCTTTAGGCCCAGAGGTCGCCAAAAGATTCAGGGACTAAACTCCAGCAGAGGCTCAGATAGTTCAATCTGGTATTTTATACACTGGAAGGTAAAACTAACGTGGTATTTAAGCAGGACACCAGATTCAAATTTATGCAGCTTGAAGTGGTGCAGACTGGAGCCTGGGGCCTGTGTTTTAGCCATTTCAAAATACCAAGATGTCAGCAGTTTGGGCGAACAAAGAGCGATTTTTGGAAGAAGAAAACAAGTGAACTGGTGCATCACTTCCACTGCTTTACATACCCCTTCACCTTTTTTAAAGCATTTCACATCAAGACAAATAGTCAGATGAAAAAACGGCTCTGTTCTTGCTCTATTTGCTTAAAAAAAGAACATGTTTTCAAGATGTTAGCTTAGCTGTGCTAAAAAGGCCACATGGTTGGCGAATAAAATATGAAGATTTCACATCAGTAAACAGCGTCTGAGCATTCAGAGATAATTATCTGCTTCTGTGCTGTGTATTTATAAATTGTTTTATGATGACTATTCAAATCAGAGGCTTAAATGTGGATCTCTCTTTATACTTTAAGACTTTAATGCCAAAATTAAGATAATCAGTGTTTCTGCCTTAATTTTACCCTCATCAGCCTCTTTAATAAGCATCATCAACATCAGGAGACAATCAGACTCTTATTTTAAAACTCAAGGTTTCTTCTTCTTCTGTGTTTTATTTGAAGTATTGATCCATCAGAAGATATAAAAACCATCTCAGTGTAGTTTTACATCTCCTCTCTCAGGCTTCTCTCTGGAGCTCTAGTAACAACAGGTCGGTGAGCCAATCAGAAGAGAGGAGGCTCTGAGCCTCTCTTCTGATTGGCTGACTGTTTTCTGAGTGATCCAATAAAAATATAGCAGATTTCAGGTAAAAACACTCAGAGAAACCAAATCCTGCAAGGTTTGGATGGTGGGTCCAGGTGGGCGGGGCTTGGTGACTGCTTCGTCGTGACATCACAAAGTTCCAGAAGTCCTGACGGCTGGTTTTAAGGCTCAGTTTCTGAATACAGGCTGTGTGCATTGAGCTCTAAAGCATTTAAAGCCGACTACTGAAATTATTTTTGGCTCTTGAAGAAGGACTCCCCTGGTCTTCCTCTAGGACAGTTGGACAGTGTGACTTTTTTTCACAGGGACGTCTCCTGTAACCACGAAGCTGCTGCACCACCTGAGACTCTGCCGGAGGACACCTAACACGCCGCGTTTCCCTCACTATAGCGGCCATTTTTCAAAAGCCACTATTACTGTATGAATATCAGGGAAACTTCAGTTTTCATAGAGAAAGGCTGCTGAGTGCATGGGACAAAAGTTTAAAGATGTACCTCACATCACCTTCTCTCCACATTCATTCTCATTTCTCTTTTTAAAAAACCCTTTCAGCTCCTTCTGTAGCTTTTCCTGGCTTTCATTTCTTTTCCACATCACTTCCCTCTCTGAGTATTATCAGGTCTCTGCAGCTCTGACCCTTCACCTTCTTACTATTGGATGCTTGTAGAAATTGGAGTTTTTTTTCCTGTCGCTGAGCTCTCTGTATGTCGTTACGGATAACTGTAAGAGCTTAATGTTGAAAATACAGAGAAGAGATTTGCGCTCGACCTTGTGCGAGTGGGTAAACCCGTGGCCGTCTGAAAGCCTGATCCCCTGACTGCTGCATTTTGGAGAAATGTAAGGTCAGGACCTATCAGTGCGCTCTAAAGGCCACTCACACAAACTCTCCTTCTGATGCAATAATTCTGACTTAAGCTGACACACATTCAGGTGCATACAGTCACTGCTACCCTATGAAAATACAAGCACATATGTTTATGCACGTGAGGCTCACACATGTTCATGAGGCCCATCCATAAAAAATGCCTGAAAGTAGGACTGGGTATCGAACTTTGATTCTTTCATGGAGCGACTGTGTTGGTTTGATACTATTTAATATACTAACTATTTAATATATTAACTAAATTAGCTATTTTAACTTTCATCATCGTCAGTGAGCCAATCAGCATGCAGCATGCTTAGACCGAGAGCTAATATTGCTGGTGATTGGCTGTTTATTTCCTGTTAGTGTGTAAAGAGACCGAGCTTCAAAATAAAACTTAATTAAAATTAAAATTTGTGCAATAATATGTTCTGTAATTTGTATTGAAAGAAGTATCATTAAGACTCTGCATCAAAGTCAAGGTATTGGTAACTATATCGAAATACAGAAATTTAGTTAGTGAATGTTTTCTTAAAATAAAATTCAGCAGTGATGCAGCTGTATTGTAAAAGATTTGGTTCTTGACTTTCAGGTTCAGTGGAGTAAAACCTGTACGTCTAAAAGAGGAGCAAACAAATGCCACAAAACCTCATTCCAATGAAGTTGGAGTTTCCATCGTTTCCAGTTCCCCATCTGTCTGGGCTCAACAAAGCCAAATCCATCACTTCAAACAGCTGCCTCTGCATAATGTTCCTTTTCTGAGCACATGTTTATACCTTGATAACAACAAAAGAAATTACTTTGTGCAGGTAATCCAGACTTTAACCTGTTCCCAGTTCTGGATCAGCCTCCGTCATGTGAAGATATTTTATGGCCCTAAGTATTTTGAGGAAGTGCTGACATACTTTCTGGTGCATACCTCAGTATCTCACCAGGAGTCCATGACTATAGTAAGAGGGATGGAAGCACACGTGGTTGGTTGGATAAAAAGATCCTGAAGGTGATTCTACTGTCATCTACAGTCCAGAGACACAGCTAGAAACACTGAGCTTCGTAAAGTTAGCATCACATCAGCTGCCAAATTCAAGGTTAATGTTTTTCTTCTTTTGTAATTAAATCCACAGCAGATTTTAGGCTCGGGCTGATATTCAATAATATGATATTTCCATCTGCCCTGCTGCTGAGTCGACCCTCAGTTCACTGCTGTGCTCACTGCAAATAAAACCTTGAACTGCTGTTTAGTGGCAGCATTGCTTATACCTGAAACATAATAATAACACGTATATCTGAATATTGGGCCTGGACTGTATTGAGATAGTACATTTTGGATATTGTTCAGTCCAACAGATTGAAACTGTCTCTTTCTAGGATAAAACAGAAGAACACAATATGGATGTGTGAGCTTCACTCAAGACAAAAGGTCCAGTGGAAACACCTGGGATTCTCTGGATCTGAAGCTCAGACACAGCTGAGGTATGCTGTCGAATACGGGCGTTCAGTTTTAATTTACAACACTGCTTTCAAGGTCACCCGTTCCTTTCCAGAAACCTTGAAGGCTTTGGTTCATTTTCCTTAAATCAACAAACCTGTAAGGGCCTGGAGACCCTTGGGAAGTCTCTTGGTTGTATTATTATTGGAACGTGGTGACTGGAGCACATTAAAACTGATAACAAGCAGATCTCTCCTACAGGAAACACAGAGGCAGAGAGCACAGAACAAACATCACCCTTATTTAATGAAGGCGTTTTATCTCAGAGTTTCTTTAACAGTTCTGTTCTTAACGCCAAACTCTTGACACAGGTGGAAACTTAATTAAGATGATTCCTGGAAAATGTCGTGTTGAGTTTTCACCATTAAAACCCCAGAAAAAGTTTGAGATGTGCATTAAATCTACCAGAGTGGAAGGAGTGGATGTACAAATCACATGACACGGTCTTATCACTTACACAAAGCCACCAAATAAAAGGTCACACGCAGAATCACAGTTTCACATCTCCACACACGCCGTCACATTTACAGCCACGCTCCGTCTCACACACACTTTCATCTCGCAAATACTCATAAAGTCACAGTTTTTCCTCTCTCACACTTTCTGGTCTGAAACCACAGGCACCACAAATAGCTATCATCAGCTCTCTGTCTCTGCGCCTCTCAGCTGGCAGCTTATTACATGTGGTTAAACTCAACCAAGCGGCAGTCTGGCCTCCCAGAGATTACTGCTCCTCACCAACACCACAAACTCAAACGGTGACCGACTACGGTTCATTTTCTGTTGTCAAACAAAGAGCTGATTCATCTATTACACTCTTTCTGCTATGGTAAATTGATTGTCTTTGATTTTTTTGAGTTTCAAAACAAGCAACAATATGTCACGTCTGTCTCTGGGAAATACTGAAGAGCGTTTTTCACCGTTTTCTGACGTGTTACAGACCAAACAAGGAACCGACACATCATCTGCTGATTCTTTACAGATGAAAACAATGGTCACTGCAGCCCTATTCTTTTCCTTTGTAGTTTAGTCTATAAAATGTCCAGAACTATGGGGCGTTGAGTGGCGCAGTGGGTTCAGCAGGCGCTTATATGTAGAGGCTACAGTCCTCGCTGCAGCTGACCTTTGAATCCCGCATCGGACGGCCCTTTACTGCATGTCATTCCCCCTCTCTCTGCCTCCCCATCTCCTGTCTCTCTCTACTGTGCTATCAATAAAGGCATAACAAGCCACAAAAAATATGATTTAAAAAAAAAAATGTCCAGAACTGAAAAGACACATAACCATCAAATGTCTTCCAGGAGGTTGTTCTGTCAAACCAGGAGCCCGAAGCCAAAATCATTTCACTTAAAATCATTAAGATAAGGAAAAGCAGCACATTTTCACATCTGAAATAGAACCTGAGAAAAAGTTGAAAATCTTTGCTCAATAAACTTAAATGAATCATCAATTATCAAAATTAGTGTCCGTTAACTCAATCATTTACTTTGGGAAATACAAAGTTATTCCAAAACATACTTTTTCAACCAAAAAGACACCAACCTTCTAGAACTGTCTACAAACAGAGACGGGCAAGAAAGCTGCCAAACAAAACTTTGATATAAATCAGGAAGTATCTAATGGAGGAATGTGTAAACAAGACGAGCAACATGTCTGGACCATTTGATGCCGACTTTCAAATCATTTTGTTTTCTACTTCAGAAAATACTGAGGTTGGAAACCCGACCCTGCATCAGAGAGAGGTCTTCTCTTCTCTGCACCTCTCAGATCGAACCTGTCAATCAAACAGTATGGGTGGTACTGTGGAATCATTTTCCTTGAAGTTTCTGTAGGTGTCGCTCTCAAAGCCAGAAATAAAACAAACACCTCCCTGTGAGTTTTCCAGAGGAGGAAACACTGTTAAATTAGGAGGAGTGCTTTAACATTATGACTTTCACCCTCATAAATGTGACAAGCGCCTGGCGTCGAGTGGAGAAACAACAATAACACAATATAATAGAGATGTTTTAATGATTCCCACTGGGAGAGTTGCTTTTCCTTCTCCCCTGCTCAGAGGTCAGCCACAGCAGAGATGCAGTATCTTAATTTAGCACAGACATTAGCAGGGTGGACCTCAGAGCCTCTGTAACACTGAGCTATCACTCCAACACACACAACTGTCCACAGGACGACCCCACCCTGAGCCACAACATACAGTACGTTGTACAAACAGGTTAAACCCCCACCAAAGCAAACAGGCTGAGCGTGAAGACGATCAAAGTTTCCGCGTGCGTCACGACAAGGAAACGACCTGAAAGTCGCAAAAACTCTTCACCTGTCTGGATATGAAACACCTCACACAAAAGCAGGCTTTAAAAACAGCACCGAGATGTTCTCCCTGCATCTGCTGAGAAATGATATTCCAGAAAAAGAAGGAGGGGAAAAGCTGTTAAATCCACCCAACAGACCGTCTGGACTTAGAGGGTTTCACGGCACTGGCCATGAAATCTCCGATACACTGCTGTCAACTGGCAGGCGCCCGCACGCACACACACACACACATCCGCACACATGCAGCGCTGGGATTAATCCTAAATTTGGTTGGCAGCCACCAATGGGCTCATGTAGATTCAGCTGAATATCAAAACATATTCGGAAGGGATTTTCAGGACAGGAATTAACAGCCCCAGAACGAGAAGAGCTCAGACACGAGCGCTACCTTCAAAACAGAACCGAACACTCAGGTGGGAAGACAGGAAATAGCTCCTCTTGATGTACATGCATCTACATACATATGGCTTCAGATGGAGGAGGAGGAGGAGGAGGAGGAGGGAGTAAAGTGATAAGACATGGTCCTACATTCATTTAGCTGCAGCGGGTTCAGTTACAAAACAAATGTCCTCAAAACAACATCGCAAAAGCATAAAGATTCATTCTCTTACTTCCACAGACACTAGAACTGATCCAGGATCCAGGTCCAGGAAGCTGAGCCTGAGCCTGAACACCCCCCCCTGAACACACAAACACACACCAGCAACAGGAAACTTGATGTCATCGGGGGGGTGGGGGGGGGTTACTTAGCGCTCATTCTGAGGCTCTAAACATGGAAACGAGTGCTGGACCACGTGTAAATACGTTATGCAACACACTCATCACATATTGAAAATGTCTGAAATATTGATTTCCGCGGTCAGGAGGAAGAACAGTCACTCTGGGTTGATAGCTCGGGTTTACTGAGTGTATGGGACACAGGTTTGAATCCCACCTTTAAAATGCTCAGAGACTCCAGCACACAGTTTAAATATCTGATCCGTGACTTCACTGAGGAATCTCTCAGTGTGGGAGAGGCTGTCTTTACGACAGCTGGGAAGAAAGCCAAACACATACCCAGCATGCACTGTTGGGGAGGGGGGGGCTGCGTCCCTGGGGGCCAGCCATCTCATTTTAAAACTTTTTTTTAATCCAGAATAAGTTCTCTGAGTGCGTCTGCTCCTCTGATGCAACGTCAAAGGAGGTGATGGGGAGATGCGCCTTGCTCAAGGGCGGCACCACAGACGTTTTAGGATTTCCAACCACTGTAAACATCAAGCAAAGTGCTCCTGATGGGCCAAGGGTTTTAACTTTTAAAGGTTTTGTCTCCAGTTTTCCTCAGTGTTCTGGGGATTTGAAGGAGCAACCTTCGACCTTTGACCTTCAGGCTGGCTGGTGGGAAAGAGTAATGGTATGACAGGAAGCTGAGATTCGATTGATCAATCATTTTATCCACAATATATAAAAAAATAAATAGTGAAAATATGAAGCTTGGGTGATATCCAAAACTGAATACCTCAATACTGTCAAGCCCAAATATCTGGATATGATATTCTTGGGGGGTTGGGGGACAAAGTGACCAACAGTCCAAAACCCAAAGACATTCAACATACAATCATACAAAACAACTAAAAGCAGCAAATCCTCAATTTTCAAGAATCTGGAGCCACAGAATATTTTGGCATTTTGCTGCGCTGACAGTTTTTTTTTTTTACATAATTTTTAACTTTCAGCATCAATAAACGTCCAAAAACCCTCCAGCAGTGACCATCTGCAGGGTTTCTAACGGGGTACCATCTCGTTTTCTGTTCTCCTTCCTTGTGGACAGTTCATTAATGGACGGCACGTACTTGTGTAAATCCCTCTTCTTTCATCTCCTTAATCAGCGTTTTGATCGTGGTCTGATTCTGAAGTCGTTCCAGCAAACGCCGCGCCAACAGAGCTCATCGAACAGAAATCGACTAGTGCTGACTGGCAGTCTGACAGAGCAGACAATACACATTCAGCAGGTGACTCTCCTTACAATTTAAATTCCTCCCACCTTAAATCACCCCACCATCCTCCCTTTTCTTCTCTCACTCACTCATTTGGACGGACACGAGAGGCAAACAATCACAAAGCATTTGCATCAAAAAACAAACCAGCGGTACCTTGAAACAGTTAGAGAATCCCAGCCAGCCTGGCTGCACCTGAACGCCCCGGCAGAGGGAACAAACACAGACAAAAGGAAGCAAAACAACAGAGTGGGATGTAAGAGAGACGTGACTCACCTGTGCGCTCAATGTAGTCCACGCATTTCTCAATAAAGAGGGGGATGGGTCGATCCAGGGTCACCAGGTTCTGCAGGGGAACACCGAAGTAGTTGCTCTCCCAGGTTCTCCGGGTGGGGGGGTACAGAGGCTTGGGGGGCTTGGAGGATTTCGGCTGTGAGGTGGGGATGAGAGAATAAAGAAGAGGGATGAGGTGAGATGGTGAGAACCAACAAAGGGGGAGGAAAGTGATTGCAAAAGAAGGAAAGGGCCGGAAGGATGGACAGATGGAAATGAGGAAGAGATAACAAAACAAAAAGAGAACAGACAGGGAGGGGTGAACAAAAGGAGAGGGGGAAGGGGGAAGAAGGGAGGGAAAAAGAGGAAATAAAGAGGGAAGAGTGAGCAAGAAGGAAAAGGGAAGTAAAATGAAAGAAAAAAGGAAATAGCGAGTTTAAATAAAAGATTAAGCAACAGGAAAAGAGGAAAGAGGCCAAATGAGATGATGGAGGAGAGACAGGAGTAAGGAGGGATGAGGGTCGAGAAAAAGGCAGACAGGAGGAAGGGAAGGAAAATTAAGTTTTAAAGAGAGAGAGAGAACATGGAAATGGAACGAAAGAAGAGGGAATTGAGGGAAAGACATGAGGGAGAGGAGAGAGGGTGAAGAGGAGGCAGAACATATCAGAGGAGAAGAAGAAGAAGAAGAGGAGGAGGAGGAGGAGGAGGGCAATCAGGGAATAGATCAGAGAGAAAGTTAGTGGGATGAAGCAAGAGAGAGGGAGAGAGCGAAGGGAGGTTCAGGTGGAGGAAGACAAAAAGAAAGAAGACAACAACAGACAAAACCGTTCTTGGAGAACGAAGCTGGGACGAGTAACGAGGAGCTGAGGTCGCTTTGATTTCCCACACTCCTCTGCTCTTCAAAGTGTTGTCATGCCTACAGCGGTTCGGGCTCCTCTAATTGGCCGGGGCGGCGACTAAACACCTTCCATTTTGTACCTTCTGGTTCTCCGATCGCTCTCCTCTCTGATTATCAAAGACGGTTTGTATGTTCCAATAATGCCCTGCATTCATGACGCCCTGCAGCACCGGCGGCCGTTTCTCTACTGATTTGCACACATTATCTGTTTGGTGTCAGCGCACTCGCTCGTGTGCACGTGTGCGTTTGTCAAAGTCCAATTGTGTGTTTGTGCCCGGGCTGCAGGAAACTGACAAATAAGTCATGCTGTGATTATTTCTGCCAACAGCCTGGTGTTCTGTGTGTGTATTATATTTCTGAAGTGACTACAAACATTTTTAATCTAAAGCAGATGTTGCTGCTTCATGTTTGAATTTAATACAAGTCCGTGTTAACAACGCTCAACTCGACTTCATAAAATGGCAAAGGAGGCAAAATATTGAGGATCCATTTTGACTCTGACCGAGTCTGAACATGGAGGAAGTTTATTTTCTATATAACTTTATTATTTCTCGGTCTATAATGAATCTGTAACGAGGAGGAACCTGCGAGTCTTTTGTGAGGAATTCGTTCATGGCTGCGTGAGTGTACTCGTGTGTGGGCGTGTACGTGCTCTGTATGCTAATGTGTGCTTTTACCTTGGTTTCCAACATGGCTGTTTGATCTGCGTGTTTCTTCACTTGTACACGTGTGTGTGTTTACAGGCGAGCGTGTGTGTACACAGTGTTTGTCTCTGCATGAAACACATGCACGTGTTTATACAGGCCCGGCTCAGACAAGCCTTCAGACAGGATGAGGAGGAGGGATAAGCAGACATCTTATCACAGATGCAGCTCTGATCTGAGATTATACACACAGAGCTCCACTGTCTTTCACTGTCTTTATCAAGCTTTTTTTTATTGGTTCTCTGGGGCTTGTAAGGTGGGGAGGCTCATAAACCATTTCAGCAGTGGGGCCGATCAATCAATTATCAAATTAGTTTATTCTCACCACAAGTCCTGGGGATGTAAAGAGCAGAAATGAGCTCGTACCCCCCCCCCCAGTCTTTCACTCTCTCGCTCATATTTAAAGCACTGAAGCTCTTTCACTCCCTCTAAATAAAAACACACACGCAGGCTTTGGCTCAGTGTCTTGGAGAGAACCATATTTTTGCTGATTTATAAAGATCATCCTGTTCAATTCAACATTCATGAGAGATGAGACTCACCTTCTTTGGTTCCTTTGGTGTTTTAGGCGTCTTCTTCTTCTTCATCTTCTTGTCCTCCTGCTCAGGGTCGGAGGTGATAGCAGGGTTATCTATCCCGCCCTTCCAGGGGTCGGCGGGGGACAGCAGCGGGTCCTCCTCGCTGCCCCGGTGGGCTCTTCCCTTTTTCTTTTTCTGCGTGGCAGGGCCAGACTCCTCGCCGTCGCTGTCGGAGTGGAATCGTCTTTGGTAGGCCTTCGTCTTACTGAAGAGGATCTTTGAACGGTGTTTGTATTTTGACGGCCGCCGTCCGGTCTGAGACTTTCGGTCGAACCCGTTCTCTTCCTCTCCTCCTCCGTGGAGACCATGTAACCCGCCGAAGGAGTTTCTTATTTTGACCAGACGGCTGTGCGTGTCCTCGGGCACGGCGTATATGTCGTCGTTGTGGAAGCCCCTGGACCTGAGCAAGGTGTCCACAGGGTCTGCATAGTTGTCCGATGCCTCCACATCCTCGCTGTGCGTCATTGTGCCGCGCGGCATCCTGCGGTTACTCCTCATGCCGGCCTCGATGGTTTTGAGCAGGTTGGGGTCCAGCTTTTTGACGTTGGGCTTGGGGAGAACAGGTTTGGGCCGCACAGGTGGAGGCACTTTGTGGTTGCGTTCATGGTCTCCCACAGGTGTGCTATGGACGGGATACTCGTTCCCCTCTAGGTCGATGCGGTACTTGGCCCGCTCACTTGGCGTGGGGAGGAGCTGGACGTCATCACCTATTGGACTGTAAGGGGGAGGGGCTTCATTGTCGTCGTCAGATTCTGGATAATAAGTGTTGTAGGCCGGGGAATGGCTGTGGGGCGAGGTAGGGAAGACATCTTCACTGGCACCAGTGGTGCACTCGCGTGACGAGCTGTCAAACAGGAAGGAGCTCTCGATGCTCGGCTTCTTCTCCAGCACCTCGTTGAAGAATGGCGTGAAGACCTCGGTCTGCCGATGATACTGTGACAGAGAGTACAGGGCTGTGAACTTGGCCGCAATCTCTGTGGCAATGTGCTCCCCCTCCGTCATCAGCTCCTTGATGGCGTCATTCTCAAAGAAGTCTGCCTGGCTGTCTGTGATTGCCACCATCTGGACGGGGATCACGTCCTGGACTTCGGCCAAGAACGCCCGCAGCGTCGCCATGGACGCCTTGCGTTTGGCAGAGTAGACCAAAATGTAGCCGTGCACCAGCTCGTCTTTGCGGACGCCGATCGCGGAGTGATAGGAGAGGACGGTGACCTGGATCCTCCTCCTGCTGTCGCCGATGATCTTGTCCAGTATCAGCGTGTTGCTCTGACCCGGCTGCCCCGCGCTGCAGCAGTGCGAGTCCAGGAAAGGTGAGAGGATGAGGTCGACGCTGAAAGGATCCCAGCACATAGCACACATGACTATCCTCAGGTCTGTCTCTGACATGTCTTTTATAGAAGGCAGCGGGGCCAAGACATCAAAGTTATGCTTCAGCCCTTCCAGCACAGCTCGGAGACCCTGCTTAATTTGGAACTCTGTGAATTTACGTGGGAAGGCCCCAGAGGGGATGTCGACGAAGGTGCACTGCAGCTTGTTAGCCAACTGTTGGCCCTGGTGCCTCAGGATGGGGATGTTTTTGCAAACACTGTCCCTCTGATTTGCCAGGATGAGAATGAACGGCAGCGGCTGAGCAAATCTGTCTCTCCTGCTCTGTGCTATCTCCGCTCTGATCCTGCCTATGCAGTCTCCAATACAGTTGAGAGACTCTATGGAGTTGAACACACAGAAGCAGCCGTGCGGCTTGAACGTATTGACCCACGTGTGGCTGAAGAGCAGCGTGGAGTTGACATCCACGGGAAGAAGCTCCAGCTCATAGATTTTCCCGTCGAGGGTGTACTCGTCGTCTGTGGACTGAGCTCGGATCTCATTGGCTAGTTCCTGTGAGAGACCCTCCCTTCCCAGGAGGCAGAGGTTGATCTTATCGATGTTGGCACTGTTATAGTAGAGATTAGAGCGTCCATGGTCGAGCTGCACCAGCCTGTTTGCCAGAACCTGCTCCACTTTCAGATCCACACAGTTCTGCCCGCTCAGGCACGTCTCCTTGGTGGGGTGGTAAACAAACCCGATGTGTTTAAGGAGGAGAGACTCTCTGTCTGGGGCGAGTTTCTGCAGCGCTCTGTATCTGGGCTCCTCGTTCAGCACACTGTGGATTTCGCTCATCTTGTCGCAGCTGGGGGTGGCGTTCAGATCCAAGTCATAGAACAGCTCAGCGTGCTCAAAAAGCATTTCCTGAAAATCCTCTTTGGCCCTTTCAACTATTTCCTGCTGGTGTCTACAGTAAACATCCCTCCTATCTGATTCTGTGATGTACTTGTAGGCCTCGTCCTCCATGACGAAACACATTACTTCCTCCCACGGCTGCCCCGGGCTGATAAAGTGAACCCTCTCCAGCGTCCTCTTGAACCTCTCCTTCATCTCCACCCGTCTCTTCTCTGACAGCAGGTGCTGGACGTGGTTCCGGTAGATCCTCTCACCGTCCGGCGTGTCGAGCAGGTCAAAGGGTATCCTGCGGTCGCTGTTGTCGATGTGGTCCGTCTCATCCCATGGCGTCTGTTCCAGAACCACAAACCAGTACTGGAAATCAGGCCGGTTCCGGATCACACTCTGCGCCTCGGGCCAGGTGAGGTGTTCGACCTCCTCCAGGTTGTTGAGGATGTTGTTAAGGGTTTTGGGTAATGTGGTCAGGTACTCCTCCCTCCTCCTCTTAATGTGCTCCTGTTTCAGTTGTGCAATGTGCTTTGTGAATATGCTGCGTGCCTTCCTGGAGCCCTCCAAGGTGATGAACTCATCGTAGTCGGGTTGGCCCTTCATATTATTGATCACCGTTTTCCACGTGGTATGGTAATCTCTCACCGTGTGCACCATCAGTTTGTCAAATCTATCTGTTACCGAGGCAACGAGCTGCCGTTGGATTTTATAGGCCTCCAGATATGGCACAGTTTTTGGTTTCCCCCTTGTTTTGTCCAGCTGCTGGATGAGCGAGTTGAAGCAGATCTCCACATTGACGTTGGAGCGCGCCGACGTCTCGATGAGCAGCAGGTTCTTCTTGCTGGCGACGAAGGCCTGCAGGTCCCTCAGGTGCTGGTCCACGCACTCGTCACATTTTGTGGCGGCGACGACGATGGGCTTCTTCGACTTGACGGTTTGAGAGTAGAGGCTGTTGACAAACTTCATTTGGTCATCAAACTTCCTGTTGCAACCCTTGCTCACATCAATGCAGAGCACGAAGCCGTCGATGTTCAGCTTCCCATCAGGCATCTGCTTCTGGTCAAAGTCCTGCTCGAGGCCCAGCTGGTCCGTGCAGATGTACATCAGCTTCTCAGCTGACTGGAGCTTGGTCGCCGCCGCCCGTTTCGTGTATGGCTGCAGGTTCGTGCTCCGATGCGGAAGAAACGTCTGGTCGTCAATGAACTCCGTTTGCTCAATGACTTGGATTTTACAGTCCAGCCCGTCGTCCCCTCGATGGGACACGTCCCCCCAGTACAGAAAGTGGTCATTGTTAACCACACGTCCACCAAAGTCTATTGTGCTCAGCACTGAGGTGTGCTCCGAGTAGTAGCTGTCCGCATCGGGACGCACATACCGATTGCACAGGCAGGACTTGCCCACGCCACAATTTCCCTTCTCTTTCTCCGTCCCCGAGAGGCCAACCACACTGACGGCGAATGTCGGGGGGCGAGCATCCTTGTTCTTGGCCATTATATCCCCCCGCTCATCGCTGACTTGGTCACTTCCAGGAAAAAAAGGTCAAGATATCATTCCAGTTCTGCTCATCAGTGGTACAGAGGCACTTTCATCCTGATTTCCCCTTGGTCACGGTGAATCCCCCTCCCACTCTGTCCTGGGTCTTCTTCACACTGGGAGAAAGCAGCCGGCTTCTCCTTCTATCACCTGCCTGCAAGACATGGAATTCACAATTAGGAAAAGATAAAGGCAAAACAAACAAAAACACGTTCGCACTGATTCGTCCTCAGAACACCTCAGAGTCTCCTTATCACAAATAATACAATTAGAATATTCCTCTGGGACACACGTGTACGTACATGCGTGCACAGCCTAGTGGTTTAAAACAACACATCAGACATGTTAATATGGCATTACATAGTTATCAGCAAATTAGACAAAAGAACACATTATCACACTTGTGCAGGACAGAACAATCTCTCCTACATGGTTAAAGCTGACTAAAGGGTTTTGATCGGAGCTACGTGCCCTGCTAATGAAACAAACAAAAAAAATGCATTTTTGAGAAATTTGATTTAAAAATATGCAACATCAAAATGCCTTTTGCGGAGTGTGAGAGTAAAACTTATATAAGAGAAGGGACCGTGCTCGGCAATGTCACTTTATCCCTCGCACAGAAAAAGAAGTGCTTTCAACCAATTTGTGCCGAGGCAGGATAAAAATGGCATGCAACTCCAGCCCTTTGACAGCCACTGACCTAGAAATGATTTGCTTCGCTGGGAGAATGAAACAGAGAAAATAAATCAGTTCACAGATCTGTTATCATCATCAGCACAACCTAGGGCTACGTGATTAGGGCTAAATGTATAATCCTGATTATTCTGCCTGTCTTTATTTGGCCCCACATTCTGGTCATGATTATTAATCCTGATTAGCACTCCTGATTATTTGTGGAACTGAAGTGTTTTGCCGCTTGCGACCACGTTGTCATTTCAACATTAACAACCTGGTGAAATTAAATGTTTCACTCCTGACAATCACAACGTTCTGCAATTACAGGCTGGCAGAAATTGAAATGTGGCAAACGCCTCCATCTGATTGACTGTGCAACCTTTCAGTCAGTATTATCTGGGACTGTCACAGTCAAATAAGCCTGAACCTCACCATGACCTAACTAGAGGCTGATAACCGATAACGGCAGAGAGAGTTGCAGTCATTGTTGTGTTTTACAGAACGATGGCAATCAGCCAGTGAATTTGCCTGCGTGAGCTGGAACTGCTCGCTGCAGCACGACGGCCTGCTGAGCCTGAGAAACTGCAGCAGAGCAGGAATCCGGTCCGCTGAGACGGAGCGGGGAGGTTTTCCCCCGACTGATTTTTCACACAGGTCAAGGTGATGATGTCACCTGAGCGGGGTGTGCAAGAAAATAAGACTTTTTTTTCAGTTCAAACATCAAAAGGAACAAACTTATGGGACTTGATTTAGTCCAAAACAAGGAGGACACATGGATGTGACTGCAGCCAATTATCTAACATATAAAAGTCATTACAAAACCCATTCCAATATTTACAGGACTACAAACACCTTTGGACACCTGAAATCAGGAGCTTCTTGTCCCTCAAACACACCCATGAGTTCACATGACGTCAGGCAGCAACGCCACCAGCAGGTCCATCAGGTTTAACCTCAGCACCAGCCCCTACAACAGCTACTGAGCTGTTACATGAGCCACACCTGACGTAGCAGGACGAGGCCATCTTAGCTTATGAACTTATGTGCTCATACACTAACGCTCGCAAGCAAGGTATAAAACTAACAACTATTTCACTTTTGATTCATCTACCAATCATCTGATTTATTGATTAATTACTGGCTCTAAGGTGGAGAAGTTAAAGTGTTGTGTTCACGTTAAGTTCTCAGTCCAACCAATAGACAAGCGCGGTGGAGCGCGTACCTTTAAGGCTTAGTCCTAACTGCAGCAGCCGTGGGTTCGAGTCCGACCTGTGGCCCTTTGCTATGTCATCCCCTCTCTCGCTCACTGCACTTATCAAAATAAAGGTCAAAATGCCCCCAAAGAAGTAAAAAACACATTTCAAACAGTAAAAGCCAAAGTGAGCAGTTCCACACATCTGAGACGCTGCGATCAGGAAACATGAGGAATCTTTACTTGGCAACTTACTAAAACCATCAATTACAAAATCTAGAATCTACTAATTTCCTGTTGATCGACTAACCAACTGATTATTACAGCCCCACATTCCTCCCTGAGTCCCATCCAAACCACAGTGTTTGAGAAGATCAGTCACCCAAATCCAAACATCTGTTTTACATTTTTATCAGCCAATATCAAAGTCTGTTTTCACTCTGCTGTCAACACACAGGGTCAATGTCAGCCTGAGATGAGATGAATAAATGTTAATATGCATGGAGAGGAGAACTGTAGCAGTGGTAGCTGTACACTGTAAACACCTGCAGGGAGCTGCTGATGGTCTTATTACTGCAAACAGCACAACACTACAGCACTAATGGCTAAAAGTAGCCTTGTGCATCATGATTAGTGTATTCACTGTGAGGCTGCGGGGGGGATTAAGGTATCACTTGGCAAGCTGGTTTTAGAGATGACTAAATGCTGTTAAGCCCTGAAACACAGAGCAACATGCTGCCAAGGAGGGTAAACCTTTTACAGCTGCACTCGCCTCAATTTTTAGGTAAAAATAAACTTTTTTTTTCTCCAGCCTAAATCACAAAGCATGGCTACAGCAGAGAAGAGCATCCCATCTAAGTTCAATGAGGTGCCACTGACTCATTATGCTTCCCTGAAAATTTCTGACTTCGGCTCCAGACAACAGCAATGAATCAAAACTTGTGAGCAAAATCCAAACTGTGAGCTCTCCAGCCAGAGAAAATGGACTCCCCCCAACACTACATCTTCTCCTTTCTACTCTTAGAATAAATCATGAGGCTTTTTGCAGCATACTGACCAGGAGGATTTCAGATTCTTAAACCATTACCTGCCACTACCATTTTTCACCTGCCAATGCGCAAAGTTGTGTAATTGCAGTTTTAAATGTTGGCTACCTCTTCATCCCAGGAACTACAGTTACAATGCAAAGCAACAAACCAGGAAACGGAAACTAAAATAATTTCACTTCCACAAACGTTAGTGTCAAATTCCCAAAATCAAAAAAGCATTGGTCTAAAATAGTCCGTTATTCTGCTTCAGGTGTGTCATAAGAGATGAGACCATCTTATTATATGTGGCTTAGTAATAATTTTATCTTTACTTCTATCCTTCTATTGTCTGAAGGAACTATATTCTTTTGCATTCACCATAAACTGCTTAACTACACATTGTTGGTAGGTACCAGTTAAAATAAAGCTTTGATTACACTGATTATTTTCATTCTAAACTACATTAAATGGCAGTGGGCTGGTGCTTCTTGGAACATGATTTCCTTTAGAGAGCCTCACGTTTTGAAACACAATCCAAGCTCATTCAAATAACTATGCCAACCTCCTCCCGAGTCAGGTCCAGACCTGAACCCGAGCGTCACTCATCCGACTTCCCCGATGATGTCAGAACAGTTTATAGGGCGACTGACACCATCAGCCCTGCCATCGCTCACGTTTGTCAGCACCGGTGTCCGTGTGTGGTTTCTAGAAGCTGATACTAGTATTGAATATTTCCCCCTCTATTAGCATTATGTCAATACCAATGTGCATTTTTTGTTCTGGTCTTTCACGCAGTGCAAAGCTCTTCAGATGTGCACATCCATACCTATCAGCTCTGATGTATGAGGGCATCTCTGCTCAACAATCAAACAGGAAGGTATCTGTCAAACATTCACTTATTCATCATGTAGATGGGAAATGTTTTGTCTGCAGGCAACAGCAACTACCTTAAATCAACATTTACAACCTACATGCTTTATTTCCCAAATGTCTACCATCAGTTTCCCACATGTAAAAACTAAAGAGGCAGCAATCTAAAAATTAGGCAGCCTTCAGTTGTATGTCACTTTCATTTGAGGATGATCACAACAGCTTTGCTCTAACACAGTCCATTTAAGAGAAAGGGCTGAAAAAAAAGCCCTGAACAGACTGACTGATGATAATGATAAACACACAGGCCCACTGACTCATTCAGAGCCCTTGTGGATTTATGGACACTAAAACAAGATAATAGCATGTACTAAGTGGAAACAACAAAGAACCTAATTGCTATTTTTCGACACAAATGGGTTCCACTAATAATTGGTGCTTTTAACAACTACTATAACTCAACAATGGAGCAAATTTTATACGAGTGCGGCGTCATGAATATTGAAAGGCTGGAGGAGAACCACCGGGGTCGGATAAAAGCCGGACTGTCCCTTTAACCAGAGTTTGGGAAAAGGGCAAAGGGAGCTGCAGCAGTCCGAGTCTAACGCCATCAGAGCCGCAGCAGCAGGACAAACCCACTGACCTGCTGCTGAACACACAGTTCATACAAACAAGTTAAAAGTGTGGGTACAACTCCTCATCACAGCTGGGACATTATGGGTTCAAACACCGTCATTAATGTCGGGAAAACTTCAATCATCTGCCCGGTGCCACTCCTGGATATGACCCTCATCCATCCTCGGTGCTCATGTTAGCGATTAGCAGGACGTTTAGGTTGAAAACTGGCAACCCAGCAACTTCAAACGGCTCGGAATACGTAAAATTAACGAAATGACCGATAAAAGCCATCACCGTGGTATCACTATGAACTGGGGCAGTGCAGTTATTAAGCAGCGTATTTTCTTTAAAGTGATTTAAGAAGGTTTTCCATTTGAGCCCATTTAATACGTTGTAATAAACCCCATTGAAAAGGGTGGATGTCAGTAAAACATCAAACTCTACGGTCAAAGGATGAGAGCGAGTTATGGGAGTTTTAGTTTGGCTTAATTAAAACCAACATACATAATGTTGATGCGTCAATGCGCCGCGGCTAACGATCACTACCTCAGGGTTTGACACGGCGGTTATTCATTTCTCCCGGGAACAGAAATGAAAACCCGGCTCGGTCTGGCTCGGCCCTGATACTCCAGGAGAGAAAAAAACCCACCTTTCCCAATCCCGATTAGCTAACATTAGCCGAGCTGTGTTAGCCTAGCATGCCAAGAGGATGACGGAGAGTTAGCTGGCTAGCGTTAGCAACACCGAACACTGGGGAGAAAGCGGTTTAAAAATCACAACCCGGGATAATTTAACAGCCTGGACGCACATTCCCGCCCCGGTTTCTTTTAACCCAGAACAGCACAGTCCTGTGGCCGGGTTTCGCCCACGGAAAAGAGTGCTAGCTAAGCTAATGAAGTCCCAATCCCAGTACAAATACATTCCCTTACCCACCTATTAACATGGTCGCTCCCAGATCCACATACCACGGAGAGGAGGAGAAAGCATTCCCACATTAAAAGGCAAAAAAACTCCTTTTTACAATCCACAGATCGCGGTCATTAGAGTCCTCCGACAAGATCCACAGGCGGGTCCAGTGTACGGTTCGGTCCCGGTGGTCCCAGACGGACGGTACGCCTGTATTTTAGTGTATTTTGGTGTTGTTGGTGTGGTATGCGTTGTAAGCCGAAACCTGCCTCTCTGCTCCCTCCCCTCTCAGCAGCACCGCCAGGCAGTAATGGCGACTCTCTCTCTCCTCACTCCCCACTCTCTCTATCTATGTCGCTCTACCTTTCCATTCAGTCTCTCCCTCTCTCTCCCTCCCTCTCTCTCCCTCTCTCTCCCTCTCTCTGTCTCCCTCTCTCTCCCTCTCTCTCCCAGGTCATATTCATATTATGAGGCATTAAATGTAAAAGTTATTTTATTTTATTGGCAAAATATAACATGACGACGAGAAAGGCATTAACAGAGTTGAGCTATATAATGTAATATAATATAATATAATATAACATAATATAATAATGATAATAACAACAACAACAATAATAATAATAATAATAATAATAATAACAATAATAATAATAATAATAATAAAAATAATAATAACAATAATATGAAATTCTATTCAATTTAAAACATAAACCTAAAATAGAAAATCTCCTCTAGGGGGCCCGGGGCAAACATTTGTTGTTGGTCCCTATTGGCCCCCATTGTACATGGCAGTTTTATAATTTCCCAAGGCATCCAATAACCAATTAGCCAATGGACAGGAAATTGATAGGCAACAATTTTGATGACTGATTGATCATTTATAATAATTTATTAAAAAATGCAAAATGAAGAAAGTGGTTCCAATACATGCTATGAACTCAACATCTTTGTGTTTCTGACTGAAAAAAAAATGAAGAATATGAATTGAAAAGAATAGAAAAGAATACATCAATTTGGGCCTCAGGGAATAATGATAGGCATCCAGTAAACAATCAATGATTAATAATAATAATTTCAGGTATATTGATCAAAGAATGAATGCCTTTCCAGTATGTCTATGATAGAATAATACAACATATCAAATGGAAGAAATTTGATAAAATATTTTCAATTTTTTAAAACAAGTGAGTTCAATATAATTTCAATAATTCAGGTCTTATTAGTTTTTGACACAGATCGTGGCCACACCATGGAGGATGGAAGATGCATCATAGCTGATATTGTACCTCAAGTTTTCTGACTAATTTGCATTTAATCAGATTATATTAGCAGGTGGCGGCTTTGCCAAGTTGGTAATCAAACCTTGTTGAAGTTTTTCAACTGACATCCGACCTGTTCTGAAAGACGTCATATAACGACTGTATCTGATAATTGTGATTAATATTTAGAATAAATTGTCAATAAATAATAACTAAGTCCCACCACAAGTTCACTTTGACATAATTCATGTCATCAAATTTCTTATTGCTAAATGCAGAGCCAGTGTAAACCACCAGGGGCCGAGGGGCAAAAATAAACCCTAATGTGTTTTATTTTATTTTATCTGTTTTCTATCTCCTGTTTTGTTTTACTCTTTTAAATCTTACTTAAATGTGTCTTTTTGTATTGCTGTCTTTTCTAAATTCCTCTCATGTCTTATGAAAAGCTCTTTGGAATATGTTGCTGAAAGAAGCTATGCAAATAGACACGCTTTGCCTTTTGACCCCTGCTGTCTGCGTGTTGTGTATGAATTAATTAGTCATTATAATTTGTTTGTGGTAGCTTGATTAAGCACAAATTTGCATAGTAAACCTGCAACATACACTGTGAGCACAAGATTATAAAGCTCTTAGATTTGAATGCCTGACTCCTGAACAAGCTGGTGCTGAAGTTCAGAGTCCAGGTGCATTATGTAATACATATATAATATATTTCTATATGGAATACCTGATGAAGGAAGAGCGGAGCAATACAAAAGTTTTTTTTAAGTTATGCAAAAAAAAAGAACAAATAAATTTGCAGTTAATTAAATGACCACAGACTAATTGAGGCTTCAGGCAGTCGTCCACTTTTCCTGATTAGTAATTTATTGTTACCTTAAAAATATTCACTCTTTGTTTGTTTGTTTCAGAATCAGAACAAACTTTATTGTCCAAGTATCTGCTTTATATTTATATGATCGGCTTTTTCACAGCAGATATTTTGAAAGCACATTATGTTACTATAATAATAATAATAATAATAATAATAATAATAGTAATAGACTTTAACGATCGTCCCATGACCAAGCCATGAGAATGTGACATTGAACCAACATACATAATATACCAGGACCCTGAAACGCAGCTAATTAATCAGCATTTTATTCTTTATAAACTTTATTATTTGCACATACGCTCCTTTTACAAGTTATTTCAAAATGTCTTCCATTAAAAAGGCTTATTCTAGCTCAGTATGTATGTCAGCTATATGTTCAATAACACATGTTATTACCTATGGGTATATTACAGTAAGACGTTTTAGTCTGGCAATGTCACTGTGCAGGAAGTGTTCATTACATCACTTGTTGGTTAATTTACAATTATATAAAGAGGAAAATCTTCATATTCAGTATGAGCAATAGTTTTAAACTGATGGATTCACCACACTGGAACATATAGAGTCATACTCACTGGTTGTCCATCATTAGACTGATCAACTGATCCACTCTGTTTCAGCAGATAGAAACACACGTGCTGCCAAAATAAAGGATGAAGGATCAAGTTAGACAATAAACAAAAAAAGTGGTGTTGACCAAATGTGACAGACCTGCAGTGTTTACATGACCTACATGCAGAAACATCCCCACACACTGTCTGTGTGAATATATATGACATCATGTTATATGGAAGTGTGAGGCAGCTGCTGCTGTCTCTGTGTCCTCTTCCTCATTGTGTGACTGTCTCTCTGAGCCTGTTTGTATCACTGTTTCTGTCTCTCTTTGTGTCTCTGTCTCTTTTCTGATTCATTTCAATAATCCTCTTTATTGGCTGAATGTTCGATGAGCCGTGTTGCCAAAGCATCTAAATACAAATTAAAATCTCGCTCTCGCTCTGTCATTCTCTCTGGTTCTTCATTACATTTGGGATTTTGTTTTTTTTTTCCAGTGTAAATAAATAAATAAATACAGTAAAATGTGTCTGAGTAGAATGCAGGTTTTCTTTATTTCCTACTTTTGAAATAAACGAAACATTTTGTCAGATAATCCATCACCTCAGCAACAAATTTTAATCTTATCACAGACCTGTCTCCTGGTTCCTTCTGCTTATTAAAAATTTCCCTAGAATTTCCTCATTAAGTAAGTTAAAGCAACATTTCTCTGATGATCCAGTCCCAGTATTGACAGTAATGAATAGAAATGCTGCAGACACTGTCATGGGGGGGGGGGGGGGCTGTGGGTGCACAAAGGAGTCCGCAGTGAAAATCCTTCATTTATATTTCAGTTGTTCTGGGCTGGATCAATATGTGCTGCTGGTTCCAGTGGATTCCCTGGAGTGCGATGCTGCGTTAATGAGCCTCAGAGCTCAGACAGAATACACTCACCGAAAACAGTGAACAGACTCAGTGGACAGGTCAGAAATCTAATATTAACCCAGCACAGGATGAAGTATAAGGACATATATGGTATTAAATGATAATGTTTTTAAAAGCTGACACTTCCTCATGAGAACTTAAAGTAAAAAAGCCCCTAAAACAAATCTCAATACACTAATAAAAACAAATGTTGTATATATGTCCTGTGTCCACTCATTGTTCGACGGGGTGAGGCTTCGCTGGTGTTTATGTAACTGTAACACTCAGGAACAGGACCTGATTTTGGGTTCAGACCATCAGATCAAAGATGGAAGGTTTCTGTTTTAGAGCACCAGTGATGTCACAGTCCCATGGGGACAAGTCCATCAGAGACCAATTCTGATAATGGAGCAGAGAGGAGACTGCAGCCAGAGGAGCTTTGGGCTGAATGTGTCTGTGTGACTGTGTTTATAACCAAAATACAACCTCTGTAACGTGATGCATGTTTCTCATGTGTGTCTAGGTTTAACACATGACACAAGCAGGGAAAAGCACTCAGCTATAACTGAAATAAAGAACAAATCACATTTATTTAAACAGAACAAAAATATAAACACACAACACTCTTTATGAGTTGAAATAAAAGATGGAGGACTTTGTCTTTCTTTCAAATCTGGTTCATAAATGTGTTTAAATCTGTATCAGTGACTGTTTCTCCTTTGCCAAGATGACCCCGCACCTGACAGGTGTGGCACATTAAGTTGCTGATTACTGCACAGGTGTGACCTGGGCTCGTCACAATAAAAGGTCACTTTAAAATGTGCAGCTTTATTTTGAAAGAAAACATTCATTAGGCACTGAACTGAGGAGTCGAGGGCCAGAACCATAGAAATCTTTGTTTTCTGAGTGATCCAATAAAAATACAGCAGATTTCAGTTTAAAACACTCAGAGAAACCAAATCCTGCAAGGTTTGGATGGTGGGTCCAGGTGGGCGGGGCTTGGTGACTGCTTTGTTGTGACATCACAAAGTTCCAGAAGTCCTGACGGCTGGTTTTAAGGCTCAGTTTCTGAATACAGGCTGTGTGCATTTCTCTGTGGACTGAGGCTTTGATACTTTCACAGTATTAATATAGAAGCTAGAGCTGATCTATAATCACACTACACATGGACACAGACCTTTACACTGGAGGAGCTTTCATAATGATTTAATGTCCAGTTTGCTTGAACATGTTTCAACAACAACCTTCATTTGAACAAATGTTAACCAGGATAAAAACACACTGGTGCTGAAGCGTCTGTTGTTGAATCACATCACAGGAGAGAATATGAGCCAGAGACTCACTTCATGTTGTTGTGTTGTTTGTATTTTGTGTCTCTGGTTCATCTCCAGGTTGCAGCAGACACATTGACAGCTCTGACCCGTTCTCAGGGTTTTTCACAAACCCTATATCATCGAAGGGCATTTTGAGAAATGCAGTAAATCAACACAAAAGTAGAAGTTGCTGAGGAGGTTGACGTGTGTGTGTGTGTGTGTGTGTGTGTGTGTGTGTGTGTGTGTGTGTGTGTGTGTGTGCCACAGGCGACCCCTGCTGCAGGCCCTGCACCATCAGCACCTCCATATGGAATCTGCAGATGTTTCACTTTCTGTCAGCCTTTCATGTTTCACACCTTTCTGCTTTGTAAAGTCCTGACGGGGTGTTTTTTTTTTCTTTCCTCAGCATGCATCCACATCCCTCACTTCTCCGAGTCTACAAAGTCTGTGCTCTGTCAGACTGCAGCAGCACAGGCTCAGGCTCTTCCTCTGAGCGAGGCGGCATGCAGCAGCGTTGTTCCTAGAAGCAGGAAGTTGAAGTCCAGGTGGCTTTATTCAGTGTAAGATGAACAAAAAGTAGATCCTCTATGAGCTGCAGTTACATATGATTACTAGAATAAATACAACACAACAGAATGGTGCACAGTAATGTAAATATGTCAAAGTAAAAGAAACGTAGATGTGGAGCCTGAAATCTAACAGATTACAGAAACTACAGTTCTTTCTCACATCTGTGTGTGTGGTGAAGAGACTAAAAGCTCGCTGCAGCACAGCTGGAAACAGAGGAAAACATTCAGTTCATCACGGTTTCATTGACATGTATCTCAGCTTTCTGTTTATCTTGTGCAGGTTAGTAAGGAGCTGTTATATCAGCGTGTGACCGACAGCTGGGAGCAGTGACTGTCCTGCTGTTGTTGGAGTATTTTCCTTCTGCTAATGGAAGGAAGCAGTTTCTTCTCTCTGGGTTACTCTCCGATCACTGAAGCATCCGTCTCCTGCACAATTAAAAGACTGACTGATCACCTGTCACCTGCTCAGATCAGTTTTATAGAACTAAACTCCAGGACGTGGACACAACAAAAAATAAAGACAAAATGTTTAAAGATGAAAAATGAAAAAACACTAAGTGTATTTTTTAATAATTATTGTCTGATTTCTTGTTTTGTGAGGTCACAGTGAGAGGTCAGTGACTTTTGACCTTTAGGCACCAAGTAATCAGTTCATGGTTGAGTCAAAGGGAACGTTCCCTCAGCGTTATGAGATATTCATGTTCATGACAATGTTCCTGACGGACTCTGAGACATGTGGAGCTGTAAACAGTGAGACCAACACTTCATATTATCAGTATCAGACAGGACGCTCTCTGTCACATCTGGAACAGCTGCTGATCACAGCCTCTCCTCAGTATCCAGGAAACAGAGGCGTTGATGTGCCAGCGGCGTTTCTGGTTCCATTAACGGCCGCCTCACTGAGCAACATGTCGCCTCCACTGATGTGAAGAGTCCTTCTGAAGTCAGTGTGTCCTGTGTGTCTGACAGTGAGACGAGAGGCTGCCGTCCTCGTATCAGACCTTCATCTCTGAGAGCTGACTCGTCCTCGTTAGTGAGGAGCTGCGTTCAACCTGCTGCACCGTCATCAGCACGTTTCATGACATGGCAGCTGTGTTGTGATGACGTGTGTGTGTGATGGTGATGCAGGCCTGGGTCCACTACATTCGCCTGACAGCTTCAGATACGAAAGTATGTGTTGTTATGTTGTGATACACAAAAACAAAACAATCATTCATGACAGTATTTTTCAAAATATTATAACATATATATATGTACATCATTTACACTACAATGATGTAAATCATATATATGAGATATATACTGTATATATATTAATGTATGTAAATGGAAATAATGTTAATGATGATATATATTATTTGATGTAAATGTCAAATAGTTGTTTTGTTTTTGTGTATCACACAACGACAATGAGGACCACATCCGTCCTTTCTTCCAACCCTCAGATACCACCTTGGGGAGCGTCTCCTGAAATATCGCCATGGCAGCATTCATGGCACCTCAGTCGCCTCGATTACAATATTAGAGACGCAGCTAAGAAAGTTTTGAAGAAGAGAAGCCAGCAGATCATCGAGATGTTTAGGATTCATCTTGACTAAGAGTCTGAAAATACTTATGATACTTATGAAATATTAGACACATAATAAACACATAAAATAATTAAAGAGATGATGAGAGATAATATTTACATAGAAGCTCATTTATAAAACAAGTGTTTTCAGATGATGAAGATGTTGTGAATGTGGAATGATGGTTTTCTGAAACATCATTTATGCTGCTATTAAAAATAAAACTCCTCTGGCTGGTTAAACAGAGAGAGCGCCTCCGGTGGCATTTAAAGATTTATCTGCTGATTTCCTGCCTGAACCCGCAGTGTGTCTGCAGCGCAATATTCAGATTATAAATCACTACAGCTCTAACCCAGCATCGATGACAGAGACACTCTCTCTCTCTCTCTCTCTCTCTCTCTCGCTCTCTCGCTCTTTTCATCATTCAAAAGTAACACTCTGGGGCTTATGAAACTGTTTTTTTTCTTGGGAAAATCTCCTTAAAACCCACTCTGAAAGTAAAGCCCCAAGGGTGAGAGAGCTTTGAGAGAGACATCAGATGGGCTGAGAGGACATCCTGTCCTCCCCTCCAGCTCTGAGCAGCAGCCGCTAACAGGCGGCTGGTGCTTCAGACTCTGCAGCCAGCTGCTCCTTCACAGCCAGGATTTCCCCTCATGTCATGATATAATGTCACACATTTATTCTAATGCTGATAAATAATGTCAATATTTATGTGTGTATCATCTCTGTTTCTCGCCGGTTCTTTTTTCTGCATGTTACTCTGTTTTTTTCCACTTGATAACATTCCATGCTCAGTTTCTGATGAAAAACATCTTATATTTATTTAAAAATCTTTTTTAATTGTACATTTTCACTGAATTCACTACATTACAATTTTCCTCTGTCAATCCTCTGCTTGTAGAAGAGGCTGTAGATCAGGCAGTGGTGACACATGTAGAAAAGCAGTAGCTGTTGTCGTGGGAACAGTAGCATTAGCAGTGTTAGCAGTGGTGAAATACTATAGTACTGTACCTACATACTGTATGTACTCATGCATAATCAGTGTGTTACCCACAGTAAATTTACATCAGTCAGTTTAGACACAGACTGTAAATAAAGATGGACGTTGTCTCTGTGACATCACCCACGGGTTTCTGAAGCTCAGAGTGAGCTGCTCCAATGTCGCCATCTTGGCAGTGTCTGACTCTGCTCACCAACTCCAGGTTAATTCAAATATGTTCCAAGAGGAGGGGCCTGTGTGGAGCTGAGACTTGAGTGCATACGCTCACTCACCTGTCACTCAAAGAGGCCACGCCCTCAATCCTCCCTAACTGTAGTCCTTAAGAAAATGTAAACAGGTGAGTTATATAAACAGGTGTCATGAAGGAGGAAATTAGCTCTAGAGACCAAAAACAGTAGTAGTAGTAGTAGTAGTAGTAGTAGCAGCAGTAGTAGTAGTAGCAGTAGCAGCAGCAGTAGTAGTAATAGTAGTAGTAGCAGTAGCAGTAGCATTAGAAGTAGTAGTAGTAGTAGCAGCAGCAGTAGTAGTAATAGTAGTAGTAGCAGTAGCAGCAGCAGTAGCAGTAATAGTAGTAGTAGCAGCAGTAGTAGCAGTAGCAGCAGCAGTAGTACTAATAGCAGTAGCATTAGTAGTAGTAGTAGTAGTAGCAGTAGCAGTAGTAGTAGTAGTAGTAGCAGCAGTAGTAGCAGTAGCAGCAGCAGTAGTAGTAATAGTAGTAGTAGCAGTAGCAGTAGCATTAGTAGTAGTAGTAGCAGTAGCAGCAGCAGTAGTAGTACTAGTACTGACAGCAGTAGCAGTAGCATTAGTAGTAGTAGTAGTAGTAGCAGTAGCAGTAGTAGTACTAGTACTGACAGCGTCTTGTTTCGCTCTCTTGTCGTTTATTGAATGCGTGGAGAATTACCTCTTCATTCAAACATGACCTCATTAACTCGTGTATGTTTTTGTCTCTTTGTCGTTGCGTCTCGCTCTGACTGATGCAGGCTGCTGTGATAATCCTTCATGAAGGCCCCTCTCAGTCGACCAGGCTCGGTGAGGCGGTCTGGTCCGGTCTATTGTGTCTGGGTGTGTGCTCAGCTGGGACGGTGGTAACACTGAACCCCAGCAGGGAGAAGCAGGAAGCTGTCTGAGTATTTATATCTCCCTCCTCTCCAACAATACGGAGCTGTGAACAAGTCCTGCGGGATTCACACTGACTCACCACCGTCTGAAGATTATCATGACATGATCTTCTCTGTCCTCTGCTACTCACTGTCCCCCATATACACTTACGCTTACACACGTATTAAATTCATTTCTATTACATATTTTTATTTAAGACACTCTGGAGTGTCATAACAAAAAGTTGTACATAGGTAACTTTCATTTTAATTTCATTTTCAGTTGGAGATGAGATTTGTATGCACACTTTTCCTTCATGTGTAGGTGAATGTTTGGACTCTGCTAGCAAGAGCAGATACATTCATATAACACTTTTAATGCATCAATATAGAGGTCAGCACAACTTAAAAATACACCTCTGTCTGTGGGCACAGAGAGGGGTGGGTGGGGGGGGGTCAAACTCTCAGTACTGACTCCGGAGTTTTCAAGCACTGCAAACTGAGACTTTTAGAAACAGTGCTGGAGCTGTTTTATTTTGAAAACTCTGTGGTTGCGTTTTATTTAGAAAACTCTGGGGTTGTGTTTTATTGTGAAAACTCTGGGGTTGTGTTGTAGTCTGGACAGAAACTGAGACCTTTGTAAATGATGACACAGCCACGGTCTCTCCTGATTGGCTCTCATCAGCCTGGACTACCAGTGGTGAATACAACATGATAGTGAATCACAGTGTTACTGACCTTGTTGTCTTTGCTAGCAGCTGTTGTTCTCTGTTTTAATGCTACAACTGTCTTTGCTGTTCCTCCTTCAAAGGATTTACTGCAGAGGAGACAATCTACTTCCTGTTTACACCGGCTGGCACATGCTCAGTGTACTGAATGGTCATGTGATGTGTGTTTTCAGGTGTGACAGTCTGGACGGAGATCGTTTTAGTTTGAAAGCTGTTTTAAAATGGTCATAGTCTAAATTGATGGGAACAGTTTTAAAGTACAAATAGAAAACTGTAGGAAACTGGAAACAAGTTGTGAAACTGGAATCATCCTTTAAACAGAGATCAATATCAAAATGAAAGTCAGAGTTTTTTTTTTTACCTCATTAAAAACTTGTCTACTGACTGAGTGTCCGTCCATGTGTTCAGACTGATAAAATACTTTATTTTAATGTCAGAAGCTTCTTCTGTTGCAGCTTTGAAGAGTGAAAGGTCACCAGCTGGAGCCAGCGTGAGTCTGTCAGCTCCTTCCACTTCTGTCGACGACCCAGCGAGTCGCTGCCGACCAGCCGCCGTCAGCAGAGCATTGAAAGCGTGAATGTAAAAGCGCTGCAGAGGCTGAACAGTAAAACCTCTCCGTGGACTCCTGATAGCAGCAGCAGTGTTTCATCAGACGAGGCTTGCCGCCGCCCGCTTCGCCACTTCCTCTCTTTGATCCCAGGAACCCTGCAGTCATATGCAAAGCAGGCTGGGAAGACGCCGTCACGCTGGGAGTGATCGCATGTGCACAGAGCAAAGAGTGGAGTAGACTGCGTTTCATTTTAAGAGGTTAAAGTCTGCAGGCAGCTTCACACCGACACACTGGAGCTGTGAGTTATACAGAACAACAACGATGCAGCTCCCTCAGTCCAACCTCCAAACACGTCCTGATCATGTACTGCATAAGAATAACCCTGAGACCTATCTATATATATGTAGATATATATATATATACACACACACATACACACACACACACACATATATATATGAACCTTAAGACTCATATTCTTCTTCAACACAGAGAGATGAGTTGGAGGAATGTTTACTATATATTTAAAATTAAACAGAGACACTGAGCATCGGCTCGTAAGGAGGAATGAAGATGATGAAGATGATAGAGATGATGAAGATGATGAAGATGGATGTAGATGATGAAGATGATGAAGACGATGAAGATGGATGTAGATGATGAAGATAGATGAAGATGATGAAGCCGATGAAGATGATGAAGACGATGAAGATGGATGTAGATGATGAAGATGATGAAGATGGATGTAGATGATGAAGATGATGAAGGTGGATGTAGATGATGAAGATGATGAAGATGGATGAAGATGATGAAGATGGATGTAGATGATGAAGATAGATGTAGATGATGAAGATGATGAAGGTGGATGTAGATGATGTAGATGATGAAGATGATGAAAATGGATGAAGATGATGTAGATGATGAAGATGGATGTAGATGATGAAGATGGATGTAGATGATGAAGATGGATGTAGATGATGAAGATGATGAAGATGGATGTAGATGACGAAGATAGATGAAGATGATGATGATGGATGTAGATGATGAAGATGGATGTAGATGATGAAGATAGAAGTAGATGATGAAGATAGAAGTAGATGATGAAGATAGAAGTAGATGATGAAGATAGAAGTAGATGATGAAGATAGAAGTAGATGATGAAGATAGAAGTAGATGATGAAGATAGAAGTAGATGATGAAGATAGAAGTAGATGATGAAGATAGAAGTAGATGATGAAGATAGAAGTAGATGATGAAGATAGAAGTAGATGATGAAGATAGAAGTAGATGATGAAGATAGAAGTAGATGATGAAGATAGAAGTAGATGATGAAGATAGAAGTAGATGATGAAGATAGAAGTAGATGATGAAGATAGAAGTAGATGATGAAGATAGAAGTAGATGATGAAGATAGAAGTAGATGATGAAGATAGAAGTAGATGATGAAGATAGAAGTAGATGATGAAGATAGAAGTAGATGATGAAGATAGAAGTAGATGATGAAGATAGAAGTAGATGATGAAGATAGAAGTAGATGATGAAGATAGAAGTAGATGATGAAGATAGAAGTAGATGATGAAGATAGAAGTAGATGATGAAGATAGAAGTAGATGATGAAGATAGAAGTAGATGATGAAGATAGAAGTAGATGATGAAGATAGAAGTAGATGATGAAGATAGAAGTAGATGATGAAGATAGAAGTAGATGATGAAGATAGAAGTAGATGATGAAGATAGAAGTAGATGATGAAGATAGAAGTAGATGATGAAGATAGAAGTAGATGATGAAGATAGAAGTAGATGATGAAGATAGAAGTAGATGATGAAGATAGAAGTAGATGATGAAGATAGAAGTAGATGATGAAGATAGAAGTAGATGATGAAGATAGAAGTAGATGATGAAGATAGAAGTAGATGATGAAGATAGAAGTAGATGATGAAGATAGAAGTAGATGATGAAGATAGATGTAGATGATGAAGGTGGACGAAGCCGATGAAGATGGATGTAGATGATGAAGATAGATGAAGATGATGATGATGGATGTAGATCATGAAGATGGATGTAGATGATGAAGGTGGATGAAGACGATGAAGATGGATGTAGATGATGAAGATGATGAAGGTGGCTGTAGATGATGAAGATGATGAAGGTGGCTGTAGATGATGAAGATGATGAAGGTGGCTGTAGATGATGAAGATGATGAAGGTGGCTGTAGATGATGAAGATGATGAAGGTGGCTGTAGATGATGAAGATGATGAAGGTGGCTGTAGATGATGAAGATGATGAAGGTGGCTGTAGATGATGAAGATGATGAAGGTGGCTGTAGATGATGAAGATGATGAAGGTGGCTGTAGATGATGAAGATGATGAAGGTGGCTGTAGATGATGAAGATGATGAAGGTGGCTGTAGATGATGAAGATGATGAAGGTGGCTGTAGATGATGAAGATGATGAAGGTGGCTGTAGATGATGAAGATGATGAAGGTGGCTGTAGATGATGAAGATGATGAAGGTGGCTGTAGATGATGAAGATGATGAAGGTGGCTGTAGATGATGAAGATGATGAAGGTGGCTGTAGATGATGAAGATGATGAAGGTGGCTGTAGATGATGAAGATGATGAAGGTGGCTGTAGATGATGAAGATGATGAAGGTGGCTGTAGATGATGAAGATGATGAAGGTGGCTGTAGATGATGAAGATGATGAAGGTGGCTGTAGATGATGAAGATGATGAAGGTGGCTGTAGATGATGAAGATGATGAAGGTGGCTGTAGATGATGAAGATGATGAAGGTGGCTGTAGATGATGAAGATGATGAAGGTGGCTGTAGATGATGAAGATGATGAAGGTGGCTGTAGATGATGAAGATGATGAAAATGGATGAAGATGATGAAGATGATGAAGATAATGAAGATGAATTTAGAGAATGAAGATGGATGTAGATGATGAAGGTGGATGAAGATGATGAAGATGGATGTAGATGATGAAGATGGATGTAGATGATGAAGATGATGAAAATGGATGAAGATGATGAAGATGATGAAGATAATGAAGATGAATTTAGAGAATGAAGATGGATGTAGATGATGAAGGTGGATGAAGATGATGAAGATGATGAAGATGGATGTAGATGATGAAGATGATGAAGATGGATGTAGATGATGAAGATGATGAAGATGGATTTAGATGATGAAGATGATGAAGATGGATGAAGATGGATGTAGATGATGAAGATGATGAAGATGATGAAGATGATGAAGATGAATGTAGATGATGAAGATGATGAAGATGGATGTAGATGATGAAGATGGATGAAGATGATGAAGATGGATGTAGATGATGAAGATGATGAAAATGGATGAAGATGATGAAGATGATGAAGATGATGAAGATGATGAAGATGGATGTAGATGATGAAGATGATGAAGGTGGATGAAGATGATGAAGATGGATGTAGATGATGAAGATGGATGTAGATGATGAAGATGATGAAGATGATGAAGATGATGAAGATGGAGTCTGGGGGTGGCAGAGGTGTGTGTGTTTTATCAAACATGTAAAAGATAAGCTTGAAATACAAAGTGTATCTCTAAGAGCTGTCTGTGTTGTAATCATCAGTGTGGCTGCTGCAGAATTAAAGGAACACCAGCATGACATCATGTGTCGAAACATATTAAAACACTGTGTGATCACGTCCTGCCTCAAGGATTTTATAATCCATGTCAAGACACAAGACAAAGAAAGGTTCTACAGAAGTAAAATATGTAAAATAAACACAACCATCATCAACCCTGGAATAGAAACTGTAAATACATAATAATAATAATAATAACAATAATAATAAGTATTATTATTATTATTATATAATATACTGTATATAATAATATATATAAATAATATAATATATAATAATTATATATATTATTATTATATAATTATTATTATATTATATATTATTATGATAATAATAATAATAATAATAATAATAATAATAATAATAATAATAATAATAATAATCATTATTATTATTATTATTATTATTATTATGTCAGAATCACTGTGTTCATAGAGCCAGCCCAGAGAGGGAGACAGATTGTCGGTGTTCCTTTAATAGATCTTTTGAATTTGTTTTAGAAGCATTTTTACTTTAAGTTATAACTTCATCTCTCACTTCAACTGACAGTCATGAACCTCTGCTGCAGATGTTGACATCTGGCCTGTAACGTGCTGGTTATAATTGGAGCATATTGTTTCTAATGTAACTAATGTGAAGCAGCAGCAGAACGTTTTTGTGACCTACATGGTTATTTTCATCAGGATATGATGACTTTATCTGCTTAGTATGAGGTTGGAGACAGTACACACACACACACACAGGTTTAACAGTTCTCCACAGGGGGTCTTTGCTGCAGTAGAGAGCAGCTGCCTGGACCTGATACTATTAACTGAAGTGTGTGTGTGTGTGTGTGTGTGTGTGTGTGTGTGTGTGTGTGTGTGTGTGTGTGTGTGTGTGTGTGTGTGTGTGTTAATGTGTGTCTACTGTTACAAAAATATTTTGGCAAATTCTGTTATAATGGGTGTGTGAGGCAAAAATCATCATCTTCATCATGAAGAGAATCACTATATGTGTGAGAGGAGGAAGAGGAGGAGGGGAAGGAGGAGGAGGACATGAATACTGTCCATCCACACATTCCTCACATATGAGATGGTTGAGTTTGAACATCACAGCCTAAATAAACCCTGTGCTGTTCCTCTCCTCCAGATGTTGGAGCTGCTTCAGAGATCAGCTTCAGACAGGAGCTGCAGAGATCAGCTTCAGACAGCTGCTGCAGGGATCAGCTTCAGACAGCTGCTGCAGAGATTAGCTTCAGACAGGAGCTGCAGAGATCAGCTTCAGACAGCGCTGCAGGGATCAGCTTCAGACAGCTGCTGCAGGGATCAGCTTCAGACAGCTGCTGCAGAGATTAGCTTCAGACAGGAGCTGCAGAGATCAGCTTCAGACAGCGCTGCAGGGATCAGCTTCAGACAGCTGCTGCAGGGATCAGCTTCAGACAGCTGCTGCAGAGATTAGCTTCAGACAGGAGCTGCAGAGATCAGCTTCAGACAGCTGCTGCAGGGATCAGCTTCAGACAGCTGCTGCAGAGATTAGCTTCAGACAGGAGCTGCAGAGATCAGCTTCAGACAGCGCTGCAGGGATCAGCTTCAGACAGCTGCTGCAGGGATCAGCTTCAGACAGCTGCTGCAGAGATTAGCTTCAGACAGGAGCTGCAGGGATCAGCTTCAGACAGACCTGTTGGACAGAGCTGAAGTCTGCAGCTCAGAAAACCATTTCTTCATGGACCTGCAGCCTGGTACTGCAGAGCTATGATACAGGTTCAAATGTGGAGCTGAGATTTTGGTGCACATGCTCACCCACCTGTCACTCAAAGAGGCCACGCCCTCAATCCTCCATAACTTTAATCCTTAATCTTTAGTCCTTACAGGTGAGTTATATAAACAGGTGTCATGAAGGAGGGAATTAGTTCTAGAGACCAAAACAGTTTTTGTACCAGACTGTAAACATGTTTATTTCTGCTGTAAAGTTGGACATTTTAACATGGGAGTCTATGGGGACTGACTCACTGTTGGAGCCAGACTCTAGTGGTCGTTAGAGGAACTGCAGCTTCATGTTCCGGTCCTGGAGGTTGGTGCTTGAGTTTTTCCCACTCAGCTGCTCGTAACAACATTTTTCATGATGTGAGCGCAACACAATATTAGTAGAGAAGTCTTTCTTCAATATTTACACCAGGAGAACATTTTCTTGAATCTACCCTTTACATTTATGTTGACACTGTAATGTATGTTAATTATTGTGTTGTACTTGGTATCGACAAGTGTGATTTTACGCTGCATTCACTTGAAGGGGGAATTCTGGCTGGCATCAGGCAGAATATTACCTCTGACGTCTGTTGAAATTTAAAATGTTTTAATGACAGAGACATTCACACAAACTTTAACCAAACTATGAGGAAATCACAACGTGAATTAATACGTCTCCATTAATGACTGAATATCAGCAGTTGGTTGATGGAGATAGCGGCTGGTGGAGCCTCTGATCAACAACAACATGAGGAGCTTGTTATAACTTTTCTCCACACACATTCACACAGGTGGGTGGTGTGACAACACGTGATATTTACTGAACCCAAGTGCAGAAACAGACAGAGACTCTCTGAATGGAGCTTAACAGAGTTTATTGCAAACACTGAAAGGAGACAGACGTATAGTAGAAACAACAATCTGGCAACAAATGGAGAGGGGAAACAAAGGAGGAGAAGGAAAATGGTGGCCAAATGGCCAAATGGTGCATGAAGAGTTAGGAGAGAGAGAGAGAGAGAGAGGAAAGTTCAGAATAATGACTGTGAAAGACAGAGGAGAGAAAGGTGACAGTCAGAAAGAGAGAGAGAGGAAGGTGAGCGAGGAGGGAGAGAAGAGGGAGAGAGGAGGGAGGCGTGAGTTTGCATAAAGAGGAGAGGGAAGGTCCAGATACTCGAGAGAGAGAGAGAGAGAGAGAGAGAGGTGACATTTAAAAATAGAAGAGAGGACAGAGAGTGTGTGTGTATCAGGGGCACAACAGCAGTAATTTCCCATGATCCTCTCCTCCTTCTACAGCCTTCCCCTCCTCTGATGTATGTCAACTGTTTCCTGGTGGTTGTGTGAGTGTTTTTAAACAGGAAGTAGGAAGTTTTTTTTTTAATATTATATTTTTTGGGCTTTTGTGCCTTTATTGGACAGGATAGTAGAGAGAGACAGGAAATGGGGAGGCAGAGAGAGAGGGAATGACATGCAGCAAAGGGCCGTTTGATGCGGGATTTGAACCAGGGTCGACTGCAGCGAGGACTGGGTCACACATGGGTCGCCTGCTTAGACCACTGCGCCACCCGACACCCCTAAGTAGGAAGTTTCAATGATTTCAACCTGATGAATCTTGTTTTGTTGATCATGTGACTAAGCATCACTTCCACACACACACACACACACACACACACACACACACACACACACACACACACACACATCCACTCTGTCAGCAGCTGCTCTTTAATATTTGCCTCTTGTTCATACTCACAGACTGATGGTGGTGAGCTGAGGTGCAGGTCTTATGATCAGCTGGAGTTTGAGGTTGGTTGTCATGGCGACAGGAGGAGCAGGATGTTGTGTCTCTGTGTCAGTAAACAGTGTGTGAAGTCTGATGGTTCTTCGTGAACAGCAGCTAAAGTTTCTCTACAACAACAAACTCCTCCCCTCAGACCAGCTCCAGGTCACTTCCTGTTTCTCCAGCGTTCATTTTGTGATGTCACCATGACTTTTGACATTTGACCTTTAGCCACCAAAATCTAATGAGTTCATCCTTCAGTCCAGGTGAATGTTTGTGCCAATATGAAGAAAACCCCTCCAGGTGTTACTGAGATATCAATAACATGAAAACAGCTCCAGATATTTTTACATATGATCAATTTCAAGTTCATTGATCCCTGATCAGTTCAACCACTGATTGATCTGTGTGGGTGAGAGAGCGGTGAAGACCATAAACCTGTAGTTCTGGTGCAGGCAGGCACACGCGCACACACACACACACACACACACACACTCCTGACAGTAAATGCACACTGCTGTGTTTCCAGTAGGAGGATGAATGAATGAAGGACAAATAAAAACCAAATGACAGGAACAAGTTGACTCACACAGGAAGAGTCTATGTGTGTGTGTGTGTGTGTGTGTGTGTGTGTGTGTGTGTGTGTGTGTGTGTGTGTGTGTGTGTGTGTGAAGGAAACAGCCTTATAACTGAAACAAAAGCTTGTAATGAATCACCTCTCCCTCTCTCCCTCTCTCTCTCTCTCTCTCTGTGTGTGTGTGTCTCTCTCTCTCTGTGCGTCTCTCTCTCTCTCTCTCTGTGTCTTTCTCTCTCTCTGTGTGTGTGTCTCTCTCTCTCTCTCTCTCTCTCTCTCTCTCTCTGTGTGTGTGTCTCTGTCTCTCTCTCTCTCTCTCCGTGTCTCTCTCTCTCTCTGTGTCTCTCTCTCTCTCTCTCCCTGTCTCTCTCTCTCCTGTAAACAGCAGCAGTTTGAATCCAGACTCTCAGCTGAAAGCCTTTGTGCTTCTTTTCTTGGTCTTCAGACTGTGATTATAATGATCAGCTGACAAGCAGGAACAGATCAGACTCATCTCACTGAACTAAAACAGATTTAAAATCAAGAAGTGTGGAAGAAGAACAGAACAGGGAAGTGAAAGCAGAAGGATTCAAAATAAAAAGGAGAAAACGGCTCATTTCATCACTAACAGAGAAAAACAAGTGATGGAATGAATAGAATAAAAGTAGAAGGAAGAGACGATGAAAAACTACTGGAGGAGTTTGTGAGGCAGCTCCACACAGCTCCTCTTCATCACCCTCCTCTTCCTCAGCATCCTCTTCATCACCCTCCTCTTCCTCAGCATCCTCTTCATCACACTCCTCTTCATCAGCCTCCTCTTCACCACTCTCCTCTTCATCACCCTCCTCTTCATCACCCTGCTCTTTGTTGTTGTTGTTGTTGTTGTTAATGTTTAGCAGGTATCATGTTTACTTTGTTCTTGTTTTAGCATGTTAGCATATGATATTTAGTTAAGGCAGCTTTATTTGTCCAACACATCTCAATTGAAAGTGATTTACAGAGCAATCAAAAATAAAACATCATAAAATACAGATTAAAAAAACAACAGGAAAGATATAAAAGGTCAAATGAAGAGTTGAATTACTAAATGATTTTATATATATATATATATTTCACATTCACCATTCACAAGAATGAGATGGAGGGTAAACCTGAGAACATGAAGCTTCTGGTTCTGTCACACACAAAAAACTAAATTTGTATATATATATATATACATATATATAAATATGTATGTATAAGTATATAGTTTGACAGTTTGGGGAATGACAGAGGTGGAGCTAGGACGTGGTTAGCCTAGCCTAGCATTAAGACTGGCAGCAGTTCAACAATACATCAACAACCTCTACAGCTCAATAACCAACATGTTGTGTCTTGTTTACTTGGTCTGAACACAAACAGAAATGTAAACACCTCCGTTTGCCACGTTTGTGGTTTCCTTGACACGTCACGACTGCGGGAACTCGCCACACTCGCCAAGAAATAGTTTCAGTACAAAAGATTTCATCACAGCAATCTGGAGAAAGTGCAATTACGAAGAGAAAGGAAAGGAGCTGTGGTTTTCTCTAAATTATTCACACACACCAACACACAAAACACACGTGTCTGGTCGTCTGTCCCGAGGCTCAGGAGACTCAGGTGAACCACAGAGCTTATTAACCCTCCAACACACACACACACAGACACACAGACACACACACATACACACACACACATACACACACACATACACACACACAGACCTTTAACAAGACAAAGGGAGGCAGGAGAAGTGAACAGGGTGTTGTGCTTCATCTTTGTTCTGTTTCAAACCAGTGGAGCACAGAGCATCATGGGAAATAAGTGGGGGATGGGCTCTCATGTCCTATTTCCCCTGAAAATTCAGTTCAGTCAGTCAACCTGCAACTTTAGCAATTAACTTTATTAATCGGACAGTTAATGAGGAAAGGAAAGGAGAGTAAGGCTGAACTCTGACATGCTACCCTAACCCTTACCAAGGTAAGCTAAGCTAAGCTAAGCCAATCAGCTGTGTTACACCCTCCTCTGTTGTCCTGTCAGGAGTGCGTCAGGACCAGATGATATGATGTTAGCATGTTTGTGATTAGATTGTGATGCACTGAAATCATTCAGTGAAAATATTAGGATAGAGGAAGAGGAGGAGGAAGAGGAGAAAGAGAAGGAAGAGGAGGAAGAGCAAGAGGAGAGAGGAAGAGGAGGAGTAGGAGGAAGAGGAGGAGGTTTCACCTTGTTCTCCCCAAAGAAAAAGACAGATGACTGGTGGAGTGTGGGGGTGCAGCTTTAATGAGAGAACACACACACACACACACACACACAGACACACACACACAGACACACACACACAGTGACACAGCACAATTGGAACCAGCTGCTGCTGTTTATCCGGCCACAAGCGGTACAGCTGCGTTGTCATGGCAGCAAGCAACGCTCGGGGGCTGCAGGCGAGAGCAGTGATCGCAAGGTCAACCGAGTGTGTGTGTGTGTGTGTGTGTGTGTGTGTGTGTGTGTGTGCGTGTGCGTGTGCGTGTGTGTGTGTGTGTGTATGTGTGTGTAAATGACCTTCTTCATTATTGACCAAATAAAGCAAACAAACAACATGGCAGCAGCACCTCTCCTGGTGTAGGGACTCGCTCCACAGAAACTCCCTGTCACTAGAAGCTGTTTGAACTTTGACCTTGGACTATTTTAGGTTCGACTGCTGTTTGTGAACCTCCTCATTAAACCGCTGCTGCTGATGACTCTCTAACTCCTCCACTCAAGTCTGGAGGGCAAATCTGTTCTTCGGGGAAATAAAACATCAACAGTTTTCATGTCAGTCAGTTTCATTTTCATTTTCAGGCTCAAACATCATCTGCTCTAATTGACATACGCCTCTCCATCAAAGAGACACCACTTCTAAACATCTCATCATAGAGAGGGTCAGCTGGTAATTACAGGGTTGGTGGTACCTTGTCCATACAACAAAAGGTGAAAGGTCATCTGGGGCGAAAGCAGCAGGAAAAAGTCTGGTTTCAGTCGTACTGAGTAATAAAGAAATTAATATCCTTCCAGATGAATCCATTACGTAAACAACCTCAGTTGCTGCTGTTTGTCATGTTTCTACAATGTAAAGTCAGTGTCTGATCATTCACCTGCTGACATTTGATTCCAGGTGTTTAACATCTGACTTTAATGCGTCTCAATCAGACATTAATCTGCAGGTGAGTTCTCAGGTTCAGCAAAATAAAACACCTGCAGCTAGAGGCGTCTCTAGCTGCAGCTTCTTCAGTGTCCACTAGGTGGTGTCACCCAGGAAACACAGACGATATGAAGCTCTGGAAACACAACAGCTAACTTCGCCTCTGTGGTGATGACTTTCAAACATACTCCCCTAAAAGTGTTAAAGGTTAAAGGTGTCATATATAAATTGTCAGAGCCAGATGAAGGATTCATCATCATCGTATATCTGGATCTCAAGTTATCAGAGAAACAAGCCGAGCAAACATTAGCAGCAACTCAGCTCCAAGACGATTGTTCGTGAAATTGTTTAATTCAGTTTCATGAAACATGGAGATTAAGCTGCCGCCACCATGTCTGTGCTCCTTCTCCTGTCGCCGTTGTCACAATTTTGAAAACACGTTGACGGTCCCTCCCCGTTCACAACGAAGCCAAGATAGCAACCGTTGAGGGTGAGAAGTGTCCATCATTTCACACTCAGTTTTTGACTGTTTTGAATAAACATCACAGATGCATGTTGGGCTACTTGTCAGTGTGAGGGGTAGGGTTGTATAAAAAAATCATAAAAAAACAGTCAAATGAGTAGCGGCTGACAAATGAAAACCATAAAATTAAAGTAAAACATCCTAATTCAAATAAAGTGTAAAAACAATAAATTTACAGCAAGTTTCATTAATATTTCTACAGAGAAAAACTTATTTTACAGATCCCCCCTAATTTATTATGATCAAACTCCTTTAATAAAGTGAATCCACCCAAGTTTCAGATTTTTCCTAAATTATTATGATCAAACACGTTCAATAAAGTGAATGTTAAAACCTGTAGAAGCACAATCTAAATACAATATTTACACAAATAACATACGCACCACTATTGACTTTATAACACTTTTATTTAATATATTCAGATGTAAATTTACAATATCAACCAATTATTCATAAATAGTTCTTCAGAGCCCCGGGATGATCTGAAGAACTAAAACTGGCATTTCTCCATTGGTCTATCTTGCCTGTTAAGGTTCCTATAATGAGGAGGTGATGATGTCACCTCTGAAAGAGGGGGGGCTGTGGAGCTGAGGGGGGGTGGTCTGTTGTTTTTTAGCTTGTATCTTCCAATTCAGTTTGATCTTGTTTTCCACAGTATTCTCCATATAGTTCTGACAACATATGTGGACAAACATTATACTATCTTTTATGTCAGAATCCCAACTATACAGTGTATTAATAAGTCAAATCAAAACATACCACAAAGGTCAATGAATCTTTACCAGAAGTGACGGTGCAACGGAGCAGATGAAGAAACATCCACCTTCAAACTGCCAGTAATCAGCTGGATCCTTGGAGCATCTGGGGAGAAAAGAAATAACAGCCTAAAGATGTTGTTTAATACTTTTATCATATATTATTATTATCATCCCCATATAAGATGTTTTACCCTCCTCTTCCCCTTTTAAAAATGAAGCAGAGTAACACGTTTACTCAGAGTACATCCCCTTTCATTAACAGCAGTGAGTGACCGTTTACGTGCTGACGTCACTGGTAGCGGCCTCATCGCCAGTCCTCTGGAGTTTCCTGTTACCCAGGTAGAGTGTTTGGCATGCTCTATCTGAACACAGTTAATGTTGTTGTTTTCCTTCATTACAGTGACTAACTGCCTTGCTGTACATTTAAACTGTACCAGTTCTGCTCCAGCACCCACAGCTCTCTGCTGCTTATAGCGAACTTCACTGATTCAGCATTTGTTTACATGCTGTTTAGAACTGATTGTTACTTTAGCTTAGGCAGCCTGCTCTGGCCCTTCCTCTCTCTCTCCCTTGCTCAGTGTGTGTCTCGGACCAACAAATTAACTTGTACGTAAGAGTGTTGTGTTTTTGTAGCTTCAGAATATTGGATTGTGATGTTTATTACAACTTCAGCGATGTCTGCTGTCATGCTGTGGACACACAGCTCCGCTCGCTAACCGGAGCTACAAACAAGATAGCATGTTAGCTATTACTCACTAATCCCTGAGTTGTCATCTGGAACATGGTGAACAATGAGGAACTGGGTGATGCCCGGCGATGGGAACCATGAGTGGTAGGCTGGAGACAACAGTCCAGACCAAGCGATGGCTGCGCGGGAGACTTCTGCTCCTCAATGTGTTTCCTGGTCCTCTCTGTCTAAGTGTACAAGTGTGTACAAGACAGTTTTCTCAGTCACTTTACTCATTTACCTCTCATGCCGAGTTCGTTTAAGCTTTAAACCAGCTGACAACACTAACACATACTAGGAACACACAGTAAAGTTAGCTACTTCTACATTTAAAAAAATGCTATTATGGCTAGCGTGCTAATCGCAGTTAGCTTTTCACTTTAACACACGTTAATAATGTGTTTTCAGTTCATCAAAGTTAGCTCCAACATTTTGTTTGCCTGAAAATGTCTTGTTCGGCGTTCAGTGGTAATTTTTTTTCCGCTAAGTACGTTTTGTTTTAAGCCTATTTCTTTGCTAGCCAAAATTAGCATCCCTGTTAATATCACAGTTCAGATGAAGATACACCTTGCTAACCAAGATAGCTAGCTAGTGCTAGCATTAGCTGATAACCTGTGTCAACCTGGGTTAGCCCGTGGAGGTGTTCAGTCAAAGCCCAATAAAAAGGTGAATTTAATCGACGTTAATCTAACGACGTTTGGTTTGTGTTTCTCCACATGTGACCCAGTTTAAGTGATCTGCGTTAGTGTAATGCACAGCCTTAATGTTAGTTAATACTTTGTAATAATTAGTTAATGTCCATCAAAACTTTGTGATAGTTCAAGTTGAGATAACGTGACGTTTACAAAATGTGTAGACAAATATTTGTCATATAAAAGATTGTTCATTTAATACTCAAACCAGTCCTCAACTGAAGCAGACATTCATGCACCTATCCTGACAGCTGATCGATATTTGTGATTAACTGTGATCCACCGCATCTTAACTCAGGTGTTTGTCTTTTATGTCATTTGAAAGGTTTCCACACTGAAAACTGAGTGATCTGTGCCAACAGAAGGAGGACCTCAAGTACAGAGCAGCCCATTTGTTTCCATTCATCTGGTTGTGGAGAAGGGAGACTGCATGGACATCCTTAGTTCTCTAATGTGCTGTGATGATGATGATGATGGTAGAAAACCTCTCACAGTTCAGCTTCCTCTGATGAAATGACAACAATGCTATATGTGTTACTTTTGTGAAGATTCATACCAGATGTGCTCTATAAAAACCATCAACAAAGTTAAAGCAAGATCTTCATAAATAACTTTATTGGACATTATAAACTACATGAATTGAAACAATTTACAACACTGGAAACATGTATAAAAGAATAATAAATGGATTAATTAAATACTGTAGTGTACAATTTACAATCAACTAACTATTTAAAATGAAAAAATAGTTGTGGATAAAGTTAAAGCTGAATTTCACTGTCATATGTAAGTTTGCTTAATAAAAAGTAGTTGAATCAACAGTGCAACAGAATTTTTAGTAACAAGTATAATCATTATTCATCATGAGTCCTAATGTGTGAGGCAGTTAATATTTATTTGCTCCAGTAACAATCTCCCTCTAAATAAGTGATGCTGTTGGAACAGCACACTGATATTAACTATAATGGCTGAGGACTATGAAATATGAACTCTAATGTTTTAAACTATTGACAGTTTGTTACAGCTACAGTGGAGTCCAAAAGTCATGTGATTGTATGTCTGACATGGGGCAGAGAGTGTAATACGACAGTGAGGGTGTAGGGAACAAGGAAGAGCACAGCTGATCAGACTGAACAATGTTATGGCCACAAGTGTTACATTAAAAAATACTATATTATCATATAAGACACTGTGTGTATGTTTGGGAAGAGAAGATCTTCATGTGTGGACACTGCAGGTGGAGGTGGTGCAGGGCCTCCATCATTGCTGCAAGAGGTTGTAGGTGTCCCCAAAGATCCAGACCTTGGCTGGATGGAAAAAAACATTATAATAGAGAGAAATCATATCAATATCATATTGTAGAGTATAGAGCAAAAGACAAAAGAAACAGCTCTCTGATTAGATGATCATAGATATCTGAAAATACATTATTCCCTCAGCTTAGTTGTAATCAACAGTCTGCTGAACCGTTTTACATGAAATAACAATAGAATAGAAACTAATACTCAGTTTGGTGTCATTGTGCAGGTGCACATGTCATGATGGTTCTCAGCTCTCAGTGATGTTCTTTATTCTGACAGAGACAGAATCATTCCAACAGATGTTTTGACTCCTGTCATCAATAATGAAATGAACTGAACAAACACGACACACACGTCCGCTGCTGTGCTCTTTAACAGCACGTCCAGACACGACAGTTCACTGTAATAACGGGATCGTTTAGTGACCGTGACTTAGCGACATTGACAACCCGCTGTCTCTGTTAACACTAAGTTCAGTAACGTCACCTTCACTTTGCAGAACTCATTTTAAAACACGTTATAACATGCTTTTCCTTGGTCTATGGTTTTAATACAAGCGGTTACACCACACAGTTAGCTTACACACAGTAACTTCAGCTAATATTACAAGCTTTCTCCTCATATATGTGATATTTACCGAATGTGGACATGTATGCAACTAGCTACTAAGATTATTTTAACACTAAGATATAATGTAACGGGGTGTGACCCACGTGCAGCACAACCAAACAGATGGATAGTTTGAAATGACGTTTATTGAAATACCAGCAGAGAGAACACACACAGGGGGGTATGAGGAGTCGAGGATGGGGTCCGGGGCTGGAGAGCCCAGGGTCCAGTGAGTGGAGCGAGGGGACTGCGCTCACACACATGGGAAAGTTCTTGGACCCGAAGGCTGCGGCTGGCTGTGCTGAGCATTAGGGAGCAGGCTGGAGATGTCATCGAGGGAGCAGGAATTGCACAGGCAGAACTCGTGGTCGGGGACAGAAGGCTAAGGTATTTACCGGGGCAGAGACGAGGCAGGATGGTCAGGGGCAAACAGAGTCGAAAACAGGAAGTCAGTCCGGGGATAATCACTGGAAAGTCAAGCATGATGCTGAGAACAATCTGGCAAGGAGCGAGTGAACCGGGAATGTATATATAATGGTCTGATTGGGGATTGACTGCAGCTGAGGGCAACAGGTGAAGACAGTGAAGCTGATTAGGAAGTGTGGCAGAGTGGAGAGTGAGAAATCAGCATAGCAGGCTGTGACATATAAAGTTTACCTCAAATTATGAATGCTAACTGTGTTAGCAGTGACTTCGTACCGCGTATCCAGGAGCCTGCTGCGGTCAGGTAGCCAGTGTAGGCAGCCGTGCATAGCAAAGACTCTCTCTACAGTTTTTTTTGTTATTACAGCCTGTTGCTGCACAAAGCTCGGGCATTTCAACTCTAACTGATGGATTACTTGTCCCTGTCAGAGCAGAGAGGAGGAGCCTCCGACTTCACGGCTTCTCCTATTGGTGCGACAATGATCCTGTCAGTCCTCACCACAGCTGCTGCTGTTACAGCATCAGAGAAAGAGAGTTTAAGAGCCCGGCCGCACATCATTAGTGGCGGCTGACATGATAGGCAGCTCGCCTCTGTATCTCCTTTGTGAACATTTGTGTGTAATTTGTGATTTGGTTTGAGATGCTGGTAGTGATTGTTGGGGACTGGGCTAGGTTTAAAATTCTGATTGTGCATCACACCCTTAGAAAAAGACTGTTGGACACATTAGGAACAGGGGTGCTGCTTCTAGTGTTTTTGGGTTGGTTAGAATCGCATAGTTAGACTCTTTGTTGGATCCTGTTCCCCTACTTCAGTTATCCTCTTGCCTTGTTTGTATTTTTGTTTACTTATTTACCCTCCTGGTTATGCAATAAATTAAATCAGTAAATTCGATTTACCAATAACACCTGGTTTTATGTTGCTTCCCTTTTCCCCTAGCTGGGTCGTTACATAAAGACTGCCAACATGCAGTGACTGAGGAGGCAGACCCATGATTGCGATATACAGATGCAAGAAACCAATATGGCAGCAGTGAACTGAAACCTGGCTCTGTGAGCAGTCCACGGTCAGTAAGTGAAATACTCTCTGACTAAAATTTTCCAGGCTGTTGTATCTTCTTTTCTTGCAGAAACCAACTGCCTGGTACTGGATGTGAGTCTCACAGGGTCGGAGGTTTAACTTTCTCAGCAAAGTGGTTCCACAAAGGGTTTATATCTTGATGCTTCATGTGAGCAGTGCAACATCTACTGGCCTGAATGCAAAATGGGCAAATACAAACATTTGTACATCACAAATTGACACATGGCTGACACTGAACTTCATGACTTTCATGTTGTGTGCCTGCTCAAAGGTGGTGATTGTTCCGGTCTTGACAAGGTACTGGTCCACACCAACCAGACCCACGATGTTACTGCATGGCACATCTTCAATGGGCTCAACGTAACGGCCCATCATCAAAATGGTTGTCAGGTTTTGCGAGGTAAGTTGAACCCAGATGCAGCCATCGCATGGGAGACGGTGCAGGCAGGTTTATTTAGCAAAATCAAGACTTGAACGTGACGTGACGTGACATGAACGTGACATGAACAGGCATGAACAGACAGAAAGACAACAGGAAAAAACAACAGTTAAACAACAGTTAAAAAACAGACGATCTGACAATGACAAAGGGGAGCACAAAGACTATATAGACAAGGGAGGCAAGGGTGATTAAACACAGGTGAAACACATTAGGGCGGGGCAGACAATTACTACACAGAAACGAGACCAAGACAAGAAGCAAAAACGCAGACACACAAGGAAACCTTATTACAAAATAAAACAGGAAGTGCAAAAATTTCAAAACAAAACTAACAAAAGGTGTCTGCCATAACAAAACCTGACAATGGTCCTCTGAATTGGCTTCAAGTAGAGGTCGTCCTTCTTTCCAGGGACAAAGTTTGGTCCCATGATGCGTACTTTCAGTCCGGTGGAGACAGATCCAGAGAACACACGGCCAAAGGCGTAGAAGCGACCCTTGTCACTGGTAGGTACCATCTTTGAGATGTACATCATCAAGGGAGCCTTGGAGTCACAGTTCTTGATACCCATGTGTCAATTTGTGATGTACAAATGTATAAGGGAAAGCATGATTGTATTTTATAATCCAAGCATAGATTTATATCCTGTCAAAGCAAATAAAAATGTCTTGTGTACATCAAATGTGTCAATATCAGTCAAGTTAAGCTCAATGTCTTTGTTTTAACTGTAAAAACTGTAAGTTGGTTTGCAATGTGGACAAAGAACATGTAGTTTTACTTTTAAATGTCAGCTTTGGTGGTTGTGCTGTAAAGGTGCAATATAAGATGTGGCCAGAACTTTAGTTTAAAATGTTCAAAAAAATGAAAACAGCGTGTGAAGCAGCCACAGCGATGATGTCATGATCAAGACCTCCATCTGTTGTATTTCAGAGTTATCTACTGAAATGCGCATGCGCACCAGCCAGCCCCGACCTGTCCTGTGCTCTAATACCATCTGATGCGGTTTGATGCCGAGCTCGCAACTTTCCTGTTAGCCTGGTGAGTAGCATCAATGTTAGCTCTTTAGCTATAAGTATAATCAGTGCAATGACTGACAAACCGTACGACAAACATTTCAGGTGGTGATATTGACATTGTCGACAGACGTTTTAGCGGTTAATAGGACTGTGTCTGTTGCTCTCGGCTGTTGTACAGCTAGTGACGTCAGTAACTTTAGGCTCATTTTGTAACTGATGACTGTAACTTGAGATTGTATGGACCCAGTAGACCGAGTGAATACACGTCGATCGGTTCACCATGTTGTAACCACTTTACATTACTGTTAGGAGATCAGCCATGATTGAAAGTGCACTAGGTCTTTACATTTCTCAGGAGATTTCAGCATCCCTCTGTCTTTATCGGGACCTGAGCCAGTACAGATGCAACACCGCCTCCACCTGTCTCACCAACGGCAGAGAGTCCAGACAGTGAGGAGGGTCTAGGTGAGTAACACGCTATCATTCACTTTGAAAAGTAAGACTTGTCTATACCACTGTGATTAAATCAGACCCACAGTGTAAACATGTTCATACTGCTGATTCTTAATAATGAATGTACCACTGCCTATATTGGTTATGTATTTTACAGTATATTTGTATTACTCAATTTGTGGTTATATAGTGTGTGTACATTGAGTTCTTATCACACCTAGTTGTTTACCCTTAATTTCCTTGCATTTACATTTAATAATATCCATACTGTATTTTGCATATTCATATCTATCCTCACAATTTATTATACACACACAACAGACCTGACATGTTTGAATATAAAGAACTTGTATGAGCTAAAGGAATTGTCCTATCACATGTCTGTATCAGGACCAGAAGTCCAGTCTAATCTTCACCAGTGATGGACCAGCACCTGCCTTTTCTTCTGCATCTGGTCTCATCAATCATCAACCACATTACATCAACACCTTGAGGTATGATCCCTGCACATGACAGATATTGTCTAAACTGTGATCTTTTGCACATCTTGCAGGAGTTTTGTCATTCTAAAACACTTTTATACATAGTGGTGTAGTATTGTTTTCATTATTTTATATATTTGAGTGTTGTAGTATTTAACTTTTTATTTCCTATGAATACGTTAATTGGATACTACACCAAGCCAAATATCTTGAAAGTGAAAACCTACCTGGCAATAAACCTTACTTCCTGAGTCTGTCTTTGTGATGATGTCATCATCCCTTGCTCATGCTGCTATAGCCTACCAAGGCCCACCCATGTGTCCTGCAGTATCCTCTTGCCTTCATAAATCTGCAAGTGTGTGACACTGAGGTTACAAGCATTTAGATCCTATTTTCACACCTGAATTTAAATTCTACTTGTAACCTCAGTGTCACACACTTGCAGGAATTTTGAGCACCAGGTTTTAGAGTTTTGTGCTTTGTATGTGTTCAGACGTTGAGGGAAGCTCTTCCTCTTCCAGTGTCTTTGTGTTGCCTCATCACTAATGTGTTTGTTTTTAGGAAGGAATCTCTTCTACAAATTCTTCACATGTATCATTTGTTCAGATTTATTCATAAAGTCTTGTTTTTATTACAGTATATGCTAAATGAGGTTAAAGTGGATGGTTGATACATCTCTTATGTTCTGAAGACACTTATGTGCCTCAAACATTTCATAGTCAAAAGAGGAGCTGTTCGACATGTCCTTATTTTTCCTTTTGTGTTTTCATAGGGACGGCAGAATCCACCTCGGGCCAGAACCACGCCTTGCCCAGCAAGAAAGGGTAAGTCATGCGCATTACTCCATCCCATACATATAGGCTCAAATTAGACTCAAAATGATTCTGAGCTTGTAAAGTGACCCTAACAAATAATTCCAATGTTTGTAGTTGTAAATCATGTAGATCATAGTCTAATGTTTAAGATGAGTTAACATGATATTCTGTTTATTACATTTAAGTTGTCGTCATATCGAATGCATCAGAAAACAACATGGATGTGATTATTAACATTTGGCTTGAATATTACAATTACAATACTTGTTTGGAAACTTGCTGTGTCTGATTTGTTGTGGAACTGATAGTGATGTCGTAATGAGAAACTACCCGGTAACAACTGTTTATCACTTCACTGACCAAAGCCCTAAAAATAGTAAACTACCAGTTAAACCACAACCATGTAATGTTTAACATAGCCTGCTTTATGCTGAGAGCTGTGTATTAGTTAGCAGATGTTTTTAAAAACAAAACTGTTGTTGGCTGTAGCTATATGTATCCAGGCTCAAATTAGGGTCAAAATGATTTAGAGCTTGTAAAGTGATGTTCACAAATAATTCCAGTGTTTGTAGTTGTAAATCAACCTTTGTAAACCTGTAAAATAAATGTGCACGAGAAATTCAAGTTTGCGTATGTGAAACAATTGAACTTGTGTCATTTGTATTCCTTGAAAGTCTGAATCAAAACTTAAATGATCAGTGTTGGGGTTTGTGGTGGCCGCATCAGTTGCTGTCCACCACCAGTGTTAGTAATTTTGTTTACTTTTTCTTTACACAAACATTTTCAAATAAATACATTATACATAGTCTTTTGTGTTCATATATTACACTTTATTTCATTAGACAGTTTTGTTTTCTAGTTTTGGGCGCAGGATTTGCCACCCATGTCTTCAACCGGAAAGACCAAAAACCTAACCGCAGCGAGAGTTTTCCAGACAGGTGAGGGAGGGGGATCTAGGTGAATAACAACCGGGACGCTATGCAATATTACGAGGCTAAGGTTTGGAAAATAAGTAAAGTAAGACTTGTCTATACCACTGCTGATTAAATCAGACCCACAGTGTAAAGCTGTTCAATAACCTGATTCTATGAATGTACCACTGCCTATATTGTTATGTATTTTACAGTATATTTGTATTACTCAATTTGTGGTTATATAGTGTGTGTCATTGGAGTTCTTATCACACCTAGTTGTTTACCCTTAATTTCCTTGCATTTACATTTAATAATATCCATACTGTATTTGTGATATTCATATCTATTCCTCACAATTTATATACAAACACACAACAGACTGACATGTTTGAGATATAAAGAACTTGTATGAGCTAAAGGAATTGTCCTATCACATGTTGATCAGGACCAGAAGTCCATCTAATCTTCACCAGTGATGGACCAGCACCTGCCTTTTCTTCTGCATCTGGTCTCATCAATCATCAACCATTTACATCAACACCTTGAGGTATGATCCCTGCACATGACAGATATTGTCTAAACTGTGATCTTTTGCACATCTTGCAGGAGTTTTGTCATTTAAAACACTTTTATATACATAGTGGTGTAGTGTTTTTCAATTATTTTAATTTAGTTTTGTAGTATTTTAACTTTTTATTTCTATGAATACGTTAATTGGATACTACACAAAGCCAAATTATCACCTACCTGGCAATAAAAACCTTATTCCTAGTTGTCTTTGTGATGATGTCATACCCTTGCTCATGCTGCTATAGCTTACCAAGCCCACCCATGTGTCCTGCAGTATCCTCTTGCCTTCATAATCTGCAAGTGTGTGACACTGAGGTTACAAGTATTTAGATCCTATTTTCACAACCTGAATTTAAATTCTACTTGTAACCTCAGTGTCACCACACTTGCAGGAATTTTGAGCACCAGGTTTTGGAGTTTGTGCTTTGTATGTGTTCAGACGTTAAGGGAAGCTTTCCCTCTTCAGTGTTCTGTGTGCTTCATCACTAATGTGTTTGTTTTTAGGAAGGAATCTCTACAAATTCTTCACATGTATCATTTGTTCAGATTTATTCATAAAGTCTTGTTTTTTATTACAGTATATGCTAATGAGGTTAAAGTGGATGGTTGATACATCTCTTATGTTCTGAAGACACTTATGTGCCTCAAACATTTCATAGTCAAAAGAGGAGCTGTTCGACATGTCCTTATTTTTCTTTTGTGTTTTCATAGGGACGGCAGAATCCACCTCGGGCCAGAACCACGCCTTGCCCAGCAAGAAGGGTAAGTCATGCGCATTACTCCATCCCATACATATAGGCTCAAATTAGACTCCAAATGATTCTGAGCTTGTAAAGTGACCCTAAAAAATAATTCCAATGTTTGTAGTTGTAAATCATGTAGATCATAGTCTAATGTTTAAGATGAGTTAACATGATATTCTGTTTATTACATTTAAGTTGTCGTCATATCGAATGCATCAGAAAACAACATGGATGTGATTATTAACATTTGGCTTGAATATTACAATTACAATACTTGTTTGAAAACTTGCTGTGTCTGATTTGTTGTGGAACTGATAGTGATTGTCGTAATGAGAAACTACCCGGTAACAACTGTTTTATCACTTCACTGACCAAAGCCCTAAAAATAGTAAACTACCAGTTAAACCACACCATGTAATGTTTAACATAGCCTGCTTTATGCTGAGAGCTGTGTATTAGTTAGCAGATGTTTTTAAAAAACAAAACTCGT
>NW_019174820.1:192230-249040 GCF_002260705.1 Seriola dumerili | reverse complement strand
GTATACAGCAATTTAGTTAAAATTCTGTTTTGTTGTGAATAATTACTTTTTCTTTGTTCTCCTCCTGAGTTCCTCTGGCAAAAGGCCGGAAGCGGGGGGAAAGGGAGCCTCTCTCATTGGACCACTCCACAGGAAAGTGGGAAGCAGCCATCTTGAAGATGGGAAAAGGGGAAGGCTGAATCACCAGAGCTTAAAGTTCTTTGTTTGATTTGTGAAATGGACTATTTTTTTGAATTTTTTTTTTTTGGTAGATAGGCTTCAGTTAACTTGTTATGTTTAGTTATTTGATAGAATTTGATAGGTTATTGTTAGTTACTGTCCCCCTTTTGGTTTTGTGTTGGACCAGTCCATGTGTATATATAACCCGGTTTCATTGCTAGAGAGGTCAGTTTTTGATTGTGTTGCTTTAGGTTGAAGCCTTAGTTTCATTATTGTTTATTTGACCTCGGTTTGGGCCCAACTTTTGTTCTTTTTCCAGTTATTTGATAATTACTTTTTGTAACTTTTTTTGGATTTTTGGTATACTTTAATTAAATATTCCTTTTTAAACCCGGTGTCCTTTGTCTAATTGTTTGGTCCGTGACAAGGTTGAACAAAGAACTGTAAAGAAGAAATGGATTTGTCAACATCTGTGTCGGTGATACAGAGAAAAAAATGTAAAATCTGGTTCAGAAGTTCCCACAGTGACACTGAAGTGACAAGGATCAAACTTTGTACTGTCAGTGTCACACACTGGGAATGTTGCTCACTGAGTTTTACAAGTTTTCTGCTCTTTATCTCTGAACACAGACGTACACAAAACCATTTCTTCTTTCCCTGTGTCTGTGTTGAACTCTCACACTGATCATTTGTTTCAGTTTTTGATTACAACTTCTTAACAAATACAAATCTCTTTGTCACAAGCACAATTGTTTTCACATGCACAAACTTGAATTTCTCATGCAGATTTATTTTCAAGGTTTACAAAGTTTGATTTACAAATATTGGAATTATTTGTAAACATCACTTTATAAGCTCAAAATCATTTGAGCCTAATTTGAACTAATTGAACCGGGGCTAGTCATTCAGACAAGGCCGCAACTGGGGCGCGAGCTAGCTAGGTGTTTTTTTCCTTTATTGGTGAATAAAAACGGAAACAAGCAGAACAGAGGGGTGGGCTAGCTTGCTAGCATTAGCAGCTAGCTTGTTGGTATTTTTCATTGATGTATTTAACGATTTCATAATATTGCTAAAATAATAAGTGGGGGGAGGGGGGCTAGCTACCATTTCCAGCTAGCGTTAGCATTTTTTTCTTTATTAGTGACAACAGACAGAAATAATTGTAAAATAATGAAATGACATTGATAACAAGTATAAAGCTAACAATGATATATAATAGCTGCAATAAATGGTAATGGATGATAATGGCATTGGTCATTGACGAATGAATTTGAAGATTTTTTAGATTACAAATAATACAATGTAACAAAGTGAGAACTTCTAAATGCACTGTATGTCTAACTGATTGATCTGTCCAACAGCCATCTCTAGTTTTCTTTCCCAACAGGGAGTTTCTCTAGGATGAAGTGTCCATTCAGCGCAGAGTAGTTTATGTTCTTACAGCTGCTTTCACACCACTGCTGTGTGTGTACTAAATTCACACACAAAATATTAACATGTGAACCCTTTCTCTGTCTCTGTCTCCTCTCTCCTCCAGGTGACAAAGAAGCTTGTTGGTGCTGCTTCTGAAACGGTTGCCTGGTGTACCAATGTTGGTGTGTTGGCTTTCCAGGATGGCGGCCGGATTGATGACGCCACATCTTAGAGGTGGACCCCGGAGGTACCTGTTGTCTCATTGAGGCACAGTGGTCCAGCTGGAGGGGAAGCACAGGAAGCTCGGCCTGACGTTGCCAAGAGTGACTCCAGAGGATCTTCTGGAGGAGGGGAGGCTCCACTGTTGGAGGAGACACATGGGGCAGAGGAGACGTCCTCCTCATCCAGGATCTCCACGTCACCCTGGAATTCTCTTACTGGATTCTCTTGCATCCAGGACATATGGAGACACAGAGGAGCCACCAGCTGCATTCAGGACCCAGCAGGTGCAGCTGTACAGAGACTGGTAGACTGACAAAGGGCGGGTCAGCCTTCCAGCTTCCACCTTCACCACTTCATCCCAGGTACATGCATGTGTCTCAGAGCTTGTGTGATAAGTATATTAGGTAATACATTCATGCAAACCTAAAATTCATTTTGATACAAAACCTTTTTCCTCAAGCCAGTGCCAAGTACTTCCAGCTCCTGGCCACACTGCCAGACAGAGCAGAGGAGGAGAGACGAGTTGTCTTCCCTCCCAGAGACCAGGAGGAGGCAGCCCAGGTGACAGTTCAAGGCAGCGACGGGAAGAACACCTCCTGTCCTGGGAAGGAGAGTCTCCAGAGGTGAGAGTCACTTCAGATATCACTGTTCCTCTAATGAATATCAGATTTATATTAACACACGCTGTCCTTCTGATTACTTTCAGCTGTCTTCTTGGACTGACCTCGGCGCCCTGCAAAACTGGGCCAGTGTTAGCCGCCTGGGTGAGCCGTTGCAACCAGCTCTGCGTCTTCACCGGTGGCCACGTGGTCCAGAGGGACCGTGGAGGACTCGCTGGTCATTCAATCTCAAGGATTATGTCGCATCAGAGAGAGTGCTGGCCGGCCCCAGGTTGATGGCTCAGACCAACATCCAGCTCTTTGAATTGAATCGAGGACTCAGTGGTAGGAGTTTGTTCATAAAGCTGTTGGTGTGTTGGAAATCTGTTCTGTGATTTATCTTTTAATGAAAGCTGGAAATCCTAAAACAGTCTGTGTTTGTCTGTGTGTTCCAGGTGCTGGCCAGAACTCTCCTTCTAGCAAAGGACTGTTGTTGGCTGTAGCTATATGTATCCAGGCTCAAATTAGGGTCAAAATGATTTAGAGCTTGTAAAGTGATGTTCACAAATAATTCCAGTGTTTGTAGTTGTAAATCAACCTTTGTAAACCTGTAAAATAAATGTGCACGAGAAATTCAAGTTTGCGTATGTGAAACAATTGAACTTGTGTCATTTGTATTCCTTGAAAGTCTGAATCAAAACTTAAATGATCAGTGTTGGGGTTTGTGGTGGCCGCATCAGTTGCTGTCCACCACCAGTGTTAGTAATTTTGTTTACTTTTTCTTTACACAAACATTTTCAAATAAATACATTATACATAGTCTTTTGTGTTCATATATTACACTTTATTTCATTAGACAGTTTTGTTTTCTAGTTTTGGTATACACAATTTAGTTAACATTCTGTTTTGTTGTGAATAATTACTTTTTCTTTGTTCTCCTCCTGAGTTCCTCTGGCAAAAGGCCGGAAGCGGGGGAAAGGGAGCCTCTTATGGACCACCCACAGGAAGTGGGAAGCAGCCATCTTGAAGATGGGAAAAGGGGAAGGCTGAATCACCAGAGCCTAAAGTTCTTTGTTTGATTTGTGAATGGACTATTTATTTTGAATTTTTTTTTTTTTGGTAGATAGGCTTCAGTTAACTTGTTATGTTTAGTTATTTGATAATGATTTGATAGGTTAATTGTTAGTTACTGTCCCCCTTTTGGGTTTGTGTTGGACCAGTCCATGTGTATATATAACCCGGTTTCATTTGCTAGAGAGGTCAGTTTTTGATTGTGTTGCTTTAGGTTGAAGCCTTAGTTTCATTATTGTTTATTTGACCTCGGCTTTTGGGCCCAACTTTTGTTCTTTTTCCAGTTATTTGATAATTACTTTTGTAACTTTTTTTGGATTTTTGGTATACTTTAATTAAATATTTTCCTTTTTACACCGGTGTCCTTTGTCTAACTGCTTGGTCCGTGACAAGGTTGAACAAAGACACTGTAAAAGAAGAAATGGATTTGTCAACATCTGTGTCGTGATACAGAGAAGAAAACTGTAAAATCTGGTCAGAAGTTCCCACAGTGACACTGAAGTGACAAGGATCAAACTTTGTACTTGTCAGTGTCACACACTGGGAATGTTGCTCACTGAGTTTTACAGTTTTCTGCTCTTTATCTCTGAACACAGACGTCCACAAAACCATTTCTTCTTTCCCTGTGTCTGTGTTGAACCTCACCACTGATCATTTGTTCAGTTTTGATTCACACAGTCTTAACAAATACAAATCTCTTTGTCACAAGCACAATTTGTTTTCACATGCACAAACTTGAATTTCTCATGCAGATTTATTTTCAAGGTTTACAAAGTTTGATTTACAAATATTGGAATTATTTGTAAACATCACTTTATAAGCTCAAAATCATTTTGAGCCTAATTTGAACTAATTTGAACCGGGGGCTAAGTCATTCAGACAAGGCCGCAACTGGGGGCGCGAGCTAGCTAGGTGTTTTTTCTCCTTTATTGGTGAATAAAACGGGAACAAGCAGAACAGAGGGGTGGGGCTAGCTTGCTAGCATTAGCAGCTAGCTTGTTGGTATTTTTCATTGATGTATTTAACGATTTCATAATATTGCTAAATAATAAGTGGGGGGGGGGGGGCTAGCTAGCATTTCCAGCTAGCGTTAGCATTTTTTTTCTTTATTAGTGACAACCAGACAGAATAATTGTAAAAATAATGATGACATTGATAACAAGTATAAAGCTAACAATGATATATAATAGCTGCAATAAATGGTAATGATGATAATGGCATTGGTCATTGACGAATGAATTTGAAGATTTTTTAGATTACAAAATAATACAATGTAACAAAGTGAGAACTTTCTAAATGCACTGTATGTCTAACTGATTGATCTGTCCAACAGCCATCTCTAGTTTTCTTTCCCAACAGGGAGTTTCTCTAGGATGAAGTGTCATTCAGGCAGAGTTTATGTTCTTACAGCTGCTTTCACACCACTGCTGTGTGTGTACTAAATTCACACACAAATATTAACATGTGAAACCTTTCTCTGTCTCTGTCTCTCTCCCTCCAGGTGACAAAGAAGCTTGTTGGTGCTGCTTCTGAAACGGTTGCCTGGGTTACCAATGTTGGTGTGTTGGCTTTCCAGGATGGCGGCCGGATTGATGACGCCACATCTTAGAGGTGGACCCCCGGAGGTACCTGTTGTCTCATTGAGGCACAGTGGTCCCAGCTGGAGGGGAAGCACAGGAAGCTCGGCCTGACTGTTGCCAAGGTGATCCAGAGGATCTTCTGGGAGGAGTGGAGGCTCCACTGTTGGAGGAGGACACATGGGGCAGAGGAGACGTCCTCCTCATCCAGGATCTCCACGTCACCCTGGAAGTCTCTTAGCTGGATTCTCTCTGCATCCAGGACATATGGAGACACAGAGGAGCCACCAGCTGCATTCAGGACCCAGCAGGTGCAGCTGTACAGAGACTGGTAGACTGACAAAGGGCGGGGTCAGCCTTCCAGCTTCCACCTTCACCACTTCATCCCAGGTACATGCATGTGTCTCAGAGCTTGTGATTAAGTATATTATGTAATATCATTTCATGCAAACCTAAAATTCATTTTTGATACAAAACCTTTTTCCTCAAGCCAGTGCCAAGTACTTCCAAGCTCCTGGCAACACCTGCCAGACAGAGCAGGAGGAAGAGCGAGTTGTCTTCCCTCCCAGAGACCAGGAGAGGCAGCCCAGGTGACAGTTCAAGGCAGCGACGGGGAAGAACACCTCCTGTCCTGGGAAGGAGAGTCTCCAGAGGTGAGAGTCACTTCAGATATCACTGTTTCCTCTAATGAATATCAGATCTATATTAACACACGCTGCTCTCTGATTATCTTTCAGCTGTCTTCTTGGACTGAACTCGGGCCCTGCAAACTGGGCCAGTGTTAGCCGCCTGGTGGAGGCCGTTTGCAACCAGCTCTGCGTCTTCACCCGGTGGCCACGTGGTCCAGAGGGACCGTGAGGACTCGCTGGTCATTCAATCTCAAGGATTATGTGGCATCAGAGAGGCAGTGCTGGCCGGCCCCAGGTTGATGGCTCAGACCAACATCCAGCTCTTTGAATTGAATCGAGGACTCAGTGGTAAGAGTTTGTCATAAAGCTGTTGGTGTGTTGGAATCTGTTCTGTGATTTATCTTTTAATGAAAGCTGGAAATCCTAAAACAGTCTGTGTTTGTCTGTGTGTTCCAGGTGCTGGCCAGACTCTCCCTTCAGCAAAGGGTCTGTCCTTGGTCCAGGTGGGACAAGGACAGACCTTTAACTTCAATGTCCTGGAGGAGCAGCCTGGGCCCTCCAGCAGGGGTCTGCCTCCTCCTCCTCCTCCTCCTCCTCCTCCAGATGATGAACAGCATGGCCCCTCATCCAGTGATGTTGGTCCTCCCCTCGCTCCGGCACCACTCCCCTCTTCTGTTCCTCCACCTCCTCTGCCTGGACTACCTGTACCCAGGACCAGAGCCTACAGGAAGAGGAAGGTGACCTGAAGCTGCTGTGGCAGAGCGGGGGCCGCTGCCTGGAGGAAAAACCCTCCGGCTGCCAACGTCATACATCTGCAGCAAGTGTGTCCAACCCAGAAGGATTGACTCTGACCTCACTCACACTGCAGGTGTGTCACACTGTGACTGTTGGTGGAAAGACTGTGGAGGAGTGGAGGGAAAACGTTTTCTATCTTCATTTCTAACTTTTAATTGACATTATTTATAATTGTTATATTTGATTAGTTGCAGTTGGAGTGGTGTTTGTGTCAGCTGATGTCTCATGATGATCTCAGTCAGTGTTCCCTCTCTTTTAGCTCTGTGTTTGGTCTCCACCAGCTCCTGAGGGAAATCTGTCTCTTTAGCTTCTTAATGCTCCACTATGTTCAGCAGCTGCTCTCGGACCGTGTGTCTGTTTGCTGCTGAGGAGGTCGTGGACAGCGGCTACGGCTGAAGAAGTTTATATATTCAAAGATGACAAAGACGGTAACTGAACTGTTCTTTTTTCTTTTCTTTTAATTATATTCTTAAACTGCATTCAGGACGGCGCAGTGCAAAGACTGGACACTGACTGTTTCCCTGGTAAAAATGTTGTAAATAGTTTCCATTGGACACAATGCTGTTACTGTATGTGAGGATTCATGTGTAATGTGTGCTTTCTTTTATTCTTGCAGCTCACATCATGTGCTGTGGTGCAGTGGATGGATGGGCATCGGTTGAGAAAACAATATATCGGTACGTGCAACTTGATCAGGAATGGTGTGCTGTGACCTTTTCTTAGCGGTTTGAGTAACCATGGCGACGTAAATGCCGATATAGACAGAAACACACAACCACCATCTCCGTGATATGAATTAACCTTCAAAATAAAAGTCTCAACATGGTAAGAGGTCATAGGTCATAAAAGTTTGATCTTAGAAGTGATCGTCTATATGGGGATGTAGTGGTATAGCTTTATAGCAGATCAACTTCTGTTAGGGCATGTACGTGTGTGTATACATGTACGTGTGTGTATACATGTCTTGCTGTGGTTGTGGGGACACATTTGTGTTGAAACCATCAGTGTGAGGTTATTGTGTTCAGTCGTCACAGCTTCAAAAGGCTTTCTGAGGGACAGCTGCAGTGACTGAGGTCAGTGTCAGGACGAGTCTCTACGACATGAATGAAACTTGAAAATTCCTGAACGCACTAAGCAGCAGCAACATTCAAAAGTTCTCCAGGAGTTTTCTAGTTGTTTATTATTCTCTGTCCTCAGTGTTCACAGATTCACTTTCTTGCCTTTTACTTCATTTCTACTGTTGTTGATGGATGACAGTAACAACATGTGAAGAGCAGAATGTGTTCAGCTCTAGCACAGTCACCACCTTCACAGCTGAAAGTATCGACCAGTTTAACATCAAACGGTGTTCAGTAGGAAACAGATGGAACTGACCCACCAGAACTGCAACCTGGAGCAAAACCAGACTCTTCATAGATGTGATGCTGTGACCTCAGAGACGGATGTGTTCACCTCACACACTCTTTAGTGTGAACTGAACACTGACAGTTCAGATTGTGAAGCAGTTGTCAGTGTAGTACAGCTCATGTTCATTAGTTTTATTCACAACTTCATCGTTGTCATTGAAAAGGTGTTTAATAAATAAACCTGTGATTAAATTGTACTGAGTGTTTCTTCATATTTACCATCTGCCTCATGATGAATCTAACAGTCACTTTGGTGAATCAGTGTTTTCATTGTTATTTAAATTGGTAAGTTCATAAGACAAATTAGAAAAGCACAAACTCTAGTATCTGTCTCTAGATCCTGTGTTGTCACTGTTGAAGGACGGACACATTTAAACATTTCTATCATGTTTGTTGTTGATTAAAGCAACATAGAAAGTCTTTGATTACAGATTCAGGAAAAACCTCAGTGTGTTGTGATTTCTATACTGTGCTGCTGCTACTGTTCAAATTCATACCAGACACGCTCCATAAAAACCATCAACAAAGCAAAGCTTCATAAGAAACTTTATTTTACATTAAAACTGCATTAATTTCAACAATTTACAATCAACTGTAACTGACAAATTAAAACTAGAATACAGTTGTGAATGAAGCTGCAGGTGAACTTCACTGTCACAACACAAGTCTGCATCATAAAGAGGTGGATAAATCTTATTTAGTAACAAGTAGAAATTATGGTAGAGATGTAAAATAATACTTCATAGCTCAGTGAGGACAGAGCAACAGTCTGACAGCTTGACTGGAAGCTGTTGCAGCCGTCCATAAGTGATGGAGGGAAGGTGCAAAAAGTCCAGGAGCCGTTATTCATCATCATCTTAGTGTTAGAAAACGTTTTACACTGTGGTTTTACAGTTTAACGTTAGCACACATGCTAACTTCAGCTACAATAACATTACAAGTTACTCCTCACATATATGATATTTGTAATTAGCCTGTAAGACTAATGTAACAGTTGTGACAGCTAACCGTGTTAGCAGCATCTTCGCACGGCTCAGCCAGGAGCCTGTTGCTGTCAGGTTGCTGATGCAGGTGGGTTTACCTGGTGTCCTCGAGGACACAGGTCAGATCCACCCCTCCCTCCTCCCCAGCTCCACCCTCTCATCCAAATATTTCTTCAAACTAATTTCTTCTGGCGCCAAAAAACCAAGATGGCGACGTCCATTAAGCCAAACTCGAGGCTTCAAAACGGCAGTTCACAAACCAATGAGTGACGTCACGGCAGTTTGCCACTTGACACAGACACACACACACAGTCACACACACACACACACACACAGACACACGGTACAGTATATAGAACACCATATGTTAGTGTTTGCGGACCGAAGATCTAGTTTATTGAACAAGGTTCCCTGAGCTGATGGAATCTGGTGGCCACAACAAATGAATTGGTCATTGTCAAGTTTGTACTGTTTTCTTTTATGGTATATTGTGTGTTGTGTGTGTGTGTGTGTGTGTGTGTGTGTGTGTGTGTGTGTGTGTGTGTGTGTGTGTGTGTGTGTGTGTGTGTATGTTGTTGTGTGATAAACCATTGTCCTGCTTTCCTCCCAGTGCATGCTGGGATACATTCCAGTACTTCAAACTTGTTTGTTTGAATTTTGAATGTTTGATGTGATGAAAGAAAGTTTTTTACATTTCATCCAGAATCACAAAGTTTGAATGTAGAAGTCACATAAATGTAAAACTAATAAAATTCACCCTGAAATTACAGAGAAGATCTTTAAATTGTTCGTATGGACATTAACCTTTAAAATAACAAGCTACATTTTTAATTACAGATAATAACTGTCATTTTACACAGATTTGTATGTAATTTAAGAAAGCTGAAAAAATACAGTATAAATAATACAGTAATTTGTCTTTGCAAAAATGGGAAATAAATGTAACTCATTATTATTGGCATAATGCTTAAAATACAAGTTTGGCTGTTAATTCACATCATTTCTGTCATTTTACAGACTTTTGTTGTTATTTTCCATAAAATTAGGATTTTTTTTTACAGTGTAGATGCAGGTGTGAGTTCAGACGTCACAGCATCTTTCTTTTGTTAGTTGTGATTGAGCAGCTGCTGTTGGCTGAAGTTTCTGTGTTTAAAGCTTAAGTCTTTGTTGTTGTTTGACAGGTGTTTCAGCTTTTTGTGTCATTTACTGATGTTTCAGCTCCAACTCCTTTTCCTCAAATTAAACATTTCCTATGTAATTTCAGAGACAGATGCAGAAAGTGAAATCTCCAGGTTTCCAAACAGAAACAGCAGCTCCATATTTTCATAATGTTTACAGCTCCTACAACACGCCCTCTTCTTCTTCTGTTATTGTTTATAAATCTGAGTCTTCACCTGCACCGCCAAACAGAGAAGAAGAAGGGTGGGGGTGGGGGTGGGGGCTGTGTTTGTTTCTATGTTTGTAAAATTTGTCTCTCCCACTCATTTCCTTCTTCTTCTTCTTCTCTTATTCGGGAATGCAGGATGTGGTTTTCATTACAACAAGGGGTTTCATTACAACTACACACAGATACAGACACACAGAACTGACTCAAACAAACACCTTTACACACTGGAAGTTAACTGACACACACACGTATTCACAAAGACGTGTGCAAATGTAGACAGCGCAAACACATGCATTCAAACACTGAAAAGAACCTACACACACACACTCACACTCTCACACACACACACACACACACACACACACACACTCCACATATACTAGTGTGTATTTAATGTGTATTCTGTATTATGCAAATGTGCAGCACAGACTGAACATTGGCACAAAAGCAACCAAACCAAACTGAGCACATACACAAACACACAGACACACACACACACACACACATACAGACACACACACACGGACACACACGCACACACACACACACACACACACACACACGCACACACACACACACACACAGACACACACACACACACACACACACACACACATATGAGGAGGAAGATGGAAAAGAAGAAAATGGAAATGAGAGAGCTGCTGAATGATTGAACTGCAGCTGAACTGGGATGAATCTCTGCAGGTTTATTTTTATCATCATGTCGATGACATTTGTTTATTGTCATTATTTCCTGTTAATACTTTTAACGCCTTGAACTCACTCGAACCTACAATTTCATACCTGACATGAGACAGCCTCTGTTCTCCAACCTGCTGTTGAAGATGAATAATAACAAAAATATAATCTCGACTCAGGTGTAAATATTCCGCTTCTCTGCTCGATGCCTATAAAAAATGCTAACAGGCTACAGGTTAGCTCATGACGTCGTGTTGCTGTGGTTTGATATGAGGTGTACAAGGAAATCAACATGAATGAAGATTGAAGCTGCAACATTCCTTCTAGATTGTAGCATCTGTTAATGCTAATGTTAATGCTAATGTTGGCTATGTAGCGATAGCAAAAACGGACATATAGCTCCTTTAAAGTAACATTAAAGTAAACAAATCCTTTTTTTCATATATAATAGTCAACATTAATGTGTCATTGGAATAGTTAATATTGGTTGATACATTAATAAAATTGTCACTTTGTGGGATTTTGGATTGTCCTTTAAAGAGGCTGTTTGTAAGTTTTCTCTGCAGCTGAACCTGGTTTCTGATCAGGAGCAGGTGGAAGTGATGGTCACATGACAAGAGCTTCAGCCATCGTTGTGTTTATAATAAAACAGGTTATAATACATCCTCTGAGCAGCTACATCCTCAGGACAGACTGGAGGCTACAGTGAGTCACTATCAGGGGATAGCTAGTTAGCATGCTAGCTTCAGTAGAAGAACGGACGTGACAGAGACAAGAGTTAACATTGGTGGTCCTTTCCACCTCTGGAGACAGATGTTGGTGAGTAAAGGACTGAAGTTAGACTGGGTTGGTAAGTTAACAGCTGCTAATGCTAATGGTAGTTGTAGCAAAGGTACAACTTACAAATAGCTCCTTTAATACAAGTTAAAGTGATGGACTTTAATGATGCAAATATCATTATTTTACTGTTAATCAACAGGATCTTGTACATGGTTAAAAGGTAAATATCTCAGGATTTGTGGTTTCTGTGGTGTAAGGGCTTTAAAACTGTTTCTAAGACATAACCTGAATCAATAATATATTTCAATATGTTGTATTATTCATCTTTCTGCTCAGTGGTGATGAGTAACAGGATCAATCCATCTATCTATCTATCTATCGATCTATCGATCTATCTATCTATCTATCTATCTATCTATCTATCTATCTATCGATCTATCGATCTATCGATCTATCTATCTATCTATCTATCTATCGATCTATCTATCTATCTATCTATCTATCGATCTATCTATCTATCTATCTATCTATCTATCTAATAAAACAAAATAGTTTCTTTTTTAGGGTTTAATCTCTTTTCGTTTTTTTGCTGTGAAATAAAACCTGAGTCTGTTTCTGTTGTGCTGAAAAGTTCACAAGAAATTCCTTTTTTCAAAACCAAAAGTTCCAAGTAAAAGTGAATTTTAGGCCATCTGGGAAATGTTCTGTATCTTTGTGTGTGTGTGTGTGTGTGTGTGTGTGTGTGTGTGTGTGTGTGTGTGTGTGTGTGTGTCCTTGGCCGTCCCTCCCCAGGGCAAACTGCCAGTCACACCTCCAGCCAGGAATCAGTGTGGGCTGACTCTCTCTTTCACACACACACACACACACACACACACACACACACACACACACACACACACACACACACACACACACTTAAAACATACAAAAGACTGAAAGAGAGATTTTCCCAGATGAGGCTCATTCCTGTCACCTTTCCAGAGAAACCCTCCCTCTGTGTGTGTATGTGTGTGTGTGTGTATGTGTGTGTGTGTGTGTGTGTGTGTGCGTGTGTGTGTGTACTCCCAGGATACGGGTGTTGTTCTGCGCCCACACACTGAGACATTTCACAGCTGTGGTCAACAGTTTCTGGCGAAGAGTGTGTGAAGCAAACGTCCACTGTGAACCAAAGTCTTTGTCTGATGACATCACTGACTCCTCCCCCTCCTGGAAACAGTCATGTGACTCCGTCCAACTCAAAACAAACAATAGATCTAAATGTAGCTTCTGATGATGTGGAGCTGTTGTTATTTAACCTCTTCATCATCATTATCGTCACCTCAGTCTAAACTGTTTTTATTTTACAGTGGATCTCAGATGAATCAATAAGTATTTTATTGATTCCAGCTGATCGTTAACTGAAGGTGCAGCTGAAGAAATCAAGAACATGGCGAACAGGTGAGAAACAGCTGAGCTTCACATCACTACAGCAAACAGTGTTAGGTTGTAAATACAGATCCATCAGTGCTCTTTATGAGCCCCGCCTTTATGGGCCCCCCTGCAGGTGCACCTGCACCTGTTGGAGGCGGAGCTTCTTGTAACTTCTGAAATGAGAAATCTGATGGGTCATCAGAAGTTGTTATTGTGTACCACTCACTTCATTGACTCTTAGTTTTTGTGACTAACACACCTGAAACAAGATGAACAAACACGTCTGAAATCAGAATTTAATGATTTAATCTTTAACATTTTATCTTTATTATAATTCTTTTATGTAACATTCATGTGAGAAATAATTCAGATGTCACACACTGTAAATGTAGAGGAGTCAGTAAAGTACCAGGAGTAAATGTCCTTTAACCGTCGCTCAAAGGCACACCAGCAGTAACGAGGCAACAATGTCTGTGAGACAGGAAGTCGTGTGTTGAACACTGAGTACGGTCAAACTGTCAACATCAGTGTGTGACCAGCACCCCCTGCTGTCCACCCATGAAACTGCAGCTGTTTGATTTCAAATCTCCAGCTCCACGTGGTGACTCGTTATTTTTACTGATCTATTCATAACATTAGATCCATTCACTGAATGACATCAGACACATTACCACAGTTCTGACCAGTCTACCCGTCCCTGCTGCTGAGAAGCCCCGCCCACTGTAGCATGAAGCTGCCCCACCTGACGAACAGCTCCACAGCAGTCTGATGGTTCCAGACTCACAGCTTCAGAAATTTTATATTCTTGTCCTGTTCACACACAGGTACAACGTGACTTGATTTACTCCGTCCAAAAATTCACATTTCCTCAGGTGAACTCACATCACAGGAGAATTAAAACAGGAAGCACCTGAACGCAATGCTTCTGAAAACTGATGTCAGCTTTTAGATTGTTAATACATTATGTATCATTCAGAGCAGATCAACGGGTAAAAATAGCAGTTTTGTCAATTTAAAATTAAATCTGTTTTTTCCTTTATTTTATTGTTATTTATTTTCCTGCTTTGGGACTACGAGGCCGGTGTGCAGTTATTTTAAATATTTCACAAATGTAACATTCAGAAACTCATGAACAGAGAGAATTCAGTTAATTCTAGTTTTATTAAATATCTCAGAGCTAAAGAATCAGACAGTGTGTTTACATGTGTTTGTTTGTGCACGTATCATGGAGCCTCTTCATGTGTGTTCACAGTTCAAGTCCTGTCGTCAAGTGTGGACCTCGTGTAGTCTCTCGACCACAGCAGACGCCACCTTCCTGTACGCCTCCGCCTGCAGACAGACAGACAGACAGACAGACAGACAGACAGACAGACAGACAGACAGACAGACAGACAGACAGACACACACACACACACACACACACACACACACACACACACAGAAATCGTTTCCCATGTATTTGAAAAGCACTTGATATAAAAAGTTTATAATTCTTATCATATTATAGAATAGAACAGAATAGAACAGAACAGAATAGAACGGAACATAATAGAATAGAACAGAATAGAACATAATAGAATAGAACAGAATAGAGACCTCTGGGCTGTCTGGAGAGGAGACGACCACTGGCCGTCCTCTGTCTGACATCTCTCTGATGTTCAGGTGAAGAGGAACGTCACCTGGAGGACACAGAGATTATTGAAGATCATTAAAGATCAGAGTCACTTTGTTTGTTGACATTTTTGCACAAGCAGGAAAATCAGCTGCAGAGTACGTAAGACATCTCAAGTCTGGTTCTGGTTCTGTTTCTGGTCCTGGTTCTGGTCCTGGTTCTGGTAATGCTCCTACCTAAGAAGTTGACTCCCAGAGTGTCAGCGAGCTGTCGGGCCCCGTCAGAGCCAAAAATGTGAGTCTGGTGGTGACAGTTGGGACACTGGAAGACGCTCATGTTCTGGACCAGACCGAGAACCTGAGGAAAAAACCCAACAGTCTCATCCCATCAGTAAGTAATCAATAAATGATATTAACACTCTATACTAACACACACACACACACACACACACACACACACACACACAAAGATTACCGGCACATGGACTTTTTTGAACATCTCGGCTCCTCGGCGAGCGTCCAGCAGAGCGATGTCCTGCGGCGTCGACACAATCACGGCACCTCCACCACAAAACAGAGATCACATGACTTTGACATTAACCTGAGAACGACTTGTGATTCACTTTTCTCCTACAGCCCCACGACCCACGCTGGGAACACTCACACACACAGGACCAGTGCAAAGATCTGGATCTGTGTGTGTGTGTGTGTGTGTGTGTGTGTGTGTGTGTACTCCCAGGATACGAGTGTTGTTCTGCGCCCACACACTGAGAAGTTTCACAGCTGTGGTCAACAGTTTCTGGCGAAGAGTGTGTGAAGCAAACGTCCGCTGTGATTAATGATTTAATCTTTAACATTATATCTTTATTATAATTTTTTTATGTAACATTCATGTGAGAAATAATTCAGATGTCACACACTGTAAATGTAGAGGAGTCAGTAAAGTACCAGGAGTAAATGTCCTTTAACCGTCGCTCAAAGGCACACCAGCAGTAACGAGGCAACAATGTCTGTGAGACAGGAAGTCGTGTGTTAAATACAGATCCATCAGTGCTCTTTATGAGCCCCGCCTTTATGGGCCCCCCTGCAGGTGCACCTGCACTTGTTGGAGGCGGAGCTTCTTGTAACTTCTGAAATGAGTGTACCATGCAAATAAGTGCACTCACAAGTACAGCTGTGGTGTGTGTTGTCGTGACTGACCTGCTACCGGGATGTTCTGGGTGATTGACAGCTGGACGTCTCCTGTCCCAGGAGGCATGTCGACTACCAGGTAGTCCAACGAGCCCCAGTCCACCTACACACACACACACACACACACACACACACACACACACACACACACACACACACACACTGTTCGTCTCTACTCTAAGTTGAATTAGTTCAGCTTCACCTGAGCTGGACAGAGAAACACTCTGACCTGTCTGAGCAGCTTCTCTATCGCTGACATCACCATCAGCCCCCGCCACACGATCGGAGCCACATCCTCCACCAGGAAACCCATCGACATGCTGAGAGAAGAGGAGGAGGGTTTAAAGGTCAGAGGTCATGGAAAGGGAAAGATTAGTCTGAACAAGAACAGGAAGAGTGAGGAAGGAGGTGGACAGAAACAGTCGCTCACCAAGGAATCCCGTAGTTGGTAAGTGGGATCATCAGGTTGTCTGGAGACAGGCGAGAGTTCAGGTCAGCTGCATGTCACACCTTCATTAAATCTATCAACAACAAAATCAACGACTTCTCTGGAAACAGACATTAACAATGATCAGAGACGTTCATGAAGACGAACGTGAACTACGTGGCATACTGTCACTGAGCTCCGGGTTTCCCTTCAGGTTCATCAGTTTGGGGATCGACGGGCCGTAGACATCGGCGTCCAACAGACCGACTGACTTAGACTGAGAGACACAGAGAGACAAGAGTCGGCCATGTTTAACAAAGCTCTACGTCCTTTTTGTCCAACAGACAAGAAGTGGACAGCCTGTATCTGACAATTAGAGAAGCTATAACAGATATAGATACTATATAAGGTACAATAATTGTTATTATTATTTGAAGTTATTTCTGCTTCCCTGCTTGTTGAAGTCCTTCTGTTTTCCCAGTAAATATTATACACAGTGGCTCCTACTTATAATCCTTTGATTTCTTTTTCAATACTAAGTACGGCCCATCAATGACATGTGTCTTTTTATTCTATTTTATTGTATTGATGGCACCTCAGCTTTTCTGAATTGACTGATATTCTTTTTAATGTGTTTTTTTAATGTTAATCAAATGTTTTTATTCACCAGATGTAAAACACTTTGAACAGTCTTTCATATCATGTGTATTACTGATTTACATATACTGTGGTTTTGTCTTGTTTTTAGGTCACTTGACTCGTGTGTTTTGTTATTGGATCACTGTTTTTCTGATGTACCTTGGAGTTATACTAAAATCAAAAACACATGACTATAATTATGAATTAAAGAAACATATGATGAGAGAGAAGAGTCCTTACTGGATTGTTGGCCATTAATCCAAGAGCCAAATTCACTGCAGAGACAGACAGACAGATATGAATCATCTGTGACACCAGAGACATGGCTGAGCTTCAGCGCTGCACACAGTCACAGTTCATTCTGACAATCCTTCAAACACACGACATTTACCACAACATTCAAGGGGAAAACCTGAGAGAATCGTGAAGCTTTGGAAGAACAAAGATACTGAAAAGTTTGTGCTGTACCTGCAGTGGTGGACTTGCCCACTCCACCTTTTCCTGAAGCCACCACGATGACCTGTTTGACCCCTGTGATGGGCTTCTGCTTGGGAAGACCTCGGGCCATCTGCTGCTTCTGCCTCTCCTGTAACGCCTTACTGTCCACCGACCTCTGCAACACAACAACAACAACTAAATAAACAACATAAAGATAGAAAACAGTGACGTCTGCATGGTAAACCTGGATACTTTCAAATCCTAATTCAGTCTAACTGCTCTTACTTTATCATCTATTATGGAAATAAGGCCTTCTCTGCGTCAAATTAAAGAAAAAAAAAAACACTGAAACTCTTATATCCACACGGAGATTACTACTACTACTGTCGGTGCTGTTACACAATGTTGGTTTTTAAATATAATGATAATAATAATAATAATACATCATTTAGACCCCATTAGTCTAATGTACATGATGAGTTATTGGCTGGTATCAGTCTTTGCCCCGCAATCTATATAGATATGTGACTCTAATACTACAGTCAAGTACAGAAGAATGCAAACACACTTACGGTTTTATCGTTCAAAATAATATTCTTGGCATTCAAAAAAAAAAAAAAAAACCTCAAACACGTAGATACTACATTAACTGTGTGGAGTGGAGAACTAAATATTATCAAACAAGATAAAATACAAAATGTTTACAATCAAATATATTATAAATATGAATTATATGTTAAATATAACGATGTTTACAGTTATCGCTTTTACTTTGAATACAAATCTTACTTCCGGTCTTGTTCTTGGTTGACGCGAACATGAAGCTGTTAGCTAGTTTAGCTGTGTTGTGCTCAGAGAAACAGACGGTAATCTTACCTGGCAGCGCGTGAACTGCAAACAACACGCAGGCGCGTGTCCCATCTCTGTCCCTGTTCGTAAAACTGAAGGTTTATTCACGGATAGTCTCAGGAAATGGGAAACTCTGCTGTAAGTGGACTGAGCCATGTTTGGCTGTTCAGATGCTGCTTAGACCGACAGATTGCTGCGCATCAAATTTGCGCAAATTACGCATGAGTGTGGTGGGCGGGAATAATCCTCTCTGTAAGGGAATTAATAGAGAGTAACACATTTATACGCAGCCTGTGGCCATTTGTTCTCCTTCAAAACAATAATCACAGAGACAGCGCCTATTTCTTTCCAATAATGTCTAAATTCAAGTCAAAATTATTACTTTAAATGAAAACAACTACATTTTTTTTTATTTTTAAGTAAAATTATAAAATACAGTCAAAATTCTTACTTTTTAAGTGAAAATTATGAAATACAAAGTCTTTTTTTTTACTTTTATGCAAAATTAGAAAACACAAAGTGATTTGTTTTAACTTTTTTAGTAAAATTCATATGATACAAAATAAAACTTTGTAGTCTTTAAGCCAAAACTATGAGATACAAAGTCACATTCTTACTTTTTAAGCAAAATTATAAGATAAAAGATTAAGATTTTCAATTATTTCAGTTTTGGAGTATTGATTGGAAACGTAGTTTTATTACGTAACTATAATATGCGGAAATAATGCGCAGCCTTGAGCTTTTTTAAGTAATCTTAGATGATATTATTCCGGAATTGTGTTGCATGAGATGTCTTGTGGTTTTCCTTTCAGTCACATTCATAGCAGTCTTGTTGTGGTGTGCTTAAGCTAACCCTCTGAGACTGTGTCTGTTGTTCAGATCACTGGTTAATAAAGAGGACACAGGTAAACCCGGCCGTGATGACAGAGGGAGGCCGCGGCCCGGCCGCTCGGACGGTTCTTCAGCAGTGTCTGCGGGCCACACTGCAGGTGAGACCGGCTGATGGAGACACAGAGGCTCAGTTTGTCCAGGTGAGAACAGGTGTTATCTGATACTCTAAACCTTACAATGTGTGCATCAGCTGTACGTGAAGTGTTGACGTGATGAAGAGGATAATGATGAAGATTACTGAATGCTATAAAAAGAAAAATGCTGCATTTAACTCATCATTTTTTAAAATTATTTTCATATAATATGTGATGGTTTTAATTTTCTGTTGCTGCCCAGTTTGAAGCATTTTGTAACTTGAGTTTTGAAAAGTGATTTACAGATAAATCACTGTGGTTGAGAGGAGAGAGAAAGGAACAGCTGTATGTACTGTTGTATTCAGTGTTGTAGGTCAATGCACTTCAGTGGACAAACTACAGTAGATTAAAAACAATTAAGAAATCCACAGAATTGAAATCATTCAAAGAAAAACTCCTCAAAATCTGGATAAATCTTCAAAAATAGACCTGCAGTTTTAAATACTGGTTCAATGTCACTGGCTGTTTTTAGCTGATCTCAGGTTGAGATTCAGATAACTGATTATTGATTTATTTCTCAGTTCACAGTGTCACTCTGTTCAAACTAAAGGAAAGTCAAAGGACTGAGATTCAAGAGATCGAAAACTGATGAAAGATAACTGAGTCATCATCATTTACAGAATATAACATGAAATGGTCAAAACTGGACCTTTAACAAATGATTATTTCTGTTTTTGATGAAGATGGTATTTGTAATCGTTTGGTTATTATCTGTGAAATGACCGAGGTGACGTCTTTAAATGTTTCTTTCTGTCTGACAAACAGAAACATTCAGCTTCCATTGATGTAGTTTTTAGCTCTCTGAATAACTTCAAGTGATTTATTGATTATCAGTTGTTTTAATTGTTGAATGTCTGTTGATCAAGTAGTTGTTTCGGCCCTAATAAAATCATAATGCAGATATTCTCTGTGGACAAAACAATCAGTCTGGGTCAGTGGTAGTTACAGGTTTAAACATGGAGGCACGCTGACTGCTGATTGGTCCACAACATTAGTGACAGTGACGTTTTTTCTCAGATCGACAGAGGAATGGTGATCTACATCTGTTTCTTCAAAGGAGCCACAGATGACATCCTCCCTAAGATGGGTCAGTGACCTCTGTAACCTTTAACCTTTGACCTACACGTTTAAACTCCACCCAGCTCTGCACTCACTGTAAACCCATTACAAATGAAATCATCTTCCATCCAGTGTCCACTCTGTTGAACCTGCGGCTGTGTGAATCTGACTCGGGGAAGACGGTGTCGGTGCGGGAGCTTCCTGGCAGCCTGCTGATCGTCCCTCAGGCCACGTTGGGCGGGAAGGCCAAGGGTAGGGCCATGCAGTACCACAACAACATCAGCAAAGAGGACGGCCTGCGGCTCTATGGCGCCTTCGTTGCTTTGTGTGAGAAGGAGCTGATGGCTGCTTCTTCAGCCGGCAGCGAAGTGACGGTCAAACATGGGACATATGGAAACAGACAAGTGCTCAACCTGGACACCAATGGACCATACACACATCAGATGGAGTTCTGAAGCGCTGCGACAGCTGAAACTGAAACTGCTGTTTTCCTCAGACTGATATATTGATGTTTGATTGATATATTTTTGATTAAAAACTAATTACACAGATTTTGACTGTATCATTGTTTCTGTGCGACATTACGGTGGCCCTGAAGCTCAAACACTGCAGCTGAAAACAAATTCAGAAAATATCTTCATCAGTTTGACACGAGCTGCAGGTACTGGGGTTCACCTGATAGAGCGTGTAGCATGAAGGTGTAATACCAACTGCAGCGCCGTGGGTTTGAGTCTGACCCTAGGCCCTTGATCCTTGGCCCTGTAAACATTCAGGGCTTATCCCCAACTTAAAACTATATTCAGGGTAATTTATCTTATTCACAGCAGCTTCATGCAGCATTTACTGTATGGAGACATTTGTACTTCATCTGGAGAAAATGAGAGTTTCCAAGGAAAAACAAAATGATCCTGAGACGGCATCATGTTTTGAATCTAATTGTTCTCTGTCCCTGTCACTCTGAAACTACAACACAACAAATAAAAAAACCTCACCACCGATCATTGGTTCAGTTTTGATAAACACACTCTATCTATCTCTACTATCTTTTTTTGACAAATACAAATCTCTTCACCATAAGCAAATTCTTTTCACATAAATTCACAAACTTGAATTTCTGAAGCAGATTTATTTGGCCAGTTTACAGAAGTTGGTTTACAACTTTTAAACTTTGGAATTATCTGTAAACATTATTTTACAAGCTTAAAATCCCTTTGACCCTAACTGGAGCCCATACAGGTGTCGCTCAGGTATAGATGGAGTGTCAGATAGCTAGCCTGCAGTTGCTGGCTGGGCACATGGCCCTCTGGGGGCTAACCGCCTCCCACCCACTGGATATTTTCTATAATGTTGTATATGGAGAAGTGCTTGTTGTAGTTCCCTTTCTGCCACCCACCAAAAGAAAAATTATAAACAGTAAATGAGTGAATAAATGAGAAGTCATAATGATAAAGCTCATCCTGCTGAACAGCCTGTGTCAAATATATATAAATGAACTTTACCCTTTAAATTATTTAGTTCATATTGTGCATATAACACACTCCTTACTCTTACACCTGTAACAGAGGAGTTGGCCTTTGTTGCGCTTTATTTACACACTTTATTCCAATTAAACAAGTTCAGGCGCGCAAGACGACGTCATCAAACTGCGACTCGAATCACAGTGAAGACGTAATCTTTGTGAGACACTTTGTTGACACCATGTCGGCGGTGGATTTCAGAGGTAGCTAAATCAGTCTATTATTGTTTGTTAGAAAGTTGTTTCCGGTTCTTTCTTTTTTTTGCTGTAATGATATGAACAAGTCAAACATTAGCGTGTTATATTTAAATCCCTGAGCTAAAGCTGCTGTTTAAATTCAGTGTTGGCAGCTATTTGTTAGTGTTGACCTAGAAGCTAACGTTAGCCACGATTAGCATAGCCTCCGCTTTGATTAAACGTCCCACTCAGTTAAAGCTGTGTTCAGTGACAGGACCGTTACTGATACTGACGAACTATTAAACCTGATGGTCAGTAATCATTTATACTGTGGCAACACTAATGTAACAGTAGAACATTTTATTTTTACTCTGTCAAAAGCTACATACACTTAACACACTTCATCAGCACACATGAAAATATTCACTAATATTAAAAAAGTAAAAAGACAGTTAATCGAAACAGGTTGATTAAATGGTCATTTTTAAAAACGTAACTCTGATTGTGTGTGACATTAGTGCGTGGTGTAGTTAGTGTAAATTTACTAAAACTGATCAGTGCGTTTGATTATGTTACACTTGTGGTTCACAGACAACCTTCTGGGGATTTCCTGGGTGGACAGTGGCTGGGTGCCTATTCTCAATCCTGGAAATGTGCTGGACTATTTCTCTGAGAGGAGTAATCCCTTCTACGACCGCACCTGTAATAATGAGGTGGTGAAGATGCAGCGGCTCACTCTGGAACATCTGAAGTAAGTCCATCCTGCACACTTTGATTTGGTGTTACTTTACAGTAGGGGGGTGATCTGTGTGTACTGTATGAATTGTCAGGAAATAGCTTCTGTTACAGAAAATATAATAAATAATAACATATAAAACATAGATACTGTACATTAATTCATTTTCAGTACACAGCTGTAAAGTTGTTGTATTAAGTGACAGTTGTGAAACTAAAATCAAAAATCATTGATTCTCTCCCACTTCCAGTCAGATGGTGGGAGTGGAGTACATTCTTCTTCATGCTCAGGAGCCAATTCTTTATATAATCCGTAAACAACAGAGGCAGTCAGCAACACAAGGTGAGCAGCGCAGCCTCTGATTATGTACAGCATATCACTGACAACTGTTCTATGTATTTCATTTCTGTGTCAGAGTTAGATTTGTGAGTCTAAACTCAATACTGGCAATAAAATAAAAAAGTGTGTACATGCACACAGTTTTGGATTTTGGACTCTTTGAATATCTAATTTCCACTTCTGCTTCTCCAGTGATTCCTTTGGCTGACTACTACATCATCGCAGGAGTGGTGTATCAGGCCCCAGACCTGGGAACAGTGATCAGCTCCAGAGCGGTGAGGATTTATAATATGATCCTGTTTATTACAAAGGCTGAAGATGGAGGATGTTGGTGTGTGGGATTGAAAAGGTTTTTACTGTGGGTGACATGAGTCACATCTGTTTTAGCTTTCTGCCGTCCATGGAATCCAGTCAGCGTTCGATGAGGCCATGTCGTATTGCCGCTACCACCCATCCAAAGGATACTGGTGGCACTTCAAGGACCAGGAGGAGAGAGGTTAGGTTTTGGTAATTCATTCAGTTAGTTAGTGCTTTTATTAGTAACAAGATCACAGACATTAACAAGAACTAATGGAGTAAAAGGAGTACAAGCTATGATGCTCTAATGACACTTCACAATGTTTCAGTGTTTTACTTTGGCAATAACGGATTTAAAAAATCTTTCATTACAGAAAAAGCCAAGCCTAAGACAAAGAAGAAAGAGGAACCAAGTTCACTGTTTCAGAGGCACCGTGTGGACACACTCCTTCTGGACCTCAGGTCAAAGTTCCCGCCAACGTTTTACCAGGTACAGTTACACCACCTCAAAACAGCTGTTAATGTTAAACCACTTCGGTCCATTCATTTCAGTTTCGCTGAAATAAGAATTACTTCATGATAATGTGACGCGATCCAAGTAATAATATTCTGTTTTCTGCCATTTCAGCCAAAGCCTGGTGAGAAGCCTATTCCAGGTATGATTACGTCATGCTCAGAAGTTCCGTGATCAATGTGTGTGACATCAGCAGCTTAACACTGTAACAGATGTCAATAAGAGTCATCGCCTACTATTGATCTGATCCTGTCAGAAAACAACTCGCTCACGTTTGTCCAGATATTCAACAAACAAACAAACAAACAAACACAAAAACAGAAATTCAATCTGACATGAACAAAGATCACAGCATGAAACTAAATAAAGTCTACTACTATAAATAACATAAAACAAAGAGAAAGAAAGGAACTGGATAAAAACCCTCCAGGTTAGAGTCACTTAGTCTCCACAGCGGTCCTGATACTCTGGTTTGTCTGTGGTTTTATTATGTGCTTGTTGTGTGAATGTTAACACTCTGCCATGGGTCAACATACCATGGGCTGTGCTACTGGAATATTGGCTTAACTTTACAAGTGTGATTTAATACAAATATGACATCTAAAATGTAACGTGTTCCCCTTTTCCACCAAAATGATCAGGTAGAAGCAGGTTTTTTAAACGCGGGTAAACCTGCTAATAGAAGCTGATTGACTCCTTTTCCTCTGCCAGTTGAGTTTGTCTTTCAGTTCGGACTGAAGACACACACAACTGCATGAGTGCTGTCATCACCTGCACTTACAGAGCACACACACAAACGCAGGTGTGTTACAGCGCCTGTGCTGTAACACACCGGGTTTTGTGTTTACATCAATGCTGATCGGAGCCGTAGACGATAAAAACCTGTGTCTACTGAAGAGTCACATGACCTGGGTGTGATTGCTGATTGTACCCTTTTCCATGATGTCAGCAAGTCTTAGCGGGTTTTTTGACCAGTGGAAAAGGTTCTGTAGTATTCAGGTTTTATTGTAGATGGAGTGAAGATCACATGTTCCTCTTTTGCAGTGGAGGTGAAAAAGGAGCCTGAACCTCCCACAGAGGCGGTAAAACAAGAGGAGAGAGAACCAGCTACCAAGTCCTCCGCCCCAGCTCCACCCAGCAAACCTCCACCTGAGAAGAGAGCCAGGCTACAGTGACAGCAGCACTTCTCACACTCTGTGAAATGTCCGACAGCACCGAGAGGAAAACAGTTCAAGACTGCGAGTGTGTCTGCTCCTGGACCTGAAGCTGGTCTCTGCTGGTTCGCTCAGTTCACAGGATGCTAAGAATGAAAGGTGTGGCTTCAGAGCCATCACCACTTTCTCACTGTGACCTCATTCTGTACACTTGTAGGTTTGGCGTTGTGGACATTTCAGGCAACTGTTCTGCAAACAGGGGTTTTTATGATCAGCTGACATCAGTGTCGGTGTCAGCTTACTGTTGACATAATCATGATGGTTTTTTGTGACTTCAGAGGACAGTTTAACTCGCAGTCTGCTTCTCAGGGGGATGTGTCATAATGCATCATCACCAAGCTTCCTGACACATTGTTCTCTTTAATTACTGTCACTCATCTGTTTTTGAAAGAAAAACTCTGCTCTCTTGTTTTTGTATTAAACTGTCTCAGATATCATGTCCTGGTGTGTTTTATTGGATGACAGTTCGAAGTCTCAATGTATTTTCCTGCATCATTTACATCATTTATTGTCATTCTAACCAAGAAATTATGGCTCAAAGCATTTACTGGATTTTACATTTCATAGCTTTGTCATTACAATTATGCTCAAACCAAAATGTATGAACCACATCGTATTCATTGATCCACGGGCTGTTGATGGGGAGAGTCAGTCAGCTGTCATGTTGATAAGCCCTCTGCCCTCTTTGTAAATGACTACACCAATCAAACATGGTTTTTGTCCACAGTGGAAAGTAACTTTACACATCAACTGTGATGAAGTACAACCCTAATCTTAATACTTCTACTTCACTTTTTACTCCACTACACACGTCTGACAGCTGCAGTCACTGCTTTATCTACAGACGTCTCATGTGACTAGTTTCTAAAGATTCATCCAGTGGCTCCTCATAGAAGCAGCTTCTGTTTGATTCAGATGGTGATGTTGATGTTTGCAGTTTCACCAAATCATGAAGTCCCCTCTAAACTTCTCAGATGGATTCATTTAAATATTTGTCTGACATGTCACAACTAAAACAGAGATTAGAGAAAAAAGTTGTTTTTGAATCCTTCCTACATCATTAATAATCTCCAAACATGTCTGGTTACCCACTGGATTAAACTAATAATCTGAATATAAACATACAGTAGGTAAAACTAGCTCCACCTCAGCCAGTATTAACAGTCTAATAATGATGTGTGTGATCGTATATCAGCCACAGATTCATTTTTATTCCTCCGCCCGGCGACAGTCAGAGACGGAGGCATTTTGTTTTCAGTTTGTCTTTCTGTCTCATTCTTGTGGACAAGATATTTTTGAAATGCCTCGACAGAACTAATTAAAATTTGGCATAAAAATTCACTAGGACTCAAGGATAGACTGATTAAATTTGGGGAGGTCAAAGGTTAAAGGTCAAGGTAACATAGACCACAGAAAACACTTTCACACAATTTCACACAAACGGTTGATTGAATGATTTTTGACTTTGGATAAACAGGGATGTGACCTGAATTTAGTCTGAGTGGCTGAGGCAGACAACCAGGAGGAGGTGACTCTAGTTCTACTGAAGAGCACTTTAACTTTTACTCCACAGGGATTTTACATGGTTGTTTTGGTGCTTCAGTGAACAGTATTAATGATTTCAGTCGTATTTAATGGTCTTAACGAAGCAGCAAATTAAATTTAAATGGGAAGGTTTCGTCAGCAGGTGTCGCCATTTGGTCATATTTGATCCTTTTCCCTGATAATAAATGTAATTTTTTGTGTGTTTTCTCTCTGTCATCACTGTTGACTCGTTCTCAGGTCAAACATGCTCAGTCACTCAGGAAATAATTTCCATTGTCATGAAGGCGGGAACAATAAAGTGGGTTAGTGATGTGTATTTTTAGCGCAGACAGTAGCATCCATGGCTACCAGCTACCTCGCCGCCGAAGCCACGAAGAAGAAGTTTCTCGCAGGGCGTGGTGGGATAGGAGTCTCCTCGGTGGAGGACTGAACAGTGCCCCAGCTGGCTGGCTAGCTGCAGAGAAGATGGCTGCAGAGGGGATTTTCAGGCCAGTGTCTGAACACAGTCTGCCGTTTGTCATGTTCGGCGGCCACTAGCCAGCGTGTCCCCGCGGTTCTTCCGTGGATCGGTTCCGCTCGGATCCGTCGGAGGGGATAAATCAACATGGGGTCGCAGACTCTTCAGATCCTGAGGCAGGGGGTCTGGGCTTCAATCACAGGCGGATGGTACTACGACCCCGATCAGAATACATTCGTCAACGCTTTACATCTGTACATCTGGCTCTTTCTGCTGTGTTTCCCCTTCACTCTTTACATGGTGAGCGCTGCTGCTGCTGCTGCTGTTGTTGTTGTTTTTTACCGCCTTTTTATCTCGGTGTTTTTGTCGTTAACTGTTACCAACAACGTAAGTTACCGAAGTGTCCGTTAGGTTAGCTGCCACTGGCTCCTAACGGTCGGTCTCGGTCTATTATCTGGAGCAGTGACAATGTAACGGCTATTTAAAGTAACGGGACAGCTTCACTGCTCTCAACATGTTCCACAGAATCTCCGAACGACCGTGTTTATCAACGGATAACCCTCATTCAGGCGAACTAATGTACAGATAACCCTTAACGCCCCCCCCCTCTAAGTGAACCATCCACCAACTAGATGGGACCATGAAGCTCTTTTGTTTAAATTCAGTGTTTATCACAGCGTCTCAGTTCAGGATATGAACAATGGACCACACAGAACCGGGCTGTAATCAGTTAACCCCCCCCCCCCGGTATCTGGTTGTTTTCCTCCTGTCGGTTGTGATTTGCAGTATCACCAGTTTTCAGAAGCTCCCAGCTGTGACTGAGCTCAGCTAACGAGGAGGTAGCAGCAGTCTGGTAATGGAGATGTCCAACAAACAGACTCACTGACTGTTTGTTTGTTTGTTTGTTTGTTTGTTACAAGGGTCTTTGTTTGTTTTCTTTAGGCTTGTTTACTTTTACTTTGACATGTAAACTGTCCAGAAAAGGGGCTTGACACGTCACTGACTGGTGTCACACGATCCAACACCTTATCAAACTGTCTGATCAGGGTCAAACGTCAGTGAATCATATCACCAGAGTTTCTCAGACACTCTCAGTGAATGTCCTGTCAGGAAATAGCTTACTTCTATAATGAGAAGCTGATGTTTCATATGGGTTTGTGGTTTCCGTTCTATTCTGGAAATATGTTGGTCAGGTCTGTGGTGTATGTTGAGCCACAGGTTAGAGTGGTGCTGCTGTTTGGGGGGGGGGGGATTTACACTGATACAGAAAAGCTGAAATCTGAAAATATATGGTTATTTTTTATTAATTGGTTATAACAATAGTTGCATAACTGATCGCTTATTTGATATGTTGGTTGTCACTCATTATGACTGAATGTCCTATACATTATTAATCTATCTACCTGTTGTCTTATAGATAGATAATTTATTTATCCCCTGGGGGAAATTTTGAATAAAAACATTGAAAAAAATAAACATTTCAAAATGAATTTCTCATTCTTTTTTAAGCCTATTTTATTGTCATTTTCAAGAGGAACAAAATAATCATTATAAGTTCAACTTTGGATAATAAACAAATAATTATGATAGTATGACATTACATTATCTCTCCTTGATACATTAGGAAAGGAAAATAAACATAAGATACAGCATGAAGGAAAGGGGTAGAGAAACAGTGATTGTAGCACCATAAAGCCACCAACCTGTTGACTGTAATATATAAGATAAGTATAAGATATCCAGTGTAAGTTCATTTCTGCTTCTTCTCTAACCCCAGGCTCTGCCGCCAACCATGGTGATAGTGGGAATCTACTGTGGTGTGATTGCTGCCATGTTCCTGCTGCTGAAGACGGTGAATTACCGCCTCCACCTCGCCCTGGATGAGGGGGAGGTGGTGGAGGACCAGGCCAAGGAGAGTCAAGGCACCAGAGGTGGCACTGAGGGGGCTAATGATGGAGGTGTCACTCGTCTGGAGGACAGCAACGGCCCGGGGTAAGGTCCCGTCTCACACAGCCTGATGGGGGATTTAAAGACACTCCCTGAGTGTGATGGAGCTGCTCTGTAGAGGCTGTGGAGGAGCAAGGTGTCGCAGGAAGAGGAGGAGCGAGGTGTAGAGGCTGTGGAGGAGCAAGGTGTCGCAGGAAGAGGAGGAGCGAGGTGTAGAGGCTGTGGAGGAGGGAGGTGTAGCAGGAAGAGGAGGAGCGAGGTGTAGAGGCTGTGGAGGAGGGAGGTGTAGCAGGAAGAGGACGTCATGCTTTCTGATCAGCGATCACATGGAGCTGCTGGTGGAGGGACTCATTGAAAAGTGATGTAGTCTGGAGATGTCAGTCAGAGCTGAGGTCAAAGGTCATCTGGTTGTGACGTGTGGAAACACACAGGTTGCTACAGGGAGAATGAATGAATCGCTTTAAAGCCTCCAGATAGGCCACGCCCCTCTGTAAGAAGCATCTAATGAAACATACATTTACCTCAGGTTAAACATCAGGTATTTACTTGTTAAAGAACTCGGGCCTGACCATCCTTAAAACACTTGCTGGTGTTACCTGCTGTGTTACCTGTACACCTGTGATTTACTGTAGCTGTAGTGTTAAACCCTTGGCAGGAGTGTGTAGCGTGTCGCCCACGTGCTTGCTCACAGAAACATCACGATCACCACTACTGGTCAGAAACTCCTCTGAGTGCCTTTATTTTCCTACACTCTGTACCCACAATGCTGTTGGGTTTTCTTCATCATCACTGTATCACAGCAGCTGGATGTGCTTCTCTGCTGCTACAGAGCTGGTGAGTCTTTATGTAGACACATGAACATGAAGTCAGAAGAAGTTTATTTCTATGGGACAGTGCAAATGACTCAACGGTGACATTTAACAGTATCAGTGTGAATGTGTTGGGGTTTCTCAGCAGATAATTTACACCTGTAAGAATCAAATATTAAATGTTAATATCCCAATTGGACAAAACAGATCTTTTGGTTTCTGGATTTTCTTGAAACCTTGATTAATATTCAATATGCAATCCATTTATTATAAAAGACAAGTTTGTTGACAAGTATGTGCTAATTAATGCCTTAATTAGGCTAATTAATGGCCTCATTAGTATAAGGGTTATGTGCAGTATGTTGGAAAAGTGATTTACATGGATAATGTCTTTAGTTACCATGAAATGACTGTAACACACAACAAAGCACAAACAGCTGTCAATGCCAGCTCATGTGTTGTTCATGGAGAGTTTGAACTCTCGTTGAGAGGAAACAAACAGCAGAGAGCTGAAGCCTTTTACTGCCGTGACTCATATTCACATTCCAGAGGGATTCTTCTCAGGACGCTGAGAGAGGGGAAAGACCACAGGAGCAGTCGCAGCTTTGCCCACACATCTGGAGTTACATTCCAGGTTGTTTGAGTTTACAGTAGAGCAGACAAGCTGAGCTAAAGTGATGAAGGTGTTTTTGTTTTTTGTCTCATTTTCCCCTCGCTGCTCCTTTTTCCAGACTCTGTTCATCCATGTTGTCGTTCATTCCTCGGAGTGTTTGTGTTGTGGTTTGGCTCGATATGGAACTTTTTGGCATATGGAAATGATTTATAGACAATCCCTGGCAATTGATTTGTTTCGACATACCAACTGGTTAAACAAGCACGTCCGGGCTAAATATAGGCTCGGAGAAAATCTACAAGGATGCTTCATCTGTTTCTGCTCCTTCAGCTCAGTTTCAGAACCCTGAAGGAGATGAAATAGAGTCCTGACACTGAGTCACTTTAACTGAGTAAAGCAGATAATGACACGTGACTGAGAGCACCAACAGCCTGGTAACACATGTGTGTATGTGTATGTGTACAGGGACCCTGGGGGGGGCATTGAGATGGCAGACTTCATCCGGCAGGAGACTCCTCCAGTGGACTGCAGTTCCAGGAACTCCTATATTGGGATGGAGTCGAACCAGCAGGTAAGCAGAGCACTGGTCTGCTGCATACTGCATACCGCACTGGGCCCAATATAACATGACCCTGATTAGAAGACCCCCCCCCCCAGACACATATACATAAATATAAGTAGGTCAAACTAAAAATAACATTATTTAAAATAAAACACAGCAAACAGGCCAAACTATCATCATACCAGTGTTTCTAACTCCAGTCAGCAGAACCAGAACCTACCAGTTCTTTAGTGTGTTAACTGAAGATAAACAGAGATAAACAGAGGGGGGGTGAGACTGTTGACATTTATTTCATGCCATAATCATAACAGAATCTAATGTTCATCTGTCCATGTCCTGTTTACTGTCCACCAGCACAGCTCCTCTGAAGGACGTCCTTTAAGAATTCAAAGGCTCTGTGGATTTTCCCTGTAAACAAACCAAAGTCATGATTTACATTCAGTTCCTCACCTGATGAACTGTTTCCACCTGAGGGCTCACAGATCAGAGACCTGTCTCTTTCTTAACTGTCAGAGCCCAGTGTGGTTCACTCTTCTTCTTCTTTGTCTCTGTTGGTGCACAGCTGCATTTCTTGGAGCATTACTGCCTCCTGTGATATCTTTAATATAGCGCCGAAACAATCAGCCAATTAGGGATTAGTTGCTCAACAGAAGACTAATTGGCATCAGTGTAAATGATTGATTAATTATCAAGTCATTTATCAAAAGGATGGTTTTAAAAACTCCTCAGTGTCTGTGATTCAGGGCTGTATAGATAAACATACTACATACATACTACAAATTAATGTGTTTGCTTTTGACAGAAGTTGTTTCTACATTTCACCTGTGAACTGTGTTTAATCTTCCCACAAACTAGCTTCATGTCCTGCGTTCTGACAGCTGTTAAACCGCCTCCCACTTCAGTGTCGTGTGCTCTGAGTTCACTGTAACACCTCTGATGTTATTATCATGTTATAACATGGACACAAGTAGCTGAGAAACCTGAGGATTACATGTCCACTTCCAAAATGATTTGACTTGTCTAACTGTTGGACTAGAGGAAGGAGCTGTGTGATGATCCTCCTGTCAGCAGATTCCTCCTGTAATATTCAAAGTTATTCTGCTGTTGTGATTCTGTGAGATATATTTAACCCCTCAATCCCCACGGGAGCTGCTTCTTTGTACTGAGTGTCCTTGAGTTGCTGATCAGCAGCTGTGAATGAGAGGGAGGGAAGCCAAAACTTTTTCTCTGTGACGACAGTGAAGAGGCACCAGCTGTTTGTCATAACACTTCTTCTTGATGTTGTGTATTTTAATGATCACACACCTTGTCAGTTTGATTTATGAACGTTATGCTCCAGAAATCAGGTTTTGATATTAGACCAAGTTTAATCACTTTTCTTTTTATTCAACTTTCAGGTTGTGTCCACCCATGGAAGACCAACAGTTGCCAAAGGTAACCATGACTACCCACTGCCTGTCACATTAACTAAAATCATGTGCCATATCTGTAGCTCCATACATTTCAGAGTGAAAAGAACCATCACAGGCACATTAAACGTCTTCTCTGTGATGCATTCTCTATTTCTGGACTCACCACATCTCTGCCCATGATCGCCCCAGCTGCTCAGGAGATGTAGTCTGACTCAGCATTACCATGACCTCAGCAGTCACACTGAGACGAGGCAGCTTCAGACAGGCACTGCTGAGTGTGGAAAAAACGCACTGTGAGATGAAGCATGGGAGTCATTCTCCACCAACTCCTGTTGGAAGACGCAGAAAAAGACAATAAATGAAGTGTGGCTTTGTTTTAGTTCATTGTAGTGAAAGTGTCGTCTGAATAATTCAGTCTGTCCAATGCCATTCTGATTAGCTGATGACAGGAAGTGGTTTGAAATGGGACGAGGGGCTCTGCTGGGCTTTAGCTTTTTAATCTTCTTCCTGTGGCGGATTCCCTCCACTCAGACTGTCCACCAAAGACAGGAAGTCTGAGCCGACCGCTCTGACAGCAGAGAGGAACCTGGAGGGTTTCCATCAGAGCGTCTGTTGAGAGCAGCTCACAGCTCCGTTCTGGTGGATCCATGTCTCAGGAGTGGTGTTTCTTGAAGATGGCAGGAGTGTCTGTGTCTTTGTCCCCTGTAGACGACAGCCGTGTGTGTCCAGGGATGGACCTTGGAAATGGATTAATAATTGATTGAACGTGTCGTCTCTTAATTGCTTCCTGTCTTTGCAGGAGACGTGGGGAAGACCTCAGACGACATCAGTTTGACTCTGGTTGAGAGCTGCAGTCATGACCACGGTAAAGATGCATGACATTCACGTAGAAGCAAAAAGCCTCAGTGTGAGAGACTGTGCTGCCCTCACTGTTTCATCTCCTGCTGTCCATGTAGATCTGCTGTCAGACGCCAAGATGTACTGCCTTGTTCCCAACGACTCCTTCGCCTCCCTGCAGCCGTCCACCTCCTTGTGTCCTTCAGAGCTGTCCCGGGAGCCTGCTGATCTCTGTACCTCTGCTGCTTATCACTTCAGCCTGTCTCACTCCTCCTGTGACACAGAGGGGACCTCTCACGCCTCCATGCAATCTCAGACCTTTAGGAAGGAGCTGCGTTCTCGCGGCCTGCCTCGGACCTCCAGCTCAGCGGGTTCTGCTTTCCCTGACCCGTGTCTACCAGACTTTGCTCTGTACCCACCGCCCAGAAGAGGCGGCCTCGACCCCGTGTGTGAGCTGGAGACTGCCAGACCACACAGGCCGGGGGTGTGTGACAGGGAGGGGGCCGAGCGGCTGTACCAGCAGGACCCAGCTGTGCCATCCACCTCTGGAATAGAGTGTTACAGACACAAGGAACAGCGCAGAGTCGCTCGCTCCGCCTCCAGAGAGGCAGGAGAAGGTAGCTCAGGACTCTACCAGGTGGAGGTGGGTGGTGCTGGGAAAAGCTCTGGTGGAGGAGGAAAGTCCCAGGGAGGGGAGCGCAGTGCTGACAGCCTGAGGAGCCTGAGTACTCGCAGTAGTGGCTCCACTGAGAGCTACTGCAGCGGGACAGACCGGGACACCAACAGCACGGTGAGCAGCTTCCACAGCGAGCAGACCAGCTCCACACATGTGGAGAGCCTGCTGTCGCTGTCAGGGGACGAACGTGTTCGGAACAGGGGCGACGCCACGCCTGCTCCTGCAGACGGCAGGACTACGAGCCTCGGCAGCGTCAGCTCTCGAGGTCTCGGCAACCTTCCCTCCAGGGAGGCCAATAAAAACCCTCACGCCAATGAGCTGACCGCTAAACGAGCTGCTGACTCTCCGTCCTCTGCAACCCAAGAACTGCTTGAAGAGCCTGGGATCAGGACCAGCGCTGACGGCTCCACAGATGTACCCGCCACGGAGCAGGAGCAGGGCAAAGTCGACGCTCAACCACAGTCAGCCAACATTGTTCAGAGAACTTCCTCCCTGTCAACCGGGCGCAGTGGACGAAGGCGGACGGGCAAGAAAAGGGCGAGCAGCTTTGACGCCAGCCGTCACCGGGACTACATGTCTCTACGCGGCACGGCCAAGCCTTGTAGTGCTGTGTTCACTGGGGGAGGGGGGGAGGACTCCAGTGATCAGAGTGAACTAAGCTGTGCCTCCAGTCTCCACTCCACCCACCACTTGAGCACAGACAGCTCATCTAGCACCACCTCTCGCTCCTGCCACTCACCAGAGGGCCGCTACCGGGCCCTGAAGGCCAAGCACACTGCAGCCCCCCCCTCCTCCTCCACAGTAAAAGCTGTGGCAGGATCTGAGGCAGGAGTTCGATCCGGAGGGAGGCGCCGCAACTCCCGCCGCACCCCCAGCACAGGCAGTGCCAAAACACATGCAAGAGTGTTGAGTTTGGACAGTGGTACGGCCGCCTGCCTTAACGACCCCGGCCGGCTTGGAGCTCCGGCCGGGCCTCGGCCCCTCACCACCTCCAAGTCGGACCTGGAAGCCAAAGAAGGGGAAGTCCTAGATGCGGCGTCCCTGCTGGGTCGGGCCTCCCAGCTGGAGTCGGTGACCCGCTCCAGAAACAGTCTGCCCAACCAGGCGGCCTTCACCGAGCCTCAGGACGCCACTGCTGCTTCGCTGCGGGGTGCGTACCACACACAGCGCTCACACACTGAACATAGCCTGTCCCCTCGTAAAGCTACTGTCAATTATCCACAACACTGTGTTACACTGATATGGTCCCTGACAGAAACAGGCTCCGTCATGAGGCTGGGTTTAATATTTATTGATTATTTTATATTTAAGCAATAACTGAAGGATTGTGTGTGTGTGTGTGTGTGTGTGTGTGTGTGTGTGTGTGTGTGTGTGTGTGTGTGTGTGTGTGTGTGTGTGTGTGGTGCTGACCCAGGCCTAGTGTTCCCTGTGTAGCTCACTGTTAGCATCAGCATGATGGCACAGTGTGTGCTTTGTGCTGAGCTTAGACAAACAGCAGCTCTCTTATTAGTGTCACACACTCTGAGTCTAATAGACATCCCCTCCCCCACAGTCTCAGACTTACAGGCTGATTTAATTTTCACCAGGTTCTTGTTCTTTGGCTTCTGTGTGTTGGGACCATGCTTTATGATGCTGGTTCTCAGTGTGTCTTTATGGAGTGAACCATTCCTGGAATATACATTAGAGGCAGATGTGTGGACATGTCAGCTGTTGTCCACTAACATCTCATGATTAGTCATTTCTTCTCTTGGATCCCTGCTCTCTTTGTTGATTTTATTTATTCATGTTTTTATGAACTCCAGTCTGAGCTACGTCACACTGACATTAACATCTAGCACAGATGACGCTGTTGGTGAAAATGTTTCTTGACTTGAAGTTGTTGGTGGGAATGTTAGTTGGAAATGTTTGTTGTGCTGAAGAGTTCATCAGCACATTCCTTCTCATACAAAATACAACTGATACGTTCACCCTTGTCTAATTTAGGGTTTAAGGGTTTGTCACTTCAGTCTCACAGCTAGCTAATGCTAGCTAAATGTAGCTAGAGTTACCTAGCTTTAGCTACAGCCTTCTGTTAAACCACAGGTTTAATGGCAAGAATGAAATGAGACGTAAACACACGGCGTCTCTCTGTTTGTGACAGTGATGTTATTATGATGAATGCTAACACGTGGTGTGACAGAGAGAGTCTGCCTCAGTTACAGAGGAGATAGTGACAGGTATATTTACATGGTGTCTCTCATCTTCATCAGTCTGAAGCTGAAGCGGCAGTTTGTCATTGTTGTTGCTTTGTTTTTGAAATGTAGCTGAACCCCAGTTTAACATGTGGAAACATCACGGCCCAGTGGTGTCCACATACAGCTCCAAACACAGGAACCATCCAGTCTGACTGGCCAATCATGTCTCTCACCATAACAGCCCCGGGGAGCGAGGAGACGGTCGTATTTCGGCGTGAGCGTAGCACGTTTCGTCGGCAGGCAGTGCGGCGGCGACACAACGCAGGGAGTAACCCCACCCCACCCACCTCTCTCATTGGATCTCCTCTCAGGTACGGCGTGCATGGAGCAGGGAGTCATGTCTGTCGTTGTGTTGCCTGGTATGAGCATGTTACCAGGAGCAACATCAGCGTCTTCTGCTGTGCATGACATCATCTATCAGTGGACGGGTGTCTCCACTCTGCATGTGATGTCTTTGGTCCTCCCTCTCTGGAGACCTCCCTCTGTTCATCCTGTTATCAAACATCTAATCTCTTAAATTCCACATTTGATGGTGGATCACAGAACGGAGTCCTCACAAACCGACTGATCCACGTCGCGTCTCCTCTCAGAGCTGAGCGTGGTTTGTTCAGTAGCAGACGTCCCGCTGTCTCTCATGACTGAGCGACCTTACTAAGGAGAGAGATGAAGATGATATTGATCTTTTTAAAAATCAAAGTCCACACAGGCGCTGACTGTTTTAGTAGTTTTGAACTGACAGTCTCTCGCTGCTCAACACTGGAACTCACAGGAAAAGATACTTATAGATTTCCACTAGTTTTTCTTTTAACAAACATTTTCACATTATAATGATGATGGACCTTTTCTCCAGTCAGTCTAATGTTGTATAAAGCCTCATTACACCAGTTCTGTGTGATATGAAACTGGGCGTGTCTCCAACTCCCTCACTTTACGGCCCTGTTCAGACCTGGTATTAAGCTCAGGTGATCTTATCACCAGCTGTAAGTTCAGGTGTGAACACACCGGAGACACACCGAGGATTACTTTGATATCCAATCACTCAGACCATACTGACAACACACCCTTCTGTCTGATTGGCAAAAAACCACAACACATACCTGTTTATTTGCTTATTAGGCAGTGAGTGAGATCTGACCACAAGTGGTCACATGAGATACATTTTAAATCCAGGTGTGAACTGACAAACTCAGAGCTGATCACTGATTGGATCACTGAAGACACATGTTAATAGCAGGTCTGAACAGGTCCAAAGTCAGCTCTAAGTTTAAGAACCAAAGTCCTCCTGACACAGAGCTGTGTTTGAACCTTTGTTGACCTGACAGGAGTTTTACAGACACCATGCTAGAACTGTGTGTGTCCCTCCCTTCCATCTTAAAACCCACAGTCTCACTGTAAATAACATACAGCTCACTGTTGATGTCCTACTGGTCTTATGCTGTGGATGTGCGTCTGTCGAACTCATAGGTTCCAGTAGCTCTTCACCTCCAGCCAAGGTTCTGTGTTTCACAATCACATTTCTAAATGCTGAGCCTTGAAAATGTTGATCGAGGAAAGCGAAGGTGCAGCGTGCCAGGGGTCAATAAAGTTTCAAAATGCAAAGTCGTTCCCTCTTGCACCGATCTCTCCACCCTGTCCCTTCACTCCTCATACTTTTTGACCTTCTCAGTGGCACTGGATGCCTTTTGCTTCGTCACGTAGTTTTCAGTGTTATGACTTCTTAAAACAAACTCCATACAATATTTATGAAGAGGAGTGGATCTTTGTAACTGTAGCCCTCTGAATTCATCAGTGACTCTCACTCTGCTAGATTTTCCTTTGAACACGTTCTGATCAAAACTATGGAGACTCACTTTATATTTGCTTCATAGCTTTTTGAAGTGTTTCTTAAACAAAGACGTCCTTTACCCTCTAAGGTCTAAGGTACTCATATATGACAGTGTTTTCTTCGTGAGGCTCCTTTCTGACTCTTTACACTGAACTTACACATCATTTGGCCCAAATGCTGAAAAACTGAAGCCCAGTTTTTTAAATTCTTCAAATCTCTTGTGAAAACAAACCTTTACTGATGTGACTGAATTGTTTTGATGCTTGAAATGGTTCATTCGTGTCTCAGGTTTGTAAAAAATAGTGCAGTATGTGAGTAAAATAGTAATTAGATATATAAAAATGCCAAAAATATTTTGTTTAACACCATAGAGTTGGAGTGTTTAACCAGATTTTAGAGGCTTTCTAACTCTAGCCACGTAAGATCTTGCAAGATTACAAAACGGAAAGTGGAGTGTCTGCACATTCTAACATGTAAACCACATTTCTACGCTGTGTCATCACAAAGATATTAATATAAACATCCGTCGACCTCAGAGGGTTAACATTTCACCTTCAGGCTCTCCTCCATGTCTGGTGCCGTCATGGAGGTCTCACTCTGCAGTGCGGAAACTACATGACAAACAAAGTGATAGAAATGGTGATGATGTGTTGTAGGTACATTTTAGTCTCTAGCCTCCACTGCAGGTCACTACGTGTGCAGTTCATGTGTGAGTGACAAGATTCTCAGAAATGAGACATGAAGTCTAAAATTAAAGAGTTCAGGAATTACAATGAGAGGACACTAAAGTCATTCCAGGCATTTTTGCTGCTGACCTCCACTGTGACATGACGTCACCTGAAATCCCTCTACTGTGAAAACACCTGTCTCATCCCCCTCCCCTGTGATGATGATGTATATAAGCAGTATCCCCCCCTCTCATATCCTCCCCTTCTCCCTTCTCCCCCAACAGTCTTCAGGAGGCTCTCAGCCAGGCCTCCCAGCCTTCTACTTCCCAGGTGAAAAGTCAGCCATCCAGAACCCCGTCCCAGGTGACAGTGCTGAGCGCGAGCGCCTCCCTGCTGGCCAGGAATGGAAGCACACACCTGGAGGGTTCTCAGGACAAGGCCTCAACCGTGGGCGCCACCAGCTTACAGGACGACTTCGGTAGGGAGCGCACTGAGAGCGGAGGTGTTAAGATGGAGGAGTTTCTCATGGAGGAGTATGTGGCAGGAGATCATGTGTCTCATCACATGACTGTTCATGGTTGTTCTGGTTTGATAGACTTTTGTTAGAAAGTTGCTGCAGTGGCTTTGATGGTTTGGAATTGCTCGAGCACCATTATCCTTTTACCTGAGTCTGTAGCCAACACCTGACCTCACCTGGACGGAGATGTTACCTTTGGTCACGGCGCTCACACCAGAGTCACTGTTGACACATGAACATGTTCAGCTGATGTCTCTAGGGCGTGACTGTGAAAACATACAGGTGACGTCTGGATCATTACTCATAATCTGAGCTGATCAGATTGTTGTTGTGAGACTGTCTGAGTGTTCCTGTGATTGTAATCACAGTGTTAATGATTCTGATTCCTGGACAGCGACTCCAATGTCCATGTGATTAGAGAAGCATCTTAAGAGAATATTTTCCTGTAGTTCTGTGAAGATTTCCTCGTAGGAGATGAATTTCACAGTGGGTCATGCCTTATCAAATATCCTTAAATAAAACAAAGTGCTCTCCCGAATTCCTGAACGTCTGTTTTTGTTGCACAAACCTCCCTAGCAACCAAAATAAGGGAATAAACCTTCAATTCTTGATCTGACAAACAAGAGGAATATCTGAGAGACGCATTGGACACGTTTCCTGTCCGTTTCTTCTTGCCATATTTGTTACATCACACTGGGCAATGTTTTTGGGTCATAGTTGGCTAAGCAGCTTACCTTCTCTGTGTATTTCTACATCAAGTAACAGTTAGTTAGTTAGTTAGAGTTTGACCTTTTTTCTCTGATTTTCCATCATGTATTCAAAACACAAACAACATAAGGAGTTTGGCTTGCAATCAAGGTTACATTAACCTGAACAGGAATGTGTTGCCATAGCAACGTCTTTATATCCTCCTCAACTGTCAGGAGTGATGGAGAGTTTTAGGAATTTTAGAAATGTATTAATATATTTCTCTGTCTCTCTCTTTCTCTCTCTCTCTCTCTCTTTCTCTCTCTCTGTCTCTCTCATTCTCTCTGTCTCTCTCTCTTTCTCTCTCTCTCTCTCTCTCTCTCTCTCTCTCTCTCTCTCTGTCTCTCTCTCTGTCTCTCTCTCTCTGTCTCTCTCTCTCTGTCTCTCTCTCTTTCCCTGTCTATCCCTCTCTCTCTGTCTCTCTCTGTGACACTGAAATTTTTCTCTTGCTTTAGTTGTGGAGCTTCATTTATGGCGGCCCTGAAGACACACACATCTTCATCAGTTTGAGTTTGTTAAGTTGCAGTGCGTTGAGCTTCAGGGCCACCGTACTCATTGCTACAACCTTCATATCATCATATCATGTTATCATCATACTGCATCAGGATAAAGTGGAATAAATCTGCACAGAACCAACAGAAATACTTTTCTTTTGGGGGGGGGCACATTCATTCAATAATCCCACTAGCTCAGGTGAACACAGAGTAAAAGGTAGACAGGAGTGACTCTGCTTCTCTCTCTTGTTTTGTAGGAAAGCTCACTCCCTCCTTATACGAGGCCGGTGGATGTGACATGTCGCTGGTCAATTTTGAACCTGCAACCAGACGAGCCTCCAACAACGTGTGGTGAGTGTCGAAGTGATCGTTCATCTCATTTTACTGCCACCTTAAACTGACAGATCAAAACCATTTATCAGTGATGTGTCCTTAGGTTTTAAATGTGGTCTATAAACAAATTGACTTAAATTGAAAAGGTGCATTAAATGTCTTCATCTGCTTTGATTGTCTTTTGTCCAGTTCTTGATCTTTTTCTGGAGCCAGTTCTCCACTGGCTCCACTGGTGTGTGACATGGCTTTTTACAGACTAACCATACAGTACAAAAGCAAAGGAAAGAGCCTATTGGCTGTTTATTTTGAGGTCACCAGGAAATGAATCATGATTTAATACAGTAAGTGCAGCAGATGCTTTTCTCTCATCAGTGTTCTCATTTTGTCGAATGCCCTGCAGGGACACCGACTCCCACCTCTCCAGTTCTACCTCAGTTCGCTTCTATCCTCATGACCTGGTGAGTACCCGACCAGTGTGTGTGTGTGTGTGTGTGTGTGTGTGTGTGTGTGTGTGTGTGTGTGTGTGTGTGTGTGTGTGTGTGTGATTTGGATACAGAGACAAAGAAACACATTGTCTCTTCTATTCTGCATATTTCTGCACAGTGATTTTATTTGGTCAGTTTGAAGAGTCGTCTCGTGTTGGCTCTTCCTCTCGTCTCTGTTCTCGATGCCTCAGACAAAGAGCAAATCATATTTCACCGATTTTAAAATCACTCCAGTGGCCACCAATTTGCTCCTGACCTAATTTTGAAATGTATTGGATTTAAAACCCTTTATAGCCATGCACATATGTCCGTATCGGATAAAATGGTTAAAATGAACGAGAAAGATGTCTTTGATCATCTGGTTCTGGCTTAACCAAGACAATGCAGATGGGGGGGGGGGCGGCGGAGGGGGGGGGGTCTCAGTGTAGCAGCTAAAATCAAATCTCATTTAAAGGAAACATTTTATGCTTATATTTTTGTTTGTGTCACTCTAACTGCGCCAACTGTTTTTGTATCGCTCTGTTTTTGTTCCTCTGCACCAGCAACCATCAGAGCGGCAGCCATTTTGTTTTCAGGTTGTCTGTACGTCTCATTCTCGTGGACACAATAGCTCAAAAACGCCTTGACGGAACTTCTTCAAATTTGGCACAAACATTCACTAGGACTCAAGAATGAACTGATCAAGGACAGGGTGATCTCTTACATCACAGTTTTGGCAATGTGAACACAATATCTCTGTAACGCCTTGAAGGAACTTCTTCAAATTTGGTCCAAACGTTGACTTGGACCCAAGGAAAAACCTGATTCGATTTTGGTGGCTAAAGGTCAAAGGTCAGGTCAGACCTCAGAAAACACACAGATGGTTAATATTTTCTGTGACTCTGGATTAACAGGGATGTAACCTGAAACTAGTCTGAGTGGAGGAGGTGGTTCCAGTTCTGTCCCTGGTTCAACATTAATGTGTTATCATGTGTGATGAGTGACATTGGTCAGACTGCAGTATGAATAAGTTTGACTGACTGTGAGACAGATCTCCCTCCCACAGATCCGTCTGAACCGTCTGCTGACGATGGACCCAGAGCTGCTGGAGCAGCAGGACGGAGACCTGAGCCCAGAGCTCCAGGACGCTCCGCTGGCCCAAGAGGATCCTGTCGCTACGTCTGCTGCCGGCAAAGCCAGGCAGTACTACCGCTTGTGGCTCCTCCCTTACCTGTGGGTGGGCCTGCATTTTGACCGGCTCACACTGCTGGCACTGTTTGACAGGTAAGGCTGCTCAGCCATCATCGTCATCGTCATCGTCATCGTCATCATCTGATCTCAACAAATCTTCACAAAACACCAAGTAACGTTAAGCGATGGTGCCTCAATGTAGCACTGGTCTCAGTTTGTCATACGATGATTGTGTTTGTCACAGTAAATCCAGCTGCTACTGATTCCTCCTGTGTCAACAGGTGATACAGGACATATTATAACTTAAACTAATTCTAATGTAATTAGCTAGTTGCAACACAACTTTGACTTACATTTAGTGTTGTTTGGTTAAAATTAATAATATAATGATCATAATAAACTTTATTTATACTTTTCAAAACAATGTTCCAATGTGCTTTACATGGATGCAGCAAACAAAATTAGACAATTCTAAATAATAGGAAGATCAAATGGAATAAAATGTCAAACAAAAACATAAGATAAAAAGTGAAGTAAAAAGTGTTTTTTGTAAAGTGATATAAAAGATGTCTCTGATTCTGCAAGCCTCAGATGAGACACTTCGTTCTCTGCCCAGTTTATTTCAGACTAATAACACAGGTGTATCTACTGATTAAAATTCTGCCCTGCATAGCATTAACCATTTATTTAATCAGGTCAGTCCTGCTGAAATCAAGGACTGCAGCACAGTAACAGGCCCATAAACAGAAGTATGAGACAACACACACCTGGAGCAATGAATTTCTAAAAGATGAACAAATGTCAACATTTCCCTGCAGGTGTTCAGTATGCAGGTGGATGGGATAATGTGGGCGAGTCTGAACATTGAAAACATTTAGGTTAAAATTTAACAGACATCACTCCTGCATTAACTCTTTTTAATTGTTGGATATAATCTGTGTGTATTTGAAACTTACAAGCACAAACTAGTGTTTTGGAGAAGCTCTTTTTTCTATATCTAATGTTTAGGCAGCCAGTGAAATGCTGAAGTCACCAATGAATTTTCATCAGAGCTAATCTCCTGCTTTGTCCTAGGACCCTTTTAAATTATTTTATTATCAATTATGTTTTTAGAAGTTATGACGTCCTCTTTCTGTTACACTACCTGTAGCTGCAGTTCATACATGACGCGGTGTGGCTCCACCTTAGCCAGCGTCACCTGATGTCCTCGAACATTAGTAACTAAAAGGGGAAATGTTGCTGTCAACTTTCATTCTGATCAACCTGTTCAGTCAGTCAGTCAGTCACCTGCAGCTCTTTGCTGCATGTCATCCTCTCTCTCTCTCCCTGACTTCCTGTCTCTCTCACTGTGACTATCACAATAAAGTCACAACTGCCCAATGATACCTTTAACCTGATGGTAATGGTCGTGGAACTTGAGCCTTCTGTTGAAGAACGTCTGTTCTGTGTTTCAGGAACCGTGAGGTGGTGGAGAACGTGCTGGCTGTGGTGCTGGCTGTCCTGGTGGCCTTTCTGGGTTCAGTGCTGTTGGTCCACGGCTTCTTCACTGACATCTGGGTCTTTCAGTTCTGCCTCGTCATTGCAAGTTGCCAGTATTCCTTACTAAAGGTGAGGACTGTTGAACAGAGAACTGTTGTTACAAAGACTTTTTCCTGACGTGCTGAAACACATGATGGCAGTTTATCATGTCTGGTGCCTCCCAGGGAATTCTTGATGCTCACAGATGATTTAATGCTCGACTTCATCTGAACTGTAAAGTTCAAGTAGAAATCCAGTTTTGTTAAAGGTGTATTAAGAAAATAGTGACTTCACGTGTGTCTTTGTTGATTGACAGAGTGTCCAACCAGACTCCTCCTCGCCTCGACATGTAAGTAATTACATTTTTCCATTCTGACGCTTTTGAAGTGTTTGATGCTCATGTTCTGAGTAATGATCATTAAATCCATGAATTGACTTTAACACTTGATCATTGGAGGGTAGACAACATGAGAATCCATATCCTTTCATCTCTAATATGCCCTTTAGTTATTATTCAATATTTTTTCTGTCTGTTGTGGTTGTTGAAAATGATTTTGTTTCCCCTGTGAGTCCGTGTGTTCCTCCCTCCCCTGCTCTAAACGCGTCTTTTATTAATGCAGCTCCTCCTCAGCTGCAGACACCAGCTTTAAATAGCTGGTCAGAGTTTAGACCACGGCTCGCTCTTGCTCTTTGTTTGTATCTCTCTCTCTCTCTCCCTCTCCTTATGTCATCCTCTTTACCTCATCTCACCTCGACGGCTCCTTCCTCTTCCTCCTCCACTGTATTTATTCTGATGGTTGGTGTGTGAACTGTGAGCTCTCAGCCTGAAACCTGCTCCCAGCTGACCTGTTCTCCCTCTCCTGTGAAACCTTACACCTGATGCTATTTCTGCTTTTACCTGTGTCACTGACCTGCTCAGGTCACACTGATACCACTGAGTTTCTTTAGGGTTAATTGAGTATCCAGTTAATTAATAACTCATTTGAAAGAGGGCACATGTTGTTAGTATGGAAGTGCAAAGTGAAATTAGAGGAAAAACCACTTTCTATCTAAAAAATACAATATAGTTGAAGAAATACAGTTTGCCGTTTTCCCCTTTTCCTTATTTTAATGGACAGGGTTTGTGTTCTGAATACTGAGCTGCACTGGACACAATGAACCATTTATATCATCATACCCTTGTCCCTGCAGGGCCATAATCGTATCATAGCGTACAGCCGGCCTGTCTACTTCTGCTTGTGCTGTGGCCTCATTTGGCTGCTCCACTACGGCAGTCTGAGGACCAGCTCCTCCCGCTTCACCCTGTACGGAGTGGCACTCACCAGCTCCCTGGTACTAGCCTCTGCCAGGGACCTCGTCATAGGTAAGGCAGCAGCCGTGTTCCCCTGTGCCATAGTGATTACTGATAACGACAGTCTTTATTTGCAGAGCACTTTTCAAAATAAAGGTACAAAACGAAGAAGAGGAAAAAAAACATGCAAAAACAATTAAATAACAAAAACAATTGTTGTAAGATGTGATGAAGATGAAACTTCATTATCTTTTAATATGTTTGACACGTTCTCTTCATTGCACTTTAATTCATCTTAACACAACTTTGTACATGTTTCCTGTCACACCTCATAGTTTGAATGACAATAAATTCTGCGTTCTACACTGTTACATACAAACTGAAGACAAAGACTGCAGCAGAGTTTGGAGCCCGGACACAGAGGAAGATAAAAATGTACACTTCTTCATTAATAATCTAAAGTGGTATTCTGTAACCCTCATGTTTGGGTGGGCTGGAGGTTTGTCGGCTGTCAATAGAAAGTAGGAAATTGCTCTGAAATGACACATGAGAGAACCCCCCCCCCTTTTAATTATTTGCTCAACACAAGAGACAAACAAGATCAGGAGAACTGCCACCAACAGCTGGAAACTGTATGAGCCACAATCTCTGTAGGAAAACGAGGTTTATCTGTCCAGAGAATATGAACGCCGGCTCTCATCAAACAACAATCAACAAGAATTGCTGCAGTTGCCCCTGGCGACACGCCACTGTGCACCAATATGAAGCAATAATATTTGTGGCTCACAGTCAAAGATGCATCTGAAATGTGAATGATGGAGAATGATGAATCTATAAACAGCTGAGTGTTTAATGTGACCCCCCCCCCCGCCCCCCCGTGTTTCTGCAGTCTTCACTCTGTGTTTCCCCATCATCTTCTTCGTGGGGCTGCTGCCACAAGTCAACACATTCGTCATGTACCTCTTCGAGCAGCTGGACATCCATGTGTTTGGGGGCAATGGTGAGTTTTCTCTGCAGGGGTGACATTGACTTCTGCAGACACTCTCAGACTCTGTTATATATTATGATATGGAAGGTTTCATAAGAGGCCAGTGCTGATTTGCATTGTGCCTGGCCCAGTGCCCGTCAGGTTGAGTGGTCTCGTTGCTGACATCCTCTCTGTGCTCTCTGCAGCCTCCACCAGCCTCCTGTCAGCGCTGTATAGCACCCTGCGCAGCACCGTCACCGTTGCTCTGCTGTACGGATTCTGCTACGGAGCTCTGAAGGTGAGATCAGACCGATCCAGATATCATCCAGCTGAAACCTAAAGGTCCTGATGACAGAAACACAGTCTGATAGTTCAGACAGCCCTGCACTGTAACACCTTCACCTCAGCATCACAGCCACAGTAAAGACTCAGAGGTTAGAAGACAGTGAGACTCAGCTCGCCTGCGTCAGTGCTGCTGCTTTAATGATGGAGAAGACAGAGAATAAGATTCACTTTGTTCTTATGAGTGCCACTAACAGTGTATTACCAACATGTGACATAAGACCTGCAGTTTCTGCTTTAACGTACCTTTGTGCGCTGTGCAAAGAATGTAAACATGACTCAGAGTCAGAAGATGCTTTAAGAGTTTAGTAGGTATGTAGGTTAGGGTGTAAGCATGCTAAAGTTAGCTAATCAGCACTAAACAAACTGCAGCAGAGGATTAAACAAATTAATGAAAAGTGAAGGGATGTGAACCTCATGGTGGCGCTAGAGGAAAAGTCAGAGGGTCACCAGAGTCATCAGACACATCATCTGGGAACCATGACTGTGTTCACACATTTGTGCCAGTCCATCCAGTATAAAGAAACTTCAGTGTGGATAAAGTGCTGGATCAACTCCCTCGCTGTTGTGGCTAAATACTGAGAGACACTCAGTCATGGTGTGGCGGGTCTTGTGGACGTTTCTCTGTCTCGTGTCATTTGTACATTTCTGAAGTCTCCCTCCTCTTCAGTGTTTGAATTTCACACAGATGTTCTGGAAACTAACCACATATGATGAAACATCTGCCCTTAGCTGATAACTTCCTACATTTGTGGCAGTTGGTGGAAAATGAAAAAAACAAACTGATAGATCTATTAAAAGTTTGTGGTTCTGTGTTTCAGGAGACTTGGGAGCCTCATCACATCCCGGTGTTATTTTCTGTGTTCTGCGGCCTCTTGGTGGCAGTGTCGTACCACCTGAGCCGGCAGAGCAGCGACCCCTCAGTCCTCATGTAAGTTTATAATAGAGAATCATAGATATTAAAGTGAGAGCAGGTCATATGTGTTGAACACGCCCATCTAGAAAAAAACAGAAGTGTCTCCTTTAACTGCTAGAGCCTGTCTGCCAGAGGGAAACCACGTTACAGACTGATCCGTGCCTCTCGTCCATGGATTACCTCAGAGAAGGATTCTCTTTCTTTTAGCTCAGATATCCTGAAGCTGCTTCACACAGAGACTGCAGTGTTAACAGAGAGCTCGTACATTCACTCTTAGATGAATCACCTGGTCTGTGAACCAGCCACATGTTTTTGCTTCTTTCTTTACAGCTCGCTGATCCAGTCCAAGATTCTGCCAAATTTAAAAGACAAAAACCCAGAGGACCCTCTGTCAGAGGTTCAGGACCCTCTGCCTGAGAAGCTCAGGGCCTCAGTGGTGAGTCCACCTCCCTCCTCTTATCTTATTAAAGCTGGGCCTGGATAATTATTGGAACAAGAATGGTCATTTAAGATTATCAGATGCACAATTACAGTTGTTCACGCTGGTTTCACACCCACTGTTTCCTTCATAGAATGAGCGTCTGCAGTCCGACCTGATCGTGTGTGTGGTCATCGCTGTGCTTTACTTTGCCATCCACGTCAGCACAGTGTTCATCGCCCTGCAGGTACACAGGGAACGTTTCCTCATTTATCGAGAAGTGACACTTGAGCTTTGATTTCGTTTGAGAAACAAAATCAATGAATCAAACTTTTCTTGTACAGCACTTTTCATATGGTTGGTGCAGTTCAAAGAGCTTCACAGACACTCAAGTGAGAGAGCTGAGAATGAGAAACAATAAAAGACTTAAATAAAAATAATAACAGAAGAACTTATAAAATACAATAATAAAGAAAGAATAGGTAAAATACAATTTAGAACATAATGAGAATAAAATAATTGAATAAAATAAAGTGACTAATGACTAAAAACCATATTTAATGAAAGCCAGGCTGAAGAGAAATGTCAACACTTGAGCTGCTCTCAGGTCGTCGTGGAGATGGTTCCATCAGCTCGGAGCATTAAAGCTGAACGCTGCCTTGACAAAGGTTTTGGTTCTGCACTTCAGAACGACTAACAGACTGGTGCAGAGGACCTGAGAGGCCGTACTGGTTCATATAGTGTAAACATGAGGGACGTCTGCTGGTGTAAGACCATGAAGAGAACAAGTAAAATCATTTTAAAACAGGTGTGATGTGTTCTCTCCTCCTGGTCCTGGACTGGACTCGGGCAGCAGATTCTGAATCAGCTGAAGCTGATTGGTAACAGTTTTGGGTCGACCAGAGAGGAAGGCGTTACAGTAATCAGGTCTGCTGGATTTAAAACATGCATCTGTTGTTCTCAATCAAAGGAAATCCGAGACAAGAGATGACAGTTTACTGATTTATTGTGGTGCGGTTGTTAAATGGTCAGATTTTAGAGGGTGGTCTTCTGCATGGAGGAAGACACTTAGTGTACTGATACGGATTGATTTCCTCTGTGTCTGTGACCATCAGCCTTTCCTCAGTTACGTCCTGTACGCTCTGCTGGGGACGGTGGGGCTGCTCACCCACTACCTGCTGCCTCAGGTCCGCAAGCAGCTGCCCTGGTACTGCTTCTCCCACCCCCTGCTCAAAACCAAGGAGTACTATCAGTTTGAAGTCAGGGGTAAGTACAGCAGGAACACAGAACATGTGTTTCTAGTCTTGTTCAACAGTAGTGTCTGTGCTGCATTAGGAAACGTGTAGAATGTATAACTGGAGTGGTTCTAATTCTTTTGTTGTTTAATCTGCTTAAGTCATGAAAATGAGCAAATCAGACATTTGTCTTTCTGTCTTTGTGTTTTTTTTTTACCTCACAATGATATTGACTGGACATAGAATAATAACCTCACTTGTCTGTCTTGTCAGATGCGGCTCATGTGATGTGGTTTGAAAAGCTTCACGTGTGGCTGCTGTTTGTGGAGAAGAACGTCCTCTATCCTCTCGTTATCCTTAACGAGCTGAGCGGCAGCGCCAGAGAGCTCGCCAGCCCCAAGAGGCTTGATACAGAGTGAGACCTCTGATCTCAGTCCTAATATTTCCTTTGTATTTTCTCTAGATGTTCTCTAGAACTGATCATGCTCTTTACTAACACACTTCATATTTCGACCTGATTGTTATTTCATAGTCTGAAAACCCAACACATGTAGCACATTGTTTAAATGACCTTTTACAATCAGAGCTGGTTAACCTTTAAACATTGAAATAGCTAGATCGATCCACTCATTTACTTTCTGGTAAAGAGATACAGAAAAAAATTGAAGTATAAAGCGAGCATCCAGTTAGCTTAGCTTAGCATAAAGACATGAAACAGGGAAACAGCAATCCTGCCTCTCCATCTTTCTGAAGATAAACATATCTGGGAGAAGTTGCCTGGTAACTAACACTCATAAAAAACTTTGTCCTGTTTGTCTAAAAAAGTGTTAATTAATGAGCTTCGGATGCTGGTAGGCAGATATTGTTCCCTTTGGATGGAGGCTAGCTGTTCTTTATGCTAAGCTAAAGACAGACATGACAGTGGTTTTGATCTCCTCATCTGACTACAAGAAAACAAATAGTCCCTTTTCCCAAACGTTGAGCTGTGCCTTTAGTGGACATCGCTCAGAATAGTTTGTGTTGTATCTCTGATTTCTGCACATGATGTTTGACGTCTTCTCTCTCGGATGTTGGTCCCCAGGGTCGGAGCTCTGATGATCACAGTGGCCGGCCTGAAGCTGCTGCGCTCCTCTTACAGCAGTCCTACCTACCAGTACGTGACCGTCCTCTTCACTGTCCTGTTCTTCACCTTCGACTACCATCACCTGTCTGAGACGCTGCTGCTCGACCTCTTCCTCATGTCCATTGTTTTCAGCAAGGTGAGCTGAATAAATAATGAGCGGTACAACCTTCAGTGTTCTGACTCTGTTCAGGAGACACTGTGCATATATTTAAAGTCATCTACAGAGTTGTAATATTTATTATAATGTAAATAACTCATCCAGCTCAGTGACTTTGTTCTGGTCAGGTAACAGTATTTAATGATGCAGTCAATATATGGTATGTTCTGTTTTCACAGTTGTGGGAGCTCTTCTACAAGCTGCACTTTGTCTACACCTACATCGCCCCCTGGCAGATCACATGGGGCTCAGCTTTCCACGCCTTCGCTCAGCCCTTTGCTGTGCCTCGTATCCTCCACAGTGTTTACAGCACGAGTCTCCAGCTTCATGCACCTGCACAACTACAGCGCTGCCGTGAAGCTGATAATGACGGTGTGTTGATGTTGTTTCAGGGAGGTGTGGATTCAACTCTTTATGTTGTAGCTGGTGTTTCACTGTAATCACATGGTGTCTGAAGTGTATCTACATGTCTGATACTACCATGCAAACATACTACTATATATAAATCATATAAGTGATCTTTAACCTGAGCGCGTCCAGACTCCGCCATGCTGTTTGTCCAGGCCGTCGTGTCAGCTGTCTTCTCCACCCCCCTCAACCCCTTCCTGGGCAGCGCCATTTTCATCACTTCCTATGTCCGCCCCGTCAAGTTCTGGGAGAGAGACTACAAGTAGGAAACAAAAATCGAAACTTCTCCATGTTCAGATCTAATTCTGTTTCTGGTTTTTATTCCTCCACGGCGGCGACAGTCAGGTCAGAGTGGCGGCCATTTTGTTTTCAGGTTGTCCGCCCGTCTCATTCTCGTGGACACGATATCTCAGAAACGCCTTCACAGAACTTCTTCAAATTTGGTATAAACGTTCACTTGGACTCAAGGATGAACTGATTAGGAATTGGTGGTCAAAGGTCAAAGGTCAAGGTCATGATGACCTCAGAAAACACTTTTTAGCCATTACTCAAGACCTCACAGCAATTATGACAAAATTTCACACAAATTGATATTTTCTGTGACTCTGGATAAACAGGGATGTGACCTGGAACTAGTCTGAGCGTTGGAGGGATGCGACCACGAGGAGGAGGTTCTAGTTAATCTTTTCTATCTTTCTTTTTTCCAGTACCAAGAGAGTGGATCACTCCAACACTCGGCTGGCCTCTCAGCTGGACAGAAATCCAGGTGATGACATGAGATTCAAGTTCATTTTTCCTTCTGTTCTTCGGACTGTTACTCCTGTTTCTTTCCTCTCAGTAGTTCCTGCTTTGTGATTTAGACTCAAAGAACAAGTGTGAAAAAGCTTTAAAGCCTCAGTCTGTCCCAGTGGAGTCAGTGATACAACATTTTTTCTTTCCCTCTTCAGGATCTGATGACAACAATTTGAACTCCATCTTCTATGAGCACCTCACCCGCTCCCTGCAGCACAGCCTGTGTGGAGACCTGCTCCTGGGGCGCTGGGGAAACTTCAGCACCGGGGATTGTTTTATCCTGGCCTCCGACTACCTGAACGCCCTGGTGCACCTCATAGAGATCGGCAACGGCCTCGTCACCTTCCAACTGCGAGGGCTGGAGTTCAGAGGTGAGAAGAGGAACAGGCGACATAGCACCAGTGGCTCAGATTTATTTCCAGCAGCCTCCAAGGTTACTGATTAATGAATGTGTGGCAGTCAAAGATACCCAGGCAAAAAACAGGAAGTGGAACAGGTGTTATGGGGAGGGGTGTTATCATCATCTTATTTGTCCAGGTTTAATAAACCTCCTGTTTTCCAGAGCAGGCTCAGCCAAACCCCAGGAGCTGTTTGCCCAGTACTCGACCCTTCCTGGATCATTAACCAGTTCCTCTGTGGCATGAGCATTCCACCACAGTCGCCAGTTTTATTCTGCTTTATCTTCCTGTTGAACACCTGTGTGCTTTATCAGCTTTACTGTGTGTAGTTCAGCCAACAGTGCTGCTGACAACACACCTGTGACCCACGGTGACCTTTTTACAGTCTGTGATCTTCTTATACAGCTGGGATTATGATGGATTCACTCCTTTCACCTGTCTCTGTTTACCTTTTTATTCCTCCACACAGGCGACAGTTAGGTCAGAGCGGCAGCCATTTTGTTTTCAGGTTGTCAGTCTCATTCTCATGGACATGATATCTCCATTACACCTTGATGCAACTTCTTCACATTAGCCATAAACATTCACTTGAACTGAGGGATGAACTGATTAGACTTTGGGGGTCAAAGGTCAAGGTCACAGTGACCTCAGAAAACACTTTTTAGCTGTTACTCAAGACTTCACACAAATGGATCATATTTTCTATGACTCTGTAAAAACAGGGATGTCACCTGGGACTAGTGTGAGTGGCGGAGGGGTACGACCATGAGGAGGTGATTCTAGTTAAGTAGATAAGGTCCACAGAAAACAAAGGCAGGGTTGTGTTGTGAGCCTGATTGATTTCTGCTCCGCAGGAACTTACTGCCAGCAGAGGGAGGTGGAGGCCATCACTGAGGGGGTGGAGGAAGACGAGGGCTGCTGCTGCTGCGAGCCGGGACACCTCCCTCATATTCTGTCCTTTAACGCTGCCTTCGGCCAGCGCTGGCTGGCCTGGGAGGTGTTGGTCACCAAATACGTGCTGGAGGGCTACAGCATCACTGACAACAGCGCCGCCTCCATGCTGCAAGTGTTCGACTTGCGACGCATCCTGACAACCTACTATGTCAAGGTCAGTGTGGGGGCACCAGGCTGAAGAGCAGGTGTGACTTTTTAAATGCACGTTGACGTGATTTATACGTGATCTCTGGTCTCAGGGTATCATCTACTATGTGATCGCCTCCCCCAAATTGGAGGAGTGGCTGGCTAATGAGACCATGAGAGACGGCCTGCGAGGATGTGGTGAGAGGAACTACGTTGACCTGGATCCCACCTTCAATCCCAACATCGACGAGGACTACGACCACCGGCTCGCAGGCATCTCCAGGGACAGCTTCTGTGGGGTCTACCTGGGCTGGATCCAGTACTGCAATTCTCGAAGGGCCAAGGTAATGCTGGATTAGTCATGTACACAGTCTGACTCATTAGGGGTGGTATCATTAAAAATGTTTTAATGAGTCCAGAAAGTTAATGAAGTTAATGAAGGTGCATCTTCAGCTCAGTGACACCAAATCCCAGGTCACTCTCAGCGCCCCCGCTCGGGTCAGAGCTCAGTTTGACTCTGATCTCCTTGGTCCACTGGCTTCCAACTGAAAGTCCTGGAAACCCTGGAGTGAGATTCGACTGTGACTTCAAACTGTCCAACCATGTTTTTATCAGCTAGAGAATTGTCAAAATCAAGTCATTCCCGTCATTCACTGATCTGGAGAAGTTTATTCACGCATTCATCTCATCACGTCTTAACTACTGCAACTCCCAGAAACCTCTTAATTCCCTTCAACTCAGACCAAACACTGTAGCTAGACTCCAAACTGGATCCAAAACATTAATCATATTACACCCATTTTATCCTCCTTACATCGGCTTCCCGTGTCTTTTAGGATCCATTTTAAAATACCTCTCTGTCCGGTTTGGCACCGTCTTACATCTCAGACCTGCTCTCCCCTCATGAACAAAGCTCTGTCCCAAAGTCTGGGCTAAAGACCAAAGGTGACTGTGCATCTGCAGTTAGAGCCCCCACACTCTGGGTGAAGATCAGGCGTGCAGAGTCGTCATTCAAATCACTACTCAGAACACACCTGTATAAAGCAGCTTTTTAATTCTTGATTTAAATACTTTTATCTTTGGTTTGTACCTTTGGTTTAATTTTCTTTTGTTGCTCTATTGAGCTCATTGTTTTAACACATATTTGTAAATCCCCCTGTTGTACTGACTTTTATTGCTTTGTTTTCTTTTTAGGTTTGTACAGCCCGTTTTGAAAAGTGCTATATAAATAAAGTTATTCTTATTATATGGATAAAGTTATTATTACTGTATAAATAAAGTTATTCATCTATAAATGAAGTTATTACTATATAAATAAAGTTATTATGAAAGATTTAAGGCTCATGAATCTGTGGTGGCTGTTTTGTTTGCAGCCTCTGGACAGTGAGAAGGACTCGGCTCTGGTGCTGCTCTGCTTCGGCCTGTGTGTGCTGGGGAGAAGAGCTCTGGGAACAGCAGCGCATCATATGTCCAGGTCAGTTAGTAACCTGTCTTATTAGAAGTATTCAGCCAAACAAGCAAACAGCAACATCTTCCTGATATATTCATGCATTTAATGTTTCATTTTTAACTGTCAAAAAAATGATAAAATGTATTATACTAATAAGTGATGACAAAAAGAAGCTAAATGGTTTTAGTAACCTTTAGTCGTGCTTATATGTCTTTGCTCTTTTCTTTCCACCACAGTAATCTGGAGTCTTTCCTTTATGGACTTCACGCTTTATTTAAGGGAGATTTTCGCATCTCTTCAGTACGAGACGAGTGGATCTTTGCAGACATGGAACTGCTCAGGAAAGTGGTGGTGCCTGGAATCCGAATGTCTCTCAAGTTACACCAGGTGAGCGTCTGCAGTTGTCATGGTGTCGGGACGTTACCTTCAGCCTCGTTGAACGTGATCTGTAATAAATGCTTCACGTCCGTCTTTGTCAGGACCACTTCACATCCCCCGACGAGTACGATGAGCCGGCAGTTCTTTTCGAGGCCATCTCCACCCACCAGCAGAACCTTGTCATCGCTCATGAGGGCGACCCCGCCTGGAGGAGCGCTGTGCTCTCCAACGCACCCTCACTTCTCGCCCTGCGCCACGTCCTCGATGAAGGAACCAACGAGTACAAAATCATTATGCTCAATCGACGATACCTCAGCTTCCGTGTCATAAAGGTGGAACTACACCAGATTTTAAAGATCATTTAAAAACGAATTCATTGGTTTTCACTAGTATTTAATAAGAGCTTCCCTCGTGTGCTGCAGGTGAATAAAGAGTGTGTCCGCGGCCTGTGGGCGGGGCAGCAGCAGGAGCTGGTGTTCCTGAGGAACAGAAACCCAGAGCGCGGGAGCATCCAGAATGCCAAGCAGGCTCTACGCAACATGATCAACTCTTCATGTGACCAGCCCATTGGTTATCCAATCTACGTATCTCCACTGACCACCTCCTACTGCAACTCACACCCCCAGCTTGGACACATCTTGGGGGGCCCCATCAGCATCGGGAATATCCGCAACTTTGTGGTCAGCACATGGCACAGGTGTGTATTTCAGTCTGGTTCAGACTGTGTGTTGTGTTCACCCTTTCACGTCTCTCTGTGTGTTTCATTCATCTTCATCCATCTGATTCCAGTTCAATATTCTACACAAGGGCAATACAACAATAATAATAATAATTATAACATTACATTTCCTGTGCAGGTTACGGAAAGGCTGCGGCGCAGGCTGTAACAGTGGGGGGAACATTGAGGATTCAGATGCGGGGGGTCTGTCCTGTGGTAGTGGGAACGGGGCAGGTGGAGACTCCCAGCAGAGCTCAGTGTCACAGGGCGGAACCTCTGGTCCTGCCCCCCCTTACTCGTACCAGCCACACCCCCTGGGTAAGAACTCCTCCCTCTGATAACCACTAACATGAATCCAGTTCTCTGGGGGGAACTGTGAGCCCTTTAAGATACAATACTGTCCTCCCTAATGAGCTTTAATGTTTCTGACGGTGACGAAGATTTTATCTGGATTCTGGAGCCTCAGTTGAGAGACGTTAATATGACTCTTCACCCAGTTCTAGTCAGTACACGTGCAGGAGCGTTCTGGATCAGCTGGAGAGTCTCTGGAGACGTGTTGGGCAGCCTGATGATAACGAAGAAAAAGACAAATGCATGAACCAGTTTTTCTGCATCTTTCTGAGACAGGATGTGCCTGATTTCACGTTGGTGAGAAAAGGCAGAAATGTAGGATCCAGTGTTTGAGTAGCTTGACCCAGGACTCGGGACAGAGCTCCACGATGCCTCGCCCTCTGCTGCAACAAGTTTGGCTCTTTTTGGCTCGACTGCAACAGCGGGGCCAACCCTGAAATCGCAAATGTCCCTGACTGACTGACTGACTGACTGACTGACTGACTGACTGACTGACTGACTGACGGTACTTATAACACTGGTCAGCGGAGTGCCGAGCTGCTCTGGTTTCCCGGTTGCTCGTGAACTGCAGGGGAAGAGGAGGAGCACTTCCGATACACTGAGCCTCACCTCCATTACAGCAGATAAACTACTTTGATTCCATGTAACATTATTACTAAAGGAGGTTCAAGTCTGGCCTGTGGCACTTTGCTGCATCTCTCCCTGCCTCTCTCCCTCCCTCTCTCTCTCTCTCTCTCTCCCTCCCTCCCTCTCCCTGCCTCTCCCTCCCTCTCTC